>NC_138998.1:74259678-74642800 GCF_964374135.1 Grampus griseus
AGGGCACTTGTAAATTGCCATTCTCTGAAGCTTTCTCTTGGGAAAAGATTCTGAATGCTTCGCTTAAACCCAGCCCTCTGTTTTCAATGCTTATTCTGCTTCTCTTTACCCACTTGTAACTGTACCTGCTTTTAACAGCCTATAATTATAAGTTACTAGAATCTGGGAAAGAGTAAAAAGTCTTAATATTTCACTGGCAAAAAAATAACAAAACAAAAACAAAACCCACTGCAGATATATATCTATTACCATGGATATATCATTAAGTGAGAAAAGCTGGCAACCAACATACATATACATATAAATAAAGAAATATCTGGAAGAATAAACACCAAGCTATTAGCAACTGTTAAGACAGACAACTGAGTGGGTGGATTATTTTTGTTCCTTTTTTGCTCATCTGCACATACATAATGAAAATGTGTAGTTTTGTAATTAGAAATTTTTTAAAAATAAAAATAAAATAGCAACTTCATTTGGAAAAAAAATCAAAAAGAGAGTTGAATAAGCTCGGTTTTCCCCACTACTCTGAAGGTACGTGAGCTAGGAGCGTGGGCTCTGGGGTCAGACTGGGTTCAAAGCTTGCGTCCTACACTTGAATGGTACTCTCTAGGCCTGATTTTTCATGTGGAAATTGAGGATAATATGAAAATCTACTCCACAGAGTTGTTTCAAGGATTAAATGAGTTAGTTCTTATAAAGCTATGTATTCAATAAACGGCAGTTATTATTGCTTATTCTTACATGTCTACAGCACAGGTTTAAAACCTTGCAAATACTTTTCAAAATGTTTCTATCCAGGAGAAATATTTTCATTGTGGAACCTGCATACATTCCCCCATATGCAAATCCGTCACTTGCTCCCTCTTACTTTCAGCTTAGACAGTGCTGGCTTCCCAGCGCCCACCCTGTGGGCACAGCGTCACAGAAATGAAAGGAAGACGGAAGAGAAAGGAAGTCAATTTGGTTTCTCTTAATCTGGGCAGGTTGACCCGTGTTGAAATTAATTATTGGAAGACATGGTAATGCATGGTTTGCTTTCAGAATCAGTACCAGCAGATGAGGAAGCTTTCCTCTGGAACAGTTTTCCTTGTTTCCTTTCTAAACCATGTCAGTGCTCTCTGAGAGTCAGCAACTTTATTCTTCCCAGCGGTGTGTTATTCTCACTGTGCAAGGTAAATACGTTGACACCTTGTGAAACTAGTGGCCACATTCTTGGGACCCCTGTGAGCAGGCCCACTGAATCAGAAAATCCTTTAGAAGGGAGAATGCTCTCACTCAGTGCCCAGACTCTCTCCCCTTCCTTCCCCTTTTCTGAGGCCTTATGGCAGGTTCAGCTTCAGTCTCATGACAGAAATGGAATCACACGTCTTACCAACAGACTAGTCCTTCATATCAGGTCCCGCTGGCAGCTAATCCAGCCCTGCCCTGGTGCTCACATTTGATAATTAGACTTTTGTCCCTATCCCTTCCTTACCTAGAACCCTGCCTCTGATTTGCAGCCCAGTAACTGAAGCCTGCTATCTGTTAAGAGTCTTCGCTATGTAAACCACTGATCCTCTTCCTTGCATCTCTGAATACATTGGCTCTTGGATGCCCAGTAGTGCGTATCCCCTACCTACCACCCCAAGGCAGGATGCACCATTACTCTATTGCCTTTCCTTGGTTCTGACTGGTCAGATTGGATGGACCCCTCTTTCACATGCTTAACCCGAGGGCCAAGCTTAGTTCCTGTAGCTGATCTTTCCACTTGGCACCTGGCCCATCTCAAAGGACAAGCCTACTCTTTCCAACCTAGTTAGGCAGACCACACCACGCTGAGGCTTGAGAGATGGCAGCATGGTACTTGATAACCTATCCTGGAAGGGAGTGAGGCTTAGAGGTATCCCATCACCATCACTCCCATGGTCACCACTACTGCCACTGAGGCCACCATTCACCCACGAAACAAATTCTCTATTAGGCACATTGTACATGTTATTTCTAACCCTCACATCACTCTGTGGGGGAGGTGTCACCATCTCTATTTTAGAGAGGACACTGAGGCTCAGGGAAATTGACTGTCCCTGGGCCCAAGGCCAACAAAAGGAAAGAACAGATTGACTGTAAATGCTACACTTTTCTTCACTATATCATACGTCCAAATAGAAGGAAATTGGAACTGAGAGGGATGTCTCAAACAGGCTTGTGGAGCTATCAAAGGAGATGTGTTCTGGAAACAAGGAGGTTTCATTAATGATAGCCTGACCTTAGCAAAAGGTAAAAAGAAAGAGACAAAATAGGACTCCCCTGGTGATGCAGTGGTTAACAATCCGCCTGCCAATGCAGGGGACACACATTCGATCCCTGGTCCGGGAAGATCCCACATGCCGTGGAGCAACTAAGCCTGCGTGCCACAACTACTGAGCCCGTGCTCTACAGCCCGTGAGTCACAACTACTGAAGATCGTGTGCCTAGAGCCCGTGCTCCGCAACAAGAGAAGCCACCGCAATGAGAAGCCCGCACACCACAACAAAGAGTAGCCCCTGCTCGCCGCAACTAGAGAAAGCCCATGTGCAGCAACAAAGACCCAACGCAGCCAAAAATAAATAAATTAATTTTAAAAAAAAGAAAGACAAAATAATATTCTGGGCTAGGCCAAGTATAGTCCACTTTGTGCTAGAAAATGGAAATGAAGACTCAGGCTAGATACTGGCCAAGTTAATTGTTAAACAGGACAAGCGCCAGCAGAGAACAGAGCCAGCTGTCGCCAATAGTGGGTACACGTGTTTCAGATAAGGTAGAGGGTGGGTAGAGAAAGATGAGAGGCAGTCGTGGGATTCCTAGAGCCCTGAGGTCACATAGAGCTTTTAGATGAAGAAGATGTCATAGAGGGTCATGAAGGTGACCCTGGAGTCCAAGGGAATTATTAGGCACAAGGAGGGAAAGACTGTCACTCCGCAGTCCTGTGGCCACAGTGCTAACACATGGTTGTCTGAGGGGCTACCTGGATCCACACATAGAAAGAGGATTAGGAACTGGTTCTGGGGTGAAACAGAGGACACCGCCAGGCCCAATCCCAGAGACATCCAAAGCTTTTGTGGATCAAGAGACTCTGTGGCAAAGGAGTTGAGAGCCTGGGCTCTGGAGCCAGACTACTGGGTTTGAATCCCAGTTCCACCCCTTACTAGCTTTGCCAACTTGAGCTATTATTTCACCTCTTTGTCTCCGACTCCTTATCTGTAACTTGCAATATCAATACCTAACGGGATGTTATGAGAATGAAGCGACCAGTGCCTGGCACATAGAAAGTCCTCAATAAGTGTTACTGCTATTATCATTACTGCTGTTGTTATTAGGATCTCCTCAACAGAGAGAAGGAATACATGTCTATCAGTGAACACGACAGACTGAATAAAATGTATGACTAGAGTTGTCTTGGACTCAAATCAATATACTTAACATAAAATCGGTACACTTCTTTTGTCTAATTTACCTTTTCTTTTGTTGTTGCCTTTAAGATACCCTTGAAAAGAACCACTCTTATTCATCTCCAACACGGGAGAATTTTTGAAAGGGAAAAAGAACTTTGTCACATTTCAACTAACAGAGGGAGAGGATTAAAGCCTCCCTAGCAGTCAGGCACAGTGTGATGGTAACTATCTCAGCCGGAAAATCATGGAAACTTAGTGAGGCTGGGGAAATGAACTGAGTGAGGATTACCATGCCCTCTTGTCAAAATTGGTTTCCTATGAAACTAATTTACAGGAAATAATTTCATCTGAAATAATGTTTTAGTTTTATTTGTTTTTTCAGTTAAAAAAACATGGAAGGGCTTCCCTGGTGGCGCAGTGGTTGAGAGTCCGCCTGCCGATGCAGGGGACATGGGTTCGTGCCCCGGTCCGGGAAGATCCCACATGCCGTGGAGTGGCTCGGCCCGTGAGCCATGGCCGCAGAGCCTGCGCGTCCGGAGCCTGTGCTCCGCAACGGGAGAGGCCACAACAAGTGAGAGGCCCGCGTACCGCAAAAAAAACAAACAAAACACTTGGAAGAGTCCAAAGAACTCACTCAGAATTTGGCTCCAGAGACGCTTCTTCCCGGACTGGGGCTGTCCATGCTAACTCCAGCTCAGGGCAATCCTACTAATTTTATGAAGATGGCTCTCGGTTAGGTCCCAGGTTATATGTTCCTGGGGCCTGTGTTTTTATGAATATTCATCTAATCTACCTCTCTTCCATTTATCATTCTTAGAGTTGGAAAGGACCTTAGACATCACCTGGCCTGATATCCACCCAACAAAGGAATGAATACCATTCATTCCTTTACTTTTCAAGCACCGATTGCATGTTAGGCTCACCATGCTAGGCATTGGGATAAAAAGGCTAATAAAGTAAAATTCCTGCTCTAAGGAAGGTCATAGCTGGGGAGTGAGGCCATCATAAAATTGATTATGACACTGCATGATAACTACCATGATAGGGATGTGACCAGAAAAAGTGGATGCCTTAGAAAAGGGGTATTCAATCCAAGCCATGGAGGGCACTGAAGGCTTCCTGAAGAGGCGATACTTGAGATGAGTGTTCAAAGAGGCACAGAAGTTGGTCGGGGTAGTCAAAGTTAAAGAGCTGGGAAGGATTGCAGAGGAGACAGCACTGAGACTTGAGAGCATGACATGTTCAGGTAAACTCTGGGAGACAGGACTAGCGAGTGGGGTAGAGGGAGCACAGGAGGGATAAAAGGTAAAGCCAGAGAAGTCAGCAGTCAGGTCATTAAAGCTTTATAATTTCAAGAGTTTGACCTTTATCCCAATGGGACAACACCTATGAGTTCCATAACAAATGGACTGGCATGATGAGATGTGCATTTTAGGAAAACCACTCTGGTAGCAATTTGGGCATGGATTTAAGGAGACCATGACTAGAGTCAGGGAAAACAGGAGGATAATGCAATAATCCCATCAAGAGATAATGAGACTCTGCCCTAGGGCAGTGGCAATGAAGATGGGAGGAAAGGGACATATTAAAGACAGAATCAGTAGGACTTTGTGAAGGGCTCATGAGGGGTGAGAGTTAAGAATGACTCCCAAGTTTCTGGTTGGTGCTCTTCACCAGCACGGGGAATACAGGGGGAAGAGCACACCTGGAAGGGGCAGGAGATGATCAAATAAATTTTGGACACATTGGGTTTGAGAACCCTCTGAAAAGTCAAAGTGGAAGTGTCCAGAAAGCCAGTGTGTTTTCGAACAGGAAGCACAGGGGTAAGATCAGAGATGAGACACAGATGTGGAAGCTATCAGAGTAGTGGGACAGCTGAGGGTGGGAAAGAGTATAAAATCATGCAGTGTAAAATCATAAAATGAGAAGAGAAGGTCTGGGGAACAAATTCTGGGGAAAAAGGAGAAGAGTCTAAGAAGGACCAGTCAGAAAGACATAAAGAAACCAAGAGAGCCAGGTGTCATGGCAGGCTGAAGACAAGTGAATTTAAAAAGGAGGAAGTGGTTGACAGGGTCAAATGCTTCAGGAAGACTAATTAGTATCTGAAAAGTATCCTTTGGATTTAACAAACAAAAAGAAACATTCAGGTGGAGACTTTGGTAAGATTAACCTCTGTTGGCCACAGAGAATAGAAGCCCAATGGCAGAGGTCAAAGGGCATCTAGGAAGTAAGGAAATAAGGGCAGATGCAAATATAAACTGTTCTCTCAAGAACTTGGGCTTTCAAGGGGAGGAGAAACAGGGTCCAGAAAAGGTAGTCTTGGTTTCTTTTTATTTGTTTGTTTGTTTTTAGCTTTTTACATATCCTAGGGTAAAAAGGGTTGCCTCTGCTGGAAAACCTCCCATGAGATTTTCCGGGAAGATCCCACATGCCGTGGGATCACTACACTAATTTGTAGTGTGCTACATCACAAGATATTTCATTCTGGTTTTGGACAGCTCATAAAAAAGCAACCGTGTGTTAGAAACGATACGTGAATTAAGCTAAAATTAGCTTCACTATACCTTCCACCCTATCTCTTCTATAGGAACCTTTCAACTATCAAACCCACCTCCCCTTCCATAAAAAAAATTATTTACTCAGAATTGGACATATCCAGTTACTTCAACTTCACTATCTTGGCAGCCTTCCAATAATTACTGCATAGTTTGTCAATATCCTTTTGAAAATACATTTTCTAGAATTAGACACAGTATTCTATATGTGATCTAAACAGTATATAGAGAAATCCTTATTTCTCTGGTTTAGAGATTATATTTTAATTTGCATCATGACTCAAAAGTCTTTACTATTCTCTTTTGTTCTAAGAGCAATGTCTAAACCCTTTTATCTAAAAGTCAAGGTTCGAGAGAGAGTCCAGACATAATCTATACTCTTTTGAGCTTTTCTACAATGATCCGCTCTCTACATTGTAGAACACTTTGCTCTCATCAACTTATTGATGTTTTATTTATGGTGTCACAGAATTTACAGGAGATGCCAGGAAATTTGAGGGCTCTCATAACCACCATAGTTTTCCTTGAGCCAGAACTGAAATTATATCAGAATTTCCCACATCCTCCATCTGATGGAGGATATCATGGTCCTCTCCAGTCACAATCATGGCTTTTTGTTTGCTCTCCATTAATCTCTGTTATGTCTCCATATTGTCTACTACCCTCAGGTTTGTAGATCTCATATAGATGAGAACCTTTCTTATGTATCTTCACCCCTCTTATTAAACGAGTCCTTTAAACAGACAATCTTCTTCAATTGCCATTTTTTACTTACGAGCTCAATACCTTAAAATCTCAGGAATATTTATATTTATCTTCTTTTGTTAAAGTTTAAGTACCTTACTTGTTACACATGCCTTTTGTTGATATATAGATAAGGCTATAAATATTGTTTGCAATCTGTATTCTTGGTATTTTTCTTTAACCTAAGTTGACCTAAGGGCATTTCCTTCAGAAGATGTTTCTTTCTGTGTCACCCGTGGGCCTCACACGTCTGCTTTTGGCTTTACTGGGGTAATTTTCTCCTTCTACTTCAAAATTTGCTTAAATCCTTCTAGACAGATCAACAAGGTTTTCTGCCAAAGCACATCCTTCCCAATCTTTACAAGATGCACTCTGCCCCTTGCCAGAAGTCCGTCATCCTGGCTCTGTAGGATATAGTCCAGAAGACTTTTTAAAACACCATCTACACAAGTAGCCATTTGTTTCTCAGCCTCCCTTCTTTTCCACAGTCACTGCCATCACACGGAACAAGAGACAAATACACCACCTGTGCTTTCGAATCTTTCAGTGTGCTACCCAGAACTTTAAAGTCATTAGGAATACAGTCCCAGTTTCTTCTGAGTTTGCCATTTGTTCCACACAGGAAGCAACAAAAGTGGGGGGACAATTCATAGTCTTGATAAGAAGTTCTTGGCAGGCTTTCTATAATATCTTGGATATTGGCTCCAACCCCTTCTCAATTTTCCACATCAAGTGTATACAACATGACCTTCAAAACCCTTGTTTGGGAATTAACCACCATATAAAACATCTTTCTTCTTCCTGACAGTGGTCACAAGACCCCTCCCATCAGCTCATGCCAGTAACTTCTCCCTAGTGCTTTGTGGAAGGAATGTCCTGAGTCTACCCCAACGGGAAGAGTGCCAGACAAGATCCAAAGGGTGAGACTGTCCTTCATATCTCTGCCATTTCACATTCTTCCACTTGCCCACTTCATGACATTAATTTATCAGCATTTTCCTGGCTTTCTTTCTATCTTTTTTCATCCTGTCTAAGAACCTTTCATCAACTCTAAGAAACTGGGGAGGGTAGAAGACACAAGAGGGAGGAGATATGGGGATGTATGTATATGTACAGCTGATTCACTTTGTTATACAGCAGCAACCAGCACACCATTGTAAAGCAATTATACTCCAATAAAGATGTTTAAAAAATTAAAAAATAAAAAATAGAATGTGAAAAAAGAAACTGGAGTGTGGAAAAGTACCTGTTTAATCTCTCCCCCCCTCCCTTCTGCTTGCATTTGCAGCTGCTATACTTGGTCACCATCTCAGGCGTGAAAAGAAAGATGGAACTTACTCCAAAGGTCACTACACTACCGCAAGGCATGTGTTTTTTTTGGATCACCAAATGAACTAAGGGTTTATCTTGGTTTCACTAGATGCACTCCTTGAAAACCTTAAAAGAGTAAAGATTATGTCTCCTCTCTTATTGTGGGACTTCTCAGAGGTTTAGAATACTCTGGCTGCATGTTTTTCATTAGACTGTGAGCTCCTCAAGACAGAAACTGTGCATCTCTTTCATTTTCCACGGTGCCCAACACAGAGGCTTGATGGGACATGGAAACTGAATGAACTGTCCAACCCTGTGGGCAGAGGCTTTCCATCTCTATGGATTACCCTATTCTAGTCACCCTTAGTACTCTGGTACGTTAGCTGATTACACTTTGAATATCCTTAATGGGCAAGGTCACTGATGGGTCCACTAAAATGTTTCCCTTCCATTTTTGCCTATTTTGTCCCCAAGGCTCAGAATGAGTTTTTTTTTTTTTTTTTTTTTTTAATGTATTGCATTCAAGTTTGAAGAAAAAGCAAGGGTCAGCTAGAGAAATAACTAACTAGAGATTATTGAATGAAATACTTAATTGTGCCCGTGTTTTTATATTTCTTTAAATCTTTCTTTGAATGGTCTGTTCTTTCCAAAATGTTACACTGATGCTTAGCTGCTTAAATGTGACTTGGTGCTTTGAGATTTTAAATAACATATATTTGAATGTAAATGCTTGCTCTTTTGACCAAACTAGCTTACAGAGAGTCTGGCATTTCAGATAATGAGGTCATAAAGCAGACCACTAACAGCAGGCACAGCTGCTCTCTAAACCACAGGCACTTGAGTACTCCCCTGCTGAGTCACAGCGAATATCTCAGGACAAAATGTCAGTACCACTGCCCACTCCACCTCTTGGGCATATACGGATGCATCTATCCCCTGAAAGCTATGCTCTTACGGGTAGCAATTCCATCCCTATGCCTGTTCATATTCCCAATGACAGCTAACATGCAACACACACACACACACTATACATATATTATATATAATATATATACATGTGTGTATATATAAGTAATAAGTGTTTTTAAAAAATCTGATTTACGCTACGGCCTGAGTCATTTGATGAGTTTATAGGCAACTCCAGTCAAGTATCTATCTGGAGCAGGAGAGGTTCCCACTGGTCCCCAGCACTTCTGCTTGAGCATGGACAATCTCAGCAGCTTAGACTGGAAAGACCTGCACAGACAGCCCCTTGGTGCACCCCCTGGCCCTGGCCCCTCACCACCTGCCTGTCAGGCTGTCATGACTGAGGCTCCTTTCCTCACGCAGCTCGGCTTCTACGTAGGCTATTCAAAGAGTGCCATCTGCAGGATGAAGGGAGGATCATAAATATTTATTCATTTCCTTCAAATGATAGTTGAAGAATTTAAAACGTGTTCAAGAGCTAATCAACACAAGATTTAAGTTAAAGTTTAATGACAGATAATGAATGCTACATTCATTCTTCACAGGTATTATTTGTATTTATTTTAATGACTGCCTTGAATGTCTTTACTCCAAAGAGTAACCAATGGTGAGAATCAGAGGTGCCCCCACTATCCCAAGAGTGGAGAGGTGTTCGTTCAGGGCCTTTATGCTGCCCCTGGACCCCTCCCCACGGGTAGCCATTTCTCTGCTCTTCCCTGCAGAAGGGCACATGTCCAGTGGTGACAGATGAAACAGCTCTCTTCCTTCTTTGACTCAAGACAATTTTTAAAATCTGAATGCAGAGAATGGGAGCTCAGAGTTCCCTTGTCATACCAGCCTCAGGTCAAAGAATCATGAGATCACAAAGCTGAAAGAAGCTCCTTCACTGAATCATGACCCTGTGTAGTGCTGCTGACCAGCGGCCCCCAGTCTCCTCCTTCACCCCATGCGTGATGCCCCTCCTGCCCGTATCTCATAAGCAGCAGCCCACAACAACCAGGAACAGGTT
This sequence comes from Grampus griseus, assembly GCF_964374135.1. Taxonomy (NCBI): domain Eukaryota; kingdom Metazoa; phylum Chordata; class Mammalia; order Artiodactyla; family Delphinidae; genus Grampus; species Grampus griseus. The sequence goes on from NC_138998.1 coordinate 74,269,677, forward strand.
TCTAATTCTTTCACTGTGCGTCACTGATCTCTGACGAACTCAGGAATTATCCAATTCCTGACTAAATTCACTTCTCTCCCCCCAGCAGCCCTCACCTAGTGAGGAGAGAAGCAAGAAAAAGAGCGCCCTTTCCTGCCTGGGTTGCCCCCTTTCTCAGTACCTGAGCGTGATGGTCACACTGCACAGAAAAAAGCAGGGCTGAGGCAGGTGGCTGCTGACCACCCACCTGCCGTGGCCATGGTTGGAGGTGGTTTTCCTATGCGGACTACCAATTCCAGGATGCTGGGCAGCTCCACTGCCCACACCCTTCCCCAGAATAGGGATGAGGGAACAAGACAGGATTCATTTCCAGACTACGAGACCCATCTCTGGAGGCCTATTTACAGGAGAATGGTGCAGTGATCTCATGGCCCTTCACTAAGGTGTTCCCTTTGTGGTCCACATCCTCCGAAAACCTCCTAAAAGCAGGAGCCTTTTGGAAGGTACACTCTCTCTTCTCTCTTGTAAAGACACAGTCTTATCAGGAAGCAGAGGCAGAGACAAGTGGATTATATCAAAAGATTACTCGTTGGCAGGACCAGGGAAAATAATGCCTGTGACAAGGGAAGCTTCCCCTACCCCATTCCTGCTCTTTGCCCTGTACTTTTTTTTTTTTTTTTTTTGCGGTACGCGGGCCTCTCACTGTTGTGGCCTCTCCCGTTGTGGAGCACAGGCTCCGGACACGCAGGCTCAGCGGCCATGGCTCACGGGCCCAGCTGCTCCGCAGCATGTGGGATCTTCCCGGACCGGGGCACGAGCCCGTGTCCCCTGCATCGGCAGGCAGACTCTCAACAACTGTGCCACCAGCGAAGCCCTGCCCTGTACTTTCCACGAGGAAACTGGCAATGAATTTTACACCCAATTCCTCCACCTCAGTAAAGAGGGATGGCATGGGGTGAGGGTGAGAACACGAGTCTGGACTCACACCTGGGTTGAAATCCCCACAGAACCACCGACAAGCTAGATGACAAAGGCACCGCAGGACTTTCTGATCCTTTAGTGTCCTCTTCTATAAAACAAGGCTGATACTGTCTATCGTTCAGGGTTGGTGGGAGATAAAACACTTAATAGGCCCATAAGCTCTCAAAAATGTGTCAATTCTTTCTTTAGTATGAATTTAAGTTAATGTGTCTCTGGCACTAACTGAAAGGCACTGTCCCATGGGAAGGGCATATCAGGCACCAGCGAGACGGTGGAGGAGCAACTGGGAGAAATGAGGTTGAGGTTGGGGAGGCCACGAGGCTTGTTTGGTTGTAACAACACACAAAAATGACAGCCCCCTCATGGGCCTGTGACCACAGCTGGCATTGCCTATGAGGCCACAGCAGTAAGAGAGCAAGGAGGAGTGGGCTGGATCAGGGCAGTGGGTGGCTCTGGGGATGTCCTCCCCAGGTGAGGAGGGCTGAACCACAGGACAGCCAGAATGCAGGGGCACCAAAGCTATGGGATGGCTCTAGTCCAACAGATGGTCCCAGGTACCACAATGCCCACTCTCAGCAGGCAGGGAGTCTGGATGACCCTCTCCCATCCTATGCCCCCTAACAGACTGGACAGGCACCAGAATGCCTGGCCACTCAGATATTTGGGGTCTGTAATACATCTTGTCCACCAGAGGCACATTGGGCCTGTGTCTGTATCACGCTGGCACAGTCCAGCTCATGCTGTAAAAGATCCTTCTGTGGCTACGAGGCTGGTTTTTGTTCTTGTGGTGGTGGTACTGGTGGTCGTGGTAAAATAAACGTAACAGAAAACTTAAAAGTTCAGGGGCACTGAGTCACCCTGTTGTGCAACCATCACCACCATCCATCTCCAAAAATCTCTACCTTGCAAAACTGAAACTCTGCACCCGCTAAATAATAACTCCCCGTCAGCACCTGGCAACCACCCTTCTACCTTCTATCTCCATAAATTTGACTATTTTAGCTACTTCATATAAGTGGACTCATACGATATTTGTCCTTTGGTGACTGACATTTCACATAGCATCGTATCTTCAAGGTTCATCCAAGCTGTAGCATGTGTCATACTTCCTTACTTTTTAAGACCAAATAATATTCCACTATATGTATATACTATATATATATATATTTTTTCTCCTGCGGTACACGGGCCTCTCACTGTTGTGGACTCTCCCGTTGTGGAGCACAGGCTCCGGACGCGCAGGCCCAGCGGCCATGGCCCACGGGACCAGCTGCTCCGTGGCACGTGGGACCCTCCCGGACCAGGGCACAAACGTGCATCCCCTGCATCGGCAGGCGGACTCCCAACCACCGCGCCACCAGGGAAGCCCTGTATGTACAATATTTGGTTTATCTATTCATCTGTCGATGGACACTTAGGTTGCTTCCACCTTTTGGTTACTGTGAAAAATGCTGCTTGAACATGGGTGTACAAATATCTTTTCATATCCTTGCTCTTCTTTTGGGTATATACTCAGAAGTGGGATTGCTGAATCATATGGTAATTCTATGCTTAATTTTTTGAGGAACTGCCATACTGTTTTTTGTTTGTTTGTTTTTGCGGTACGCGGGCCTCTCACTGCTGTGGCCTCTCCTGGTGGGGAGCACAGGCTCCGGATGCGCAGGCTCAGCTGCCATGGCTCACAGGCCCAGCCGCTCCGCGGCATGTGGGATCTTCCCAGACTGGGGCACGAACCCGCATCCCCTGCATCGGCAGGCGGACTCTCAACCACTGCGCCACCAGGGAAGCCCTGCCATACGGTTTTTAACAGTGGTTGCACCATTTTACATTCCAACCAACAGTGCACAGAGGTTTTCTATGAGGTTTTCTTTATACCATAGGTTGGGTCTCATCTACCTGCCTCCGCAGGTTCAGGTCGCTGCTGACACGGTCTCTCTGGCTCCGTCAGGCCTCTCACCCTCCAGCATCCCTTGCAGCTCCCCTAGGTCCACTCCCACTACTTCCTGTTCACCAGCAGATTCCTTTGGCTCTTGGCAGGCCCTCTCCTTTCACACCCACAGCTCACATCTGTCTGGGGCTGGTCACCTCCCCGGGTGAGGTTGGGGCTCTGGACAATGCCCAGCAGGACTCCCCCACTGAGGGCTGCCTGTGTAATGGAATCAGAGCCAGCCCTGGCTAAAGCCGTGATGTGGCAAACTCTAGCTTTGTCACCCTCGCTCCTCTGGCAGCAACCACCTCGCCATCCCTTAGTGATACCTTTCCCAGCTGCCCCTTCCCTGCCTTACTCATTCCACTGCAACTGATCACAGCTGACAAAATACTAATTTACCACTCACCTAGTGATCCTAGAGCAGACAAGGGTCTCCTTGCATCAGGTGGGAAGGCAGCCCAGAAGCCATGGGCTATCCACCCAACGTGCCCCACCAAACACCAAAGCCACAGCCCTGGTCTCCCTCACTGCTCCACACACGCATACAACCATACACAGCATCTCACCTGAGCCACCTCTTCAAAGTCATCATGCCTCTTCTGCAGGGCCCGGGCTCGATGCAAAGACTTCCCGACCCCTGTGTGCTTGCTGAGAAAGGCCTCGCCGTGGTTTTCAATCCAGTCTAACACCTAGTCAGAGAAGGAAGACAGAAACAATGACTTCTTGGCAAAAGACACGTGACAACATGTGTGACTGCTAGGCTATTAGACTCCCCGCCCGTCCCAATCAGAAAGCAGCAGTCCAGGTGTAAATGTTCAATCCACGGTGGACACAGGGATTTCATTACTGTCACTGGCAATACAACAATCCCACCCTTAACTAAGTTCAGCTCTTCCTCTTTGATCTCCAGAATATCCCCTCGTCACTTTCTCAGTTTTCTCAGCCTTAATTAGCCCATTATTTTAAACAAGTTACACAGACCGCCAGGCACAGTTTAATCCTCTCACTACTTTGACTCCAACCATATAAAGTCAGACACATTTGCAGGAAATCAAGCAGTGTCAGGTCAGGGCAGTTCCTTGGCACTCACTCCACCATAAAAATGCTCATGGCAGTGCCATCAAGTCATGGGGATCCTACCTCATTGTTCTCCTGGGACTCCCTTCCTAATCTTGGGAGCAAAGTCCAGAGTAGTCAGTCCCTAACTGGAGCTACGCTCAAGAGAGCTGATCACCAGGACAACTGCCCTCTCTGGCTTCTTTCCACCTTTCTCCTCCAATCAACATCAACCAACCAACCAACCAACAAAATAAAGTAAGGTCTTTAGTATCTATGATGCTCTTGGGTAGCAGCAGAGACTCCATGTTCTCCAGGCTTAAGGTCTAGTGATTTGGCCTCAAGTCATTTTCCTCCGAATTGTGAGAAGCTAGAAAACAGGTGGCTGGAGCAGTAGAGGGATGAGTGAGGCGATGCTTAGAAGGTGAGAAAGTATGTTGTCCTGAGGGGTACTTGACAGGGGAGTGGAAAGCCCTTAGTAAAAGCCTCGAAATGCAGGGAGGATCAAAGCCTTTAGCCCATTTTGCATTTGTCCACATAACCCAACAAAAATGTGTGCCTCCAGGGAGAAGGGAAGCAGTTCATTTGGGCCCTGAGGAGTTGGCACTCACTAAATCAGATGGCCACAGCTGAATCAGAATTACAGCACAGACACACCTGTTGCAGATCCTGCCAAGACTCAACTAAGCCCACTCTATTCCTACTATAGTAAACGTCAACTAAACATTTGATTAATGAGGTACTAGCTTTCTCAGATTGTAGAATGACTTTTGGGAAAATGATTTAGATGAACGAGCCCTGTTTAAAAGGGCACTTTAATTCTGTTTTTTTCTACAGATTGCCCTGTGGCAAGCAGAGAGACCAAATCATTGCCTGGACTGCAGACATGAGAGTTCTGTTTCTACGGAATTTAGCCTTTGGCGTCACTTCCTCTGACATTTGAGATAAATTTATGCCTGCAATTGTAAAAAGTATGGAAGCTTTCAAAGGCTTAGGTGGCAGTATCATAAAGCCATACCAAGATGGTATTGGTTAGAGAAATGCACATATGAATATAAACATGAGGTTTAACAAAATTGCATGGTACAAAGCCAGGTCAGGTAATTGTCCACTAAAATGAAGAAAAAAAGGCGGCTTTTGCAAAAATGACTTTATCTAAACATTAGTGTAAAGATTTTAAGCACTTTAGCATCAAGGATTTACTATATAACACATGGAGCTATATTCAATATCTTGTAATAACCAGTAATGGAAAATAATCTGAAAAAAAAAATATGTAACTGAATCACTTTGCTGTACACCTGAAACTAACACAATAGTATAAATCAACTATACTTCAATTTTAAAAAGGTTTTAAACACTTTAACAAATTCTGGCAATTTTTTTTAATATTCTGGAGGCACATCTGTAAAAAGAAATTACAATAGTAAATGAACTGAATTTTTACCTTTTGCAAACTCTGAAAGGCAGCACTGAAAGGAAGTTTAGATATTCTTTTCTTAGAATAAAGAAGAGCCTACTTTTCTCTTGAGTTACTTATGGTGATATTTCAGCAACAAAAGTCAGGAGAGTGCATTTTTACTTGATTTGCCACAATTTGATCCCATTCTATACCGGACAACGATGATGGGTGTCAGCATGCAAGGTCAAAGACAAACATTTCTAGTCACAAAGTTTCTCATATATTGTGTACCATGGATAGCGTAGTTTTATAATTTTTATGCATATTTAAACTTTTATTAATCCCCTTTTGAGAACGAACTGAAGGTTGGAGATAATTTTTATATACAAAGGAGCCCTCTTATAGCTTTTCATGAGTGCTTTGGAATTTATGACGTATTTTCAGGTTACAATTTTTTAAAAAAATTTTGTTTTGAGCAGTTAAGTGTGACTTGCTTGTCTGGCACTTTTTTTCATGAATTTTATTTTATTCATTTTCATTTTTAATCTCTAGCTTTAATAAATATTCTAAATAATATTCTAAAGCAAATTGGTTAGAGACAAATGTTTTTCATCTACTAGTTCACAAATGGTGAGCTTTTATACTCCCTGGGGGTGCTTTCACAACTTTTAAACTTTTTTAAAAAAACAATTTGTTTCCTGTTTATTTTGCTTTCTTTAAAATGTCAATTAGTTTTCAGTTAGTGACACTTAGTTTACTTAATCAGCTCTACCTTAACCACTTAAAAATCTATTTCATATTTGAGAGGCTTTTACTTAGTTTAAACATAACTTTGCTCTGTGATGTTACATTGCCTCCATTTAGTACAGCTGCTGCCATAAGAACTGGAGCTGTGCGGAAAACACATGCAACCTCAATGCCGGGTCAGGGACTGCAGGGAAATCAATTTAACAAAACAAAAGCAAATGATTTAGGATGTGAACAAGATTACTTTAGTAATACATAGAGACGGAAAAAGCATCTGAGGACAGAGAAACAGAATCAATATATGATGCGCTGTTCAAAACACTGATTTCTGACAATTTTGTTTCAGAGAGTTCTTTTAGAGCCAGCATGGCCTGGTACAAATACTTAGGCCATATGCTCTCTTGACCTTTGATTTCATGGTTCCCAACCCTAGGAGCACAATCCGGCTTCCTACGTGGACTGCACAGCAGAGAAATGTGCTTCTGAACAGACTCCGGTGGTGTCTAACAATTATGTGACACACTGTAAATTAATGTGCAGCATTGGAAGTCTGGTGAGTCCCAGAATCTGAACATCACTGGTTGAAGAATAAATTGAGTTTCTAGTCTTACCCTGGACCCTATCAAAGTGTAAGCACCCATCAAGGTACCCCTTATTAGCTGGTCCCTATGTAGTTTCTCTCATCTAAAAGATCTTATTTAAAATAGTCAATTATCAGTTGTAGTTAGGATAGTACAGGATGATAGTTAATCATACCTATTGATGGCTTTGAATTGGTATTTAAGTGTTTCCAACAATAGGAGGTTTTTTCCTTTTGTTTTTGTCTGAAGGAAGAGTCTTCAGGATGCAGAGAAGCATGTGTGGGCTACGACTATTCACATATTCAAATAGATATTTATTATTAGCCTCATGGTGGCCTAGCGCCAGGCACTAGGACAGCCCAGCCTGCAGGATTAAACAAGGCAGGCTCGGCCCTGACTCCAGGAACTCAGTCTAGGTGGGTAACGAGCACTAGATATGAGATCACAATTCATCATTAATTGCAAGGGTGAAAAGTGCCAACGGTCAGCGAAGTCCACTCTGAAGAAGTGAGGCCTGAGAGACAGTAGATTTAACCAAATTAGGAATTGAAAAGATCAGCATGGTTTGAGTAGGTGTAAGTAGGAAATGCGCCCTGAGGCGGCAGGCACCAGGTAGAGCTGAGCCCTGGTGTGCTGAGTCTGACTCCAGCGTTAGCCTAAGAGCCACTGAAGGGCTGAAGGAGGAGAAAGACACCATCAGATCTGCATTTAAAAATTACTGCTCTGACTGCTTTGTGGAGAATCAGTTGTTGGAAGACAGGAACAGAGGTAGGAAAACAGGAGGTTCCTGCAGAAATCCTGACAAGAGGCGATGGTAGCTCAGGTGAGGCCAGTGGCAGTGTCCGTGGAGAGACAGGTTTCAGTAATATTTAGGGGAGAGAACAGCCAGGATTTGGTGATGGGGCCTGGGGGTGATGCAGAAGCAGGTGGAAGCCTGACCCCCAGGAAGAGGAACTTGTCACTGGTACAGAAGCAAGTGAGTCACAAGGGATAGCACAAAGATGACAGGTTGTTTGGTTAAGTTTTCTTTCAATTTTCATACTCACGCTCTGTTTGTTTTTTTTTTGTTGTTGTTGTTGTTGGTTTTGGTTTTTTTTTTTTTTGCGGTACGCGGGCCTCTCACTGCTGTGGCCTCTCCCGTTGCGGAGCACAGGCTCCGGACGCGCAGGCTCAGCGGCCATGGCTCACGGGCCCAGCCGCTCCGCGGCACGTGGGATCTTCCCGGACCGGGGCACGAACCCGTGTCCCCTGCATCGGCAGGCGGACTCTCAACCACTGCGCCACCAGGGAAGCCCCACGCTCTGGTTTTGATAAATGACAGGTGTGCCTCTGCACTTGAGTGGGAAGTAGCACCCAGTGATAGTTGTCAATCTCATTCTGGCAAGATATGCCTTTAATTTCAAAGGAGTAATTTTATACACTAAGGTTTAAAAATAAATTATGAATTTCTAATATAGCCAGATCCTAATGATAAAAAAAAAGTGAGGGACACAAAATCTACCTGAAGAATATAAATTAGGCTTACATGGGGTTAAACCTTGCATTCTTGAAGGCATTTCACTGGGGTATAGTTTTTGAGGGGCCCCTTAACCTGACATGCAAAGTCCTCTGCGACAGGTCCACCCCTCCCAACCCCACCTCCAATGAGTTCCTGCCCCACCTCTCAACACCCCCAAAAACTGCTTCTCACCTCCTGAGTTTTGTTCTTGCTATTTTCCACTTCACTTGAAATGTCCATCTCTTTTTTCTCCCTATATCCACTTCCCGGGCTCCTTCTTACTCATCTTTTAAGTGCCACCTCAAACTCTAGTTTTGGAAAGCCTTTTCTGTTTAACAATCTACTCAGGCTGGGGTGGTGTCACTCTTCTCTGTTCTGTTCAAACCACGATTATTGCCCACAGGCTGGTCTCTCCCACTAGACTCTGACCACCCTGTGATTCCTGGACACAGCATGGTACTCAGCACAGAGGGGTTTGCGTGAGATATGTTGAACTCAACTCAACTCAAAACTCATTGCCCCAACACACAACTTTGGGGTGAATGTCTCCAGCTCCGTACTCCCTAGGTAGGTAACTCTTAGTACCTCTCACAGCCTGCATTCAAAGTTCTCCCTTTGTGTGTATCCACCCTCTCTCCACTGCCCCACTTGGCAGGTAGGTAGCTCCTGAAGAAGTATGGGGTTTTCACCACTGTATCCTGCCCTTTCATCCCTCGCCTGCCCCCAGTCTCCCCATCAGCACCGCACACTCAGAAGATACTCAATGAATGTTTATAGCCATGAGTTGTCAAGTGCAAATACGCCTGCCTACTGTCTTGGGAGAAGCTGCGCCAGCGCATTCAGCAGGAGACCTGATCTTTGCCCCATCACTGGAAACAACAGCCCTGGTCAGCCTGGGACTCCTCCCCACGAAGGCAGGCACGCAGTCTTGCAAACAACGTGTAAAGCTTTCTCCTTTCTCATGCCCCAACTTTTCAACCGGAATTAGTCCTTTCCCGGAACAGCCTTTTCCAAGAGAGATACTCACATCCTGAACCGGATCTGGGAGCCAATCTAACAGCCATTATGCATAATTCCCTAATCACTCCCTTTCTTCCTCATCTAATTGTGTTTATTCCAACCAGCATACAATCAAGACAGAGTACTTTTCAGGGGAGGAGACAGTCCTTTCTAGCTGCTAAGGAGAAGAGAAAAGTCCTTTTGAAGAGAACTATTGATATTTTCTGAACAGTGGCCATGAATACAACCGAGTTAATGGGAGAAAATCAAGGGCCTAGTTGCTTTCTGTCCCAGGACTCTGATTTTTTGGATTCTTCTAACATGATACAATCTTAGTGTTGGAGAAGACCTCAAGGATCTCCCAGCCCAGTGCAGGAGGCCCCTGCATTTAGAGGCAACCACCTTTGCACGAAGTTTTAAGTTGGTGTCTAAGCTCTGTTAATATGTAAGTGCTTTAGGTTCCTAAAGCATCGTTAAAATGTGGTACCATCATGATCATTCTAAATTAAAGACAGCACAACTTACAGAGGAACCTGAGTTCTCACCCCAGCTCTGCCCCTAACCAGTCGTGGCCCAGCTGGGTGTGTGCCTTCTCCTCTCTGAACCTCACTTTCTCCAATGAGACTGTTGGATCACATCATCTCCCTAAATCTCCCTCCAACTCAATTATTTAATGATTTTATTACATTGAGGGTAGGGCAGTTCCCCTCCTCAGAAGGAAAGGCTATGGAGGGCTCACTCTTTGTCCAGCACTAGGCCAGGGTACACGCTCACCATCTCATCTATGCTATCTTACCACAACCCTGGGCTGGTGAGAGTTATTATCCCCATGTTTGGATGAAGAAAATGAATCTCAGAGTGGTTAGTTAACTTGCCTGATCTCACACAGCTACTAAATAGTGGAGTCAGGATTCAAACCCAAATGGTTCTGGCAGCAACGCTACCATCTGATTCCCAGACCTTACTCAAGTTTTCCCATGTGTCCCAACACTGACTTTTAGAGGAAAAGGATGCAGGCCAGAAGCATGTGTCATGCTTAGCTGTCCCTTTAATCTGGAAGAGTCCCTCAGGCTTCCCTTGACTTTCCTGCCTTTGACACTTTTAATAGTTACAGGTCTATTACTTTACAGAATGTCCCTCAGTTTGGGTTTGTCTGATGTTTCCTCATGATCGGAATCAGGAATAACAAGAAATGATTCTTGTTCTTCCCACTGCATTCTATCAGGTGGGATATAATTTGAATTGCCCCCATGACTCATGATGTTAACTTTGATCACCAGGTCAGGGTGGTGTCTTCCAGCCTTCTTCTAGAAAGTCACTCTTATTCCTTTGCGATTAATAGGTATTTGAAGGAGGTAGTTTGAGACCATGGAGGTTGCAGATGCTGTGATGTGCCACAGAGGACTTTTTGCCACCCTGCTGAGAGTGTCACCAGCAGGCAGACAGCCTTGGGTGTCAGTCCCCTTTGGGGATTATTACCCTGGGCTGAAGAGAGTGGCTTTGCCCAAAGCCCCTTCTTACATTGACCCGTGCCCAGTGACAGACTCCAAGTACAAAGACCCAGTTTTCACTCCCCAACCTGAGAGAATCTTCAGAACGCCCGGTAGGGCTGGCTGAGGATTCCCTTGAGATGACACTGCAGCTCAGCTTCACTCTCTGTCTAATCCTCCTTCTTCCCTTCCCTTCCTCAGGGGTTGATTCCAAGAGCCCCTCCTAGTAAACCTCCTCTGGGTTGCCCCCTGTGTGGACACCTCCTCAGCCTGTTTAGATTCCAATCCTCTAAGCTGGGCTGCCCTCCCTGCACGGATGCCCTCCTCCCTCCGCCCAGGCTGTGACACTGCACAGCCCCTGCCCCTCGGGGATGACCTCCTTGACCTGCTCATTGTCTGCACCTATGCACCTGACACCTATGCCAGGCCACGCTTCTCTGCTCTGCTCACCTTGCCTGGGCTCCAACACCTGCACCAGGCTATGCCTGCACAGGGACTCCCTCCTCGCTCTGCTCTGGACCACCCCTCCTTGAGGACTCCCAATGCTGGGATGCCCTCCCACCAACGCCATCCTCAGCCCACTCCACTCTGACCTCCCTGGACCACTGCAGCCCTCCCACCCTGCAGAGAGACCCACCTTGCTCAGCCCCGCCTAAGAGGAAGAGCCTCCCTTTTCTGGAAACACCTCTTCCTTAGCTCCTGAGACGCCATCTCACTGAGGATTCCCCCAGCTCACTGATCTCCACTGTTGTCTACTTTTCTGAATCCTCCTAGTCTTCCCAGGCTCTAAATTTTGGAATGCCTGAGGGCTCATCCCTGGACCTCTTCTTTCTCTTCTCTTACTGCCTAGATGATCTCACCCAGTTCCATGGCTTTAAATATCGTCTATGTGCTGGTTAATTTCCATATTCACAGTTCCAGCCCTAACTCTCTCCTGAGACTGAGACTCATGTACCCAGCTGCCTACTCTTCCTCTCCAGTTTGGTTTATAATGGGCACCTTAAGCTTAACATATCTAAACCAGAACTCTTTATTCCCTTCTGCCCCACTCCCCTCCTCTCCCAGTTTTCCTTGTATCAGCAAAAGCACCACAATTCACTGCTTAGCTGCAAGCCTGTCTTACTTACTCCTTCCTGTACACTGATTTCCTTCAAAACCACCCTAGTCCCAGCCACCATCTTTCCTCATTCACTCGATCAGCCCTGTAGGTGGTCTTCCTCCTTTTACTCCCTCCACACAGTAGCCAGATCTTTGAATATAACATTTCTTTCAACAAGAATCAAGTCATGACATTCCTCTTATCGAAACTCTACAACTGTTTCCTATCACACTTAGAAAATCCAAATTCTCTCCATAGCTTATAAGGCCTGATGTGATCTGGACCCAGCCCATTTCTTCAAACTGTTTACTCCTTTTCCCTCCTCTCTATTCACCAGGTTCTCTGGCCATCCTCCTATTTTCATGAATGCACCCAGCTCATTCTGGTCCCAAGGACTTTGTACGTCCCATTTCACATGCTTGGAATCTCTTCTTAAACACACCCCACGGCTTATTCATTCAGCTCACCTGCTGTCATTCTAGCACCCATGAGCTATTTGTTTGTTTGTGATGGTGTTCTCTCCCTCCTGAATGTAAGCTCCACACGGGCAGGGGCTTTGTTTGGTTCACCGCTATGTTCTCAAAGAGCATCTGCTGAATAAATGAGTGAATGAACTCAACCTGATGTGAGAACTTCCTGTGTGATAAAGGGCAAAAACCATTAAAGGAAAGGGAGCTGTCTGGCAAATAGTTGTGAAATCAGAATCCCAACTCTCTGATTCCCTCCCTGGCTCTCTCTGATCAATCATCTTATTTGAAATATGTTATTAAGTTTGTGTCATAATTTGATCCATGATAAAACGGGCAAGGTGTTCTGTTGTGTTAAGTAAACTGAAGAATGGCCCCCCTCAGCTGTTACCTCCCAGCGCCCAGCCCCAACTCTGTGACTCTGTAGAAGCCGATATTCTGAGGTCGGGAAGGAGAGTTGGCATGCCGTCGGTGTCCACACGCATTTTGTTCCGTTAAAAGCTCAAGTGCGCATGACGTGTGTGAGCGCCCAGGACAGCCATCAAATCACTGTTTCTGTCTCCTGGCACAGCACACTGAGCACTAGTTCTGAAGGGGAACAGCTCATTCTCTGCCGGCACCACCCCGCTCCCCGACAGCTGAGACTGGAGAGCATGCGGATACCACTTGAAATGACCAATTACCACCAATTCATTTTCTGTCCCCTCTTTGGAACAAGTATGATCAAAATAAATGTCTTGCTATGGCGGGAAAAGCCATCATTTTTCTGAGAGGGCTCAGCTGAAACTCATTAGCAGGTGTACAGACTCTCTTCCCCCTTAGAACCGCAGTCCTCTGCCCTGACAAATGTGATGTTGGGTGGAAGCCGGCTAAGAAACCAGCTGCCTCCCTCCCTTGGACCCCTCCACTCCCAGGCAGCCCACACCTGTCCCTTCCCAACAGGCTGAGGTGACTGGAAATTGTCTTTGTCTTTGACATCTTCCTGAAAGCATCTCCTCACATGGTGCCTTTGATTCCTGTTTGTGGTGTCACCACACTTTTCATCACTAAGGACTGAATCTCTCAAGTCAGAGGTTCTCAAACTTTAGACCGCTTCAGAATCACTTGGGGTTCATTCTAAAACCTAGGCACCACCTTACCCACAGATACCGAACCAAAAAGTATACAGTAGGGTCAGATAACCTGTTCTTAACAAGATCCTACTCTGCCCAGATGATCTTAATGCCAGGGGTCTGAAACTGAGTCCCCCTAAAATGAGTTCCCCTGCCGGGTTTATGATTAACCTCTTTATCCAAAACTGTATTCCTTTTCTTGTCCTGCCCCTGTTCCCCTCAGGATTGAGGAACATCAAAGAAAAGGGGGAACTGAAACCGAGCAGGACCTTGTGAGGTCTTCCTGGATACAAAAGCCCCTCCAAGTTCCTGGTTTTGGTTTGGCCTTCCCCAAGTTCCAAAGAGGAGGCTCATGCGTAATGATTAGAACAACAGAGCCACTGGACTCCCAGTTCCTCCTGAAGGGATGCAGATAACAATCTGGTGCATATCTTTGAGTTGCTCTGCAGAAACTACAACCCCCATCCAGTGGAGGACGGTGACTACATGCTGACCACAAGCAGCAGACCCCAGACTGGTTGGAACCAGAAGGTTGATGATTAAGATTCCTGAAACATCACCACCTCACCACCTGTTACCTCACCACCAACCAATCAGAATGTCCAGCTGATCACACACCCTGTGACTCTCACCCCTAATGTTGCCTTTAAAAGCCCTTTCCTGAAAATTATCAAGGAGTTTGGGTCTTTTGAGCTCGAGTTTCCTATTCTCCTTGCCTGTCGCCCTACAATAAACTCTGTAGTTTCCTTCACTACAACTCGGTGTCGGTAGATTGGCTTTGCTGTGCATTGGACAAGTGGACCTGAGTTGGGTTCTCCAACAGGTCCAAGAACCCCACTTTAAAAAATACAGTCCCATATTCACACTTGACACCACCCTTGTCTTCTAACAAAATGGACGGCAATTTCCAGTGATTTTTTTTTTCATAAATGCTCTCAAATCTACCCTTGTCCCATCACCTTAGCCCATGACCGTGGCCCTAGGATCTTCCCACTCCAACACAGTCCTCCTCTGGCACTAAATGACCTCAGACCTTCACTCTGATCACCTGTTTTCTCTGGTCAAAATCTTTCAATAGTTCCCCACTAGTTATAAAGTGTGAGTCTTTTATCCTTTAGCCTGGTATTCAAAGCTCCAGAAATAGCATGTTGAGGCCAAGGACATGCCGAACATAGGGGTTATCAGAAAGAAGTGACCTTGGATGGTGACTGTCTAGTCATTTGTTAACATAGTAATAAAAGAGGAATTGAGGACATTAAAGGTGTTTAAAATTGTTGTGTATCAAGAAAGCCCTGAGGCTCAGTAACTCCTGGGGAGGAACCTTCTCTCACTGCCTCCCAGGACCCACCTGATTCCCAACCCTGCCAGGTGGAGGCACCCAGGTCCTTCCTTGGAAGGTACTCATCACAGAAGGGTGACTGTTCAGTCACAACAGAGTTTGCATTCAGAAAATCAAAGTGAGCACCCAGGGAAAGGCCATGATGGGCAAGGGAAGAGAAGGCAGAAAGCAGGACAGACAGGAATGGGGGTGAGGTACAGAGTGTGAAGGGTCCATGAAATTCCAGGCAGGAGGGTCTCAGCAAATCAGGAGCAGGCCTCTGAAGCCCATTTCCCAGCCCTGCCAATTCTAGTTGGAGGATACATGGAGAAGACTGGAACAGACCCTCTGGTTCCAGCCTCCTACTATGGGTAGAGGGATGGAGCACCCCTTCTAAGATCAGTGACACCAAAGAGGCAGATGAGAAAGTTTCCCCATCCTCACTCCAATCAGAAAGCAACCCTGACCAGCAGAGCCCTCTCTTTCTCCCCTCCCTTCCTCCCCCAATTCAGCCAAGCCTCAACCCTGCTCACTTTCTGGACTCTCACCCTGCCAGAAAGATGATAGATGATAATAGAATCATCTATTATCCACTTGAATGTATTCGAAGGATTGGATTATCACCATCAAAACTTAATTGAGAACTTTAATACTGCTAAATACGACCATGGGCAAACGGACATTATTCAAGATATATGCTACAAAGAAAAGCATCAGCAACACTGAGTTAACGTAATTATGGTTATGAAAAACAAGTGAGAATGGGTAGTGCCTGTCTTAGGGACATTTGTGTTAGAGCTAAATAACTGTAGAGAGCCATTTTATAATGATGGAGCAGGTGGGAAAGAGTGTTTGCGTGTGAGTATGACTGCCTGTGTGGGTCTTCCTGGGATGACCCAGGGATGAATGACCCCTGGGATGACTTAGGGATGAATCTCAGCTGTCAGCGGCTACACGGCAAGTCTGATCCCTTGGGACCAAGCAATCTATCAGGGCCCTCTGAGCCCTGCACTAACTTATAAACCCCTCAAGGGCAGGATCCCTGTCTCTCTGCCTTCCCACCACTTAACATAGTGCCCAGGGCATAGCAGAGAGGCTAAGAGCATGGACCTAGAGATTCAGTGGACTTGGGTTTATAGCCTTCCTCTGCCACTAGCTGTGTGACCTTGTGTAAGTTTACTTAACCTTTCTAAGCCTCAATTTCCTCATTAGTATTGATAAGATGAGGACCAAAGTATCACCCGCTTCATAGTGTTGGAAGATTAATTAAGATAAGTGAAGTGATTAGATGCTCAATTGCTCATAAAGATGATGAATCCTGAGCTATGAGCAATAAAACTTTTATAGACATATTTAATCCCAGGAACCAGATCTCAGGGTTGGAATCCAACCACCCCTCTGATGTCTGAATCTCCTCCCCAACATACCCACCAAGTAACTAGTCAGCATTCCAGATTTTTGATGATGGTTCCCCCTCATGTATGTTCCCTCATCTCTCTGGGACTATACCCTGAGTGAGCATTTTCCTTCTTAGATGCTTTAATCGTTCCTTCTTATAAGAAGAGTTCTTTTCTAGACCCAACATCATTCCAGTCTCTTTTCTAACTAAGCATGCTGTTTGTAACTCAAAGTGCTCACCTTTTATTATGCAAAGCTGTTAATTGGATTATACAACGCCCAAACTGGTTTAGTATGATTAAGGGGCTTTAGTCACTACAGCAAGTAAAAGATTGAATTTATGGAGTTTTAAAAAATTACTCTCAAATCCTTTTTACACGTTCTTTGGCAGGCAAGAGCTGACACAGTAAAAGCTATAATTTTCCACGGGAGGCTCCAGAAGAACCTGATAGAAACAGGTGAGATTCATTCGTAGTACAAGAACCATGGACTTTAATATTAATACACTCATTCAGAATGGAAAATCACTGAGCCAGAAAATTCTGACATCACTGCCCCTCCTTTGCTCACCTTTGGACTGCTTAAAAGCAAAACACATTACTTTTAGGGGAAAGCACTGGAGCCTCAAATGGGTCATGTCCCACCCACCCCACCAAGACCACTCCTAACCCTTCCAGCCTGACCTCCCTCTATCGCTGCCAAGAGTAGGCACTCAGTCAGATTTCCTCTTCCTGTCCCCTGGCTATAACTTAGCTCTCCACTTCCTGGTCTTCCCCACCTCCGTCTCCTCTGCCTGAGCTCCAAGCACCAGTGCAAATGCCATTCCACCCACAGGGAACTTTCTCTGCTCTGATTCCACCAGCCCATTGTTGTCTTGCTTCTTTGACCCTGAACCCAGATAGCCACGTGCCGCTCATACATCCTCGGGTATATACGTCTTCTCTTGGGCCAGAGACCTCCAACTCCTAGTACAGGGCCTTGCACACAGGTGTTCCAAAGCACTTTACCAATTTATTCTTGCACCACACGGAGGGAGAAGAAGAAAGGGAGGCAGAACAGATGGCCTGCAGTGATACTCACAATAGTTGTTCTGGCTATGAAAAAATGGAATGGAGTTTGCATCTACTAGAAAGATCAAGACTAGCTACTCCTTGTTCTTCTCAGCAAAGTCAGGTCTATCTGGGCTTGAAAGGAGTCCTTTATTCTTGTGGGAAGCCACAGGGTTAGGAGAGAAGAACAGACAGAAGGTGGAGGTGAGCTGATGCTGTCATAGATGCTCTTATGGCTGTTGCTTAGTACTGTTCCACTCTAAACTGGAACAACAACAGGACTGAAAATTATTCCACTAGCAACACTATGGTAGATGCACTCTATCTATGCCTTTCTGCAGCTTAATGGACCCAAGTTCCAGTTTGATCCTTAGAGACTTATTTCCATCGCCTCAAAGCCCAGAGGGGAAGAGGACACTTTTTGGGAACCAAGGGAGAGCTAGCACAGGGATGATGTGTCAGGCCAATTCTGGCTGCAGATATTTAAATGGAATCTCTTATTCACTGGTGTCTATCTTTGGTTTCAACCTCTCTGCTTTAGGCAAGGTATTCTTATTTGGGAAAAGACCACCCCCAGAAATGGCAATGGGACAAGGAGTCATGTGGGGAGAGGCTGGCTGGCTCTCCCCCATCTCTCCACTAGCAGGAGTCCCTGTCTCTTTCTCTTTCTCTTCTGTCTCTCCCCCCACCTTCCTCTTTCTCTTTCTCCTCCCAGCCCAGGTATGTCTGTTTCTCTGCTCTCTGTCTTTAAATCTCTCTCCCTTTCTTTCCCATCCTCCACTGTCTGTCTCTGTCTCTGTCTCTCCTCTCTCCCTGTTTCAGGGTGTGTGTATGTGGTCTGTCTTTCCCCTCTCTACGTTAGTACGTGTGTGTCCCTCCTGTCTCTCTTCTGTTCTCCATCGCTATCCGCCTGGCTCTTCTCTTGTGTGGTTTTTCTGTAGGACACCTGGACTGGGAGCCAGAAGACTTAGCTTCTGGTCCTGGCACTACCATCAACTAGCTGTGTGGTTATGGCCAAGTTGCTTTACATCTCTGGGCCTCAATTTTCTTGACCCTATAGTAGGTGAGACTGAATGCTCTTCCAGGTCCCCGGCAATTCTGAGATTTTATCGCTGAATGAAATGGAACTCATCAGACTCAGGAGACACCCGAGTACCACTCAAAGAGGATATGACCAAACCGAGACAATGCTGCTGCAGGATCTACTACGTGCTAGGCAGGTGCTGTGCTCATTCAGTCCAATGAGATAGGTATGTGATGGTTCCTATTTTAGAGGTGAGGAAACTGAAGCACCAGCAGTGAAGCCACTTGCCCAAGGTCCCATGGCTAAGACTTGTCAGAGCAGGATTTAAACTCAGGCCATCTGGCTCCAGAGTCCATGCTCTTATCCGTGATGCTGTATCGCCCTAGCCACCGATGCTCGCTCACAAGCTTCCCACTTAGGCTGCAGAGTAAACATCTCCAGACCCCAAATGTGCTCAAGGGTCTTGGATCCAGACTATATGGTTCAATCAATTCTCTCCTCCTTCAAGACACCAACTCTGCCTTTTCACACCTCTGCCTGTAAGTATCCCATCAACACTCTATTGCCCTGCACACCGCCTGGCAGGCTCGGGTAGCACGGACCTTTCTGTTTTCAAGTGTGTATGTCTTGTTGCCTTTCTACCTAACCAGGCATCTTGCCAGAACCCAGTGCAGTGCTGGGCCCACTGCCCAGACCCATGCTTGCTGAAGAGCTGATGAGTACCAGGATACTTCGTAGCACTGATGGTATGTCCCCGACTCCTCTTCCCGGGCTGTTAGGAAATACCTGGGATCTTCAGACTTTCACATCACAATTCCTGCAAACAGACTGCAGCTACTCGCTGGCAGCTACTGGATGGGCTGGGAGGGAGGGTTAGATGGTGTTCAATTCACAGAAGCAGAAACAGGGGGCCTCCAATAATAATTTCAACTCAAGTCAGCAAATATAAAGAGAACCCCAGCTTCATGCCAGACAGCAGCAGCCACGGCTTCTGCTCTCAAGGAGATACTGCAAAAGAAGAGATGAAGCATGCAAAATAAAAAATGATAGATTTATAAAATTCCAATAGCACTTTGACCTTTGAGTTAACATTATTGTTTGCGTGTGTTTGTGTATTTTTAAATAAAATCGTGGGAGCACAGAGCAGGGAAACTGCTTGTCCAGTCTGATTCTGAAAACTAGGAAAGGCTCCCGTAAGCCTGGGAGTCGGGAGACCAGAGTCCGAGTCCATCACTGGAACCACTGCGTGCGTTATATGCAGCGCTCTCTGAAGTGCCAACTCAGACACCGGTCAGGCATCAACGCGCGCTTGGTGTCAGGAAGCATTTGAAACCCACACCACGTTTCACAGCCCTTGGTTTTCACATTTTTCTTCGTGCATCTGTCCCAGTGTCAGATATTTGGTGAGTGAGAGTTAGCTGGACAATGGGTGAGTGACGTCGTGCCCCCAGAAGTCACATTCACACGTCCCGAAAAGAACAATGGAATCAGTCATCCTGGGGTATTCAGTCCTCGTGGAAAATCCAAACCCCTTTACATCCACCTCACAATCTTCTACTTGCTTTTGGTGAGTGCCAACACTGTGATTCATCTTGTAGAGATGAATTGATAGGGCCTCCATTCCAGAAATGGTAATTTTTAGAGCGTGATGTAGAACAGCCACCGGTGTAGTTTTCGTTATACTTTTCCCCAGCTTTAGTGTCGATGTCACGATGGCCACAGAAGAGTCTGATAACAGCTGTTCCCAGAGTCCGCGTCTGGATGCTGCCCTCCTGATGGGGAAGCCTTTCGCCCACCCTCCCTGCAGCACCTCTGCCCCTCTCCAGCGCCCGTCCTAGTACAACAGCCATGAAAACAGCAGGTAGACAAAGAGCGCACCAAGGAAGCTGTACAATCCACGGCCCCGAAATCTCCAGAAGTCACTCGAAGTTCACTGAAGTGATGACACCTTCTGTGCGCCTCTGGAGGCTGCCACCTAACCGTCCCAATCACAGACCAACCCTGTGCTCTCCTGTGCTCAGAGATGACACGTTGATCTGAACAATTCCAGATGGCAGGAGCAGACAACTGAGGCATTTGCTTCTCCATCCCCAGCAAGCCCCACAAGGGTTTCAGAGCTGGGGCCAGCACATAAGCAGTGCCCATCTCTCCTGAGGCTGAAGTGTCACCTCCGATGACTCATCACTGCCCCAGACGGGGGACAGGGGCTACAAAGGAGTTAGGGCAGCCCAAGAATGGGGGATACTCCTGAAGGCCTGTCTACTCCTGGGAGTGACTGCACGGTGGTGACCCCACACCCAGAGGGTGTCACGACCCCTGATAGGATGCCCCGCTCTCCTTCCAACCTGTCTCTATCACAGGATACAGTACAAGGGCCCCCCAACAACAGTTGTGAGGGGAACCAACACTCCAAAGACATGTCCAGTTGGCTCTCAATTTTCCATGTATATTTCGACAGACTTTTCGATTACATCTGGTCAATACCGCAGGAGGTGTGGAAGGAGAGTGAAATGTTATTTTATATGTATAATCTTGAAATTATGAGGTGGCCACAGAAAGGTCTGAGAACACGAGCGCTCCCACCCCTGCCTCTAACAGTGAACCAGCAGGGAGATGATGCTAAACCTTAACTTCCATCCCCAGCTCCCAACAAGTTCTCCCTCCCCCGCAGCTATCAGTCCTCAAAGAAAAGCTCCCAGGGGTCCCCAAAGAAACAGACAGAGAAGTATGAGGGAAAAAGAATGTGTCATTTCATCCAAAAGGGCATTTGTGGCAAGGCTGTCCTTTCATAGTTAGAAACAACAATTTCTTTATTATTTGTGGTAAAGAAAAATGCTATGACTCTTATAATAACGCAAAAAACAGATTAAGCCAGGAGTAACCTCTAATCACAGAACATACAATCATCAACAGCCCTTGTTTTAAATCTAGTTTCCCAAATCCAAGCTTGCCAAAGAATCCCCTAAAGGCCCTGTACCCCACCACACCCCAACCCTAGCAGGCCACCTGCATCCCTGAGAAGTGGGCACACTGTGGGTCCAGCTCCGACAGCGCTCAGATAACCCCCTAGGACCCGGAGCTGTCCAGAGAGCTCAGGCCTGAGGGACTGTCAAGCTTCCCCCAAAGAAAACAATGTCATGACTGCAAGGAATTGCTGTCTCTCAGATTGAGCCTCCCTTCACAACACCAGAGGGTGAGAAGGCCTGTCTGTAAAGCTGCTTAAGTGAGAAGCATCAATTAACAAGTCCGGATGGTGTGGAGGGGTGAAGCCGGGGGCTGAACTGCGCTCCTCCCTCCATAAATCAGGCGTTCCCAGGCCTGATCACCTAGGTCAGGGACTTGTGCCACCTGCCTGCCTGCCTGAGACAGATGCCAGGCTCAGGGAAGCAGTCTGTTACCTGCTGGACGTCCTGCTGGAAGACGCAGAGCTGCAGCCGCTGGTGGAGCCGCACCTTGCGGTGCTGCCAGATGCTCTCGAGCCGCCGCTGGTGGTGCAGCACCTCATGCACCACGTCCAGCACCTGGTGCACTGCCTTGGAGTAGTTGGCTGTGGCCGTGAGGGACTCGGAGTTCCCGGGACTCAGGGGACGCTGCAGCACGTCCAGCAGCGCTTTGCCATCCTGGCTGACCTGTAAGAGGGAAAGAGGTCAAGTCCAGGGAGTAGAGGGGCAGGAGGGGCACAGGGAGGCAAGGCAAGCCCGCTGGCAACCCTGATGAGGACTGAGAATCTCAGTCCTACCAACACCCATGACAACCAAGGAGTGTGCCACCAGAGCTGCCACAGTGCCCAGCCTGCAGCCCGGGGAGGGCCGAGCACCCCAGAATCCTGAGGGAGAGGAGGTGCTGGGGCTGCAGCCAGTTGTCTGCGAGACCCCGAATCACTGTGTCCCTCCCCCTTGAATTTCAGCTTCCTGAGGGCAGGGACTCTGCCTTGTTTATCTCGTCCCACGCCTGGAAGAGTGCCTGACACTTGGTACTTGGTAAGTATTTACTTGATAAATATTCTTTTTTTTTTTTTTGCGGTACGCGGGCCTCTCACCGCTGCGGCCTCTCCCGTTGCGCAGCACAGGCTCCGGAGGCGCAGGCTCAGCGGCCATGGCTCACGGGCCCAGCCGCTCCGCGGCATGTGGGATCTTCCCAGACCGGGGCACGAACCCGTGTCCCCTGCATCAGCAGGCGGACTCCCAACCACTGTGCCACCAGGGAAGCCCCTTGATAAATATTCTGACTGACTCATTGACTAGGTCAGGCAGCAGATCTTCGTTTCAGAAAAGAAGCTGAATATAAGTTGACACCATAAACCTCTCTCCCTCTTCCGTCCTCACCTTCCTCTACCTAGCTCTAAACTTCTAGGTGTGTGACCAGAGGCAAGTTATTGACACTTAACCCCTTTGGGCCTCAGTTTCCTTGTTTGTGAAGCAGGAATAGAAATGGTACATACCCCATAGAATTGCGGTAAAGATTAAACGAGCTAACACATGCAGGGCACTTAGAAGAGGGCCCAGCAGGTACTGGCTACCAAGTCTACCTTTATCATCATCAGCAGCATTTTTCCCTCCTTTACTTCCTTGTCATTTTCTTTCTTTTATACTTACCCTTCTTTTGCTCTCCTTCTACACAACCTCCTTTTTTCTTCTCCTGAAAGTGGTAACATCTCTGTCTCTCCAGAACACGCAGAATAAGGGAGGGACCCTTAGACTGTGGACACAACGTCCATGCTCCTGGGTTCCCCAACACTCACCCTCAGTGCTGAAACCAGTGGGGGGTGACATTCCCTGCCATTCCTCACTGGATTCCTGGCAATATTTCTGGAAAGTGGCATCATCTGATTGACACCTGTGGCTCCAGTGCTTGGCAGATTATCCAGCGAGCACGTGCCTTTCTAATTTAAAACCATGGTGACTAGGGTATTGATAGGAATTTTAAGACCCCAGATTAATCTGGTTAACAAGGAAGTCAAAGTTGGTTTGGAGTTGAAACGGCCTTTTCCTTCCAGCAAGGTCTGAAAGGAGGTGTGCTTGGTCCGAGTTAAGAAGGCAATTTTCTCCCCTTCTAACTTGTACCAGGCTCCCAGCCTTTGAGTTTTCGGCAGAAGAGCCTTTTAGCTTGTCCTTCACTTCCACAGCAGCTTCTCACTCCTGCAAACGCTTATCTCCAACCTGTGGTGAGTTGTGCTCTGGACCTTCCAGTGAGAACATTAGTATTTTTTGATGAGCTGCTTCATAAAAGGGGTGGCAGGGCTAGTGTGTGCATGGCCGTTCACCAGACAGAAAGCAACTCCAGAGGAGCACAGCCTTGCTTTCCTTCCACAGAAGAGACAGTCTGGTCTTCACAAATAGGGTGAGGTAGGGGTGTGTGTGTGTGTGTGTGTGTGTGTGTGTGTGTGTGTGTGTGTGTGTGTGTGTGTGTGTGTGTGTGTGTGTGTGTGTGTGTGTGTGTGTGTGTGTGTGTGTGTGTGTGTGTGTGTGTGTACACGCATGTGCACTAAGGCAGTTCCTGCCAATGGCTGCATTTCGACATCATCATTAACAGATCAAGGATCTTAAAGATGTTTCCAGAGGGAGAAAAATGGCCTCTCTTCTTCTTAGTCCAACTCAGGCTATTTCATAGCACACAGGCCGGTACTCTTGCCACACCACCATACCCCTATACACAGCCAGAACCCCTGGGTGTCCGCTGGGTTCTCACCTCTGTGTAGGCCTGCGTCACCTGCTCATACAAGGACTGGTGGTGGTGGATCGCCAGCTCCAGGTCCTGCATCTCAGACGGCAGGCCACCTTCGCTGCACATCTTGCACCAGGCGTCCACTCCCGACAGGAACTGGAAGAAGATGCCGGCTGGGTCAGTGTGGGAGCACTGGGGGCGGGCAATGGGCAGATTATGTACAGACAGTCAGATACCTTGGGAAGAAGCATCAGGAACTCTGGAAGCCTTCAGAGACCACTGCAGACAGTGGAGTTTTTTCTTTAATTTTACAAACACCAACCCCAGGTAAGAAGTCAGACCCAGTACCTGTTTAGGAAGTATGGTTTCCACAAAGAAAGATGACTATTATGAAACTGCTGGGGGTGGGAGTTGTCTTCATGTTCAACAGGTTATATCCACACACTGATGATAAAATACAGGTGTGCAAACAGCTCACTACGACATGTGTATGTGAGAGCTTCTTGTCCTGTGCACACTCACAGGTACAAGTGAGAGGCAACATATAATGAAATGGGATGTTTCCACACATGTGCTTTATAGTGTGGACATTGAGCTGTGAAGAGCAGCAAAGAATGCCTCATTCAGGCCCATCAGGCACCCCAGGGAACCCGCAGAGACCATTCCCACAGAGGATGGAGATTAACACTCAAAAAGATCCCTGCTATTGGGTCAGAACCCCAAGGGGTGGGAGAGGGGAGGGCAGCTCAGCGGGACAGACTGTACTGTGTCTAGAGTGGCTCCTGGGCTGTGATATACAGATACAGATCTTGACAGACATCAAATTATTTAAAAATTAAAATTAACAACTGTGGGAGACTATGGGTCTCCATGCACAAAGGGTGAGCTAACTGAAATCACTCAGATTTATTGGGTGGAAAATACACCTCTAAAATGCAAATCATTCTTCACCCAACAGTCTGGAGTGGTTCTGTCTGTGATTCTTCTTGCCTGGGTGCACAGCTCCATTTAAATTAATTGCCTAAATACCTTTATATCTCATTGCCTAGAACAGCCCATCTGAGGACAATAAAGAGCTGCCTACATAAATGCATTGAAAAATTAGCCTTGAATCCACTGTTTGCATGCGTGTGTGTGTGTGTGTGTGTGTGTGTGTGTGTGCTTTCCAGCTAAAAAGAAGCATGGTTAATGAGTTTCCCTGAAGGACTGGCAATACCCGAGAAATTGCATTAAAAAATAGATACAAATAAAATTGCTTCTCATCTAAACTAATCCAAGTCAGGAAACAGCAAACAGAAGCTGAGTCCTCCAGTTACTCTCAATCCGGGTACTGCGCTTCTACAACTGCCTGAGTCCCCCTCTGGGTATCGCGCCAGCTTTCAGTCCTTAGCCACCTGGCTGTGGCAGTGGATCTTTCATTCTGTATGTTTTTGATCGCAGTAAGCCGTCTCCTAACGATGCTGGCAGAGCGCTGGGTGACACCCAGGATCAGGCTGCATGTGCTTGCTAATACCTCAGAAGCTGCTTGCTCCACCAACAACCATTTCATAAAGGAACCTGGAAGTAACTTGACAGTGTGTGTCAGTCGTGGGGGGAGCACCTCTTCAAGGTCTTTGGGATTTCTTTGTAATACTCTAACCAGAGTCCTATAGTGGATCCCATGAAACGGTCATCTCGAGGAGAGAAAGACAGAGACAGAGGGAGGCACTGAACCTCCCTTGCCAATCTGGAGAAACCTTGAACAAAGCGTGCAAATAATAGGTTGAAGAGAGGACAGGAGATCAGACGTGAATATTCTCAGGTACTACCACCATCATCTTAAAAAAACAACAACAACAAAAGGCTAGATTCCTCTCAATGTGTAGGGCTGCTCTTGACTTATAACACAAGTACTTTCAGTCTTTGGGAAGGTCTCAGATGGAAACAGACACAGGTGGAGGAAATACAAAGACACCAACAGATCTTTGGTGATGTCTACCATTTAAAAAACACACTAAGCACCTAATGTATTCCATCTCTAATCCCTGTAACAGTGCTGTGAGATTTATGATCATCCCCACATTACAGACGAGGAAACAAGCTCAGAATGTTGAGGTGACCTGCCTAAGAGTTAATGATTAGAACTTACCCGTGTCTGGCATCAAAACCTAGACTCTTTATTTCTTTCTTTTTTTTTTTTTTTGTGGTACACGGGCCTCTCACTGTTGTGGCCTCCCCCGTTGCGGAGCACAGGCTCCGGACGCACAGGCTCAGCGGCCATGGCTCACAGGCCTAGCCGCTCCGCGGCATGTGGGATCTTCCCAGCCAGGGCAAGAACCCATGTCCCCTGCATCGGCAGGCGGACTCTCAACCACTGCGCCACCAGGGAAGCCCGACACCTAGACTCTTTCAATTATTCCATGCTGCCTTCCATGTTAGGTGGGTAACAGAGGAAGAGTTTTAAGGTATAACCTTGTGTCTGACTCTGTGTTATCTGTGAGCTATCCAAATGTCATACAAAGAAAGAAATTTAGGGGTTAAGACCATAGGCTTTAATGTTAGACACACCTGATCCCAGATGCCTATCGATTAATTGTGTGATTTTCACAAGGGTATATTAATAAACTTTTAATAAGCAGCATATATGTGTGTATGTAATACACACACAAGTGTTATAAACTTTACTGCTATAAAAGATGTGTAGCACATAATTTACAAAGAATAATAACACAGAATGCTTATGATAAATTCCATGTAACGAACTGGTTCTCACATATGCTTTTGTCTGTAAACAACAAACTTATATAGTTCCAACACAAAAGCTGGTTGATATTTTCACTTTTGTTAAGATGTAAGACAAAAGTGAAAAATACCTGGAGACTTATGTCAGAACATTACTCATTCATCAGTGATTTTAAGTGACTTCTCTGCTAAATGCAATAATAGTTTTTGAATATCAGAAGAATATTTCCTTGATTTTGTGTTCTATTCACAATGCAACAGCTATACACAGGGCACATTTTTAGGCTTAATCTGCATTTTAAAATATTTCCTCTCTCATTTTCTTACGATTCTAGACAATCAATAAAACAACAAATCAAGCCCTGGTTTCTAACACTTGATGATTTCCATGGTGTAAAACTTTTATCTTGCCCTATTTCAGGCTACCATTGCAACATCACCAAATATGTAGTTGGGATGAGGTGATCAGTCGCACACAACTGTATACTATTACCACAGACATAAATGTTGACGAAGAGACAAATGGTAACTCTTGCTGGCTTTGCTTAACATTCAAACAGGAAGGAACCCAGAGCCTATTTACATTCTGCTTAGTAGTTTATTGTTGTGTGTGTGTGTGTGTGTGTGTGTGTGTGTGTGAGAGAGAGAGAGAGAGAGAGAGAGAGTGTGTGTATATAACACAGAAATAATCTCAAGAACATAGAAAATAATAAAATCTAGTAAAATAATTGAAAATGATGAGTTTTGAGTATTTATTACCTTTGCTTTTAATGTGATATATTTAATTTAAATTTATATAGTTTAAAGTAATGGCTATGTTTAACAACCAGCTCATAAAATTCCTGAAAATGTAACCATTGGCTCTCCCTAAGCTGGTTAGAGTCAGCTCCTGCATGCCACTGGATCTCAGGCAGCTTACTTAATCTCTCTGAGCTTCCCTGCTCCTCTCTGTAAAATGGGTTAGTAATGTCACTGGCCAATGCCAGTAAGTAAATGGCAATAATTATTATTTCTGTTCACTGTATTATTATTACATTATTATTATCCACAGCAAATGCTTCATGTAAAATTAGTTTCCCCCTGTTCTCAGCACTCAGTGATCAGTTTAGTTTCACCCCTTTGGTCTATGCTTATGGAATGCAAACTAAGCAGTCAACACACACACACACACACACACACACACGTGCACGTGCGTGCACACACACGTCCAACAATAAACTACTAAGCAGAATAGTTAGCTCTGGGTTTCTTCCTGTTTGAATGTTAAGCAAAGCCTCCAAGAGTTACCAATGTCTCTTTGGGTACACAGGGGCCATGACAGTACTAGAACATGGGCTGTTGTCAAAACTACTCAGCACGGTCTTTGGTGTTTCAAAAAGAGAGGAGGGTCTCTCTACACCTCAGTGTATGTCCTCCCAGCCTGCCCTGCCCTGCCCCTGCCCCTCCCACCACCAGAGGCCACAGCAGCTCCCTTGGCCTTACCTGCTCAGCCTTCTGATGGAACACAGCAGACATGGCGAGGATGGTGCTGCGCTCATCCAGAGCGGCCGCGAAGCTCTTCCACTCCTGGTCCAGCTGCGTGGAGATCTGCTTGATTTGCTGCGAGGCGTAGTGGCCGGCCTCTGAGAGGCGGGAAGCCACGGACATGATGCGGTTGATGTTGACATAGGCGTTCTGGGAAGCAAGGGAGAGCGGGTGCTTAGTGGGGCAGGCTGAAAAGGCACCCACAGAGCACCCTGGGCTGGGGGAATACATGGGGAAGGAGGCTACCCAAAACAAAAAGTTTGAGAGAGGCCAGTATCGGCCACATTAACATATCCCTTTTGAGCCCGAAGGAGGTCTTTGTTTATATTATGACATTTCAGCAGATGGCAGGTACAGTAACTGAGCCCCTTCATTTTGAGGACCAGCACAGTTTTTGTGCCAACTATTAATGCCCACGAATGCAGTCACTTTACATGGACTACCTTAACGATCCTCATGATCATCTTATGAGGTCACGCCATGGGGACAGCACAGTACTTCCAAGAGTTTCTCTCCGGAAGCAACGGCTCAGACCAGGGCAAAAGCCTGAGGAGGCAAAGGCACCTCTCTCAACTCAGGAGAGAGCTGTACCCAGGGCATTACTGCCAACTACAACAGGGCAGCAGTGCTCAAAAAGAGGGCAAAGGACACACGTCACAGGATGACCACACATCTTCCTACCACTAAGTGAAGACTTTGCTGCCCCCTGTTCCTACCCCCACCAAGAGAGCAGGTGAATAAATAAATAAAGAGAGCGTACGAAGCCACAATATCCACGCTTAAAGTAAGATCTGTGGAGCCCTTTCTTATCCCTACGTGACTTAGGAACATCTCCCCACCTGACCCCAAAAAGGCATTTGTGGGGCTCTCCTGGCCCTGCTGACTCCTCTCACCCTGTGTTTTGTTCACATTCCTTCCCATCTTTGATTGCCAATTAAAAATTCATGACCATGTGTGTCATTCCTTACTAGGCCAGCAGAAAACTCTACAGGAGGAAAGAAGACAAAAAAATCCACAAACGCACAAACAAAGACAGTAGTGAGCATGATTATTTTTAACTGCTACCTCCTATTAATTGTCGGAGGTGTCAAAACAATCAAGTAATATTGTAGCACCTACAGGGAGTTATTCTGACTCACACAATGTCTGTCTGAAGGAGGACTAGGGTGGCAGGTTGCTTGCACACCTCTGTTCTTTGTTATGAATCTTCTGATATGATAATAAATATTCTTCGGTAACGGCATTTTAGCTCAGCGGTAGTTCATTAATAATGGGTAAGTTTAATGAAGGTTCTTTATTTTCCTTTCCCTCTTCCCTCATGGTCCGCATTCATGTTCGCTGTCCTGACCTCAAGCACTCCATCCCAAACCTGAGCCAGGTTGATAAGGTCTCTCTTCATTTAAAAGGTCTCTGTGGAAGTTTAAGAGGTTAAGTGAAGCACTTGAACACAAATCCATCCTGATGTCTGATGATCCCCATGCGTAACCTCTTTCTTTAGTCTGGCCTGAGACCTTTCTGACTAGTACGTTTCCTTAATAGAACTAGAATATTACTAACTCTTATTATTTGAAATAACTATCCTTCAAAGACTTAGGAATCATTATCAGTCCTGTTTTCTGAGTTAGGACCCAGATTCTTCTTAAAATTAAACTCTATTTATAGAACTGACAGAAAAACCAACTCTGAATTAGAAATAGAAGGAAAGAAACGGGGGGATAAAAGACATATACTAATTTTAATAGCTCTGTCTTTTAAGAGACTAACATTAGGATTTCCACCAAATTTCCTGCTTGGGTTCCACCCAAAGCAGACCTTGAAACAAGGATTTGGGGCAGACTGTTTATTTGGGTGTGATCCCAGAAAGCACAGTGAGGGAGTAGGCAAGTCAACGAGGGAAGGGAGGCAAATAAAGAAAGGATGTGTCCATTAGTGGATTACTTCTGTGAGCATTTGGGGGTCATCTCTCCTGAAACCTTTGAGGGACTGCATAGAACACACGTCTGAGCATCCCACTGGGAGATGAGGGATCTGGGGTATTTATGCACAAGTCCCATCACTCATGGTTGAAGGTCTCTCCTGGAGTTACTCCCTGGCATTTCCAGCCTGACCTACACACAGGCCAAGCATAGTCCCCAGGTCAGAGAGTGACCATGGGCAGAGAAACACAGGAAGCTGTCGCTGGGCATGGGACAGTCTGCAGATGACCCTCGGGGAGGACTGAGGGGATATGAGTGGGACAATGGCAGCATCTAGTAAAGCTGCCCTTCCAAACTGGATTTGAATCCTGGGAACCCTCCCCACGCCACACACATTTCTCCAACTCTATCTAGTGTGGTTGAGTTTTCCTGTCATGGGAAAGACCTTCGTATCCTTTGGCCAGAAGGGAAGCAAGAACAGCAATAAGACAGGGTGTGGCCTGTCCCCGGGGTCTCTCGTGTGCATCTTATGGTTGCCTGGCCCTTTGTCATCACTGGCTGTTTATACTCTCCCCCCACAGGGAAGTTGGGGAGGTGCGTTTCTGCTCACTTTTAGGAAGAACTTTCTAGCTATTAGAGATGTTGAACTGTGGCTGCCTCTGGAGGCTGTTAACACCTTGTCACTCCTTCAAATATTTATGGAGAGTGGGCCAGGCTTTGTGTTGGGGGCTGTGGGAGATCAAAGACAAAGAGGAAAGAGACAGGATTCCTGCCCTCAGGGGCTCGCAGCTGAGACTTAAAAAGAGTCCTCAAATAACTGTAATTTAAGCAAAATGAAGTAAGTGTTATGACAGAGGTAGAGGGAACTCGCAGTGGGGATGCAGGGGGAAGGGATATGAACCACTGGCAAGGATGTTGAGAAGGGGCTTCCTGCACAGAAGGGGGTGGTGAGGTTGGCAGTCCTCCAAGGCCCCCTTCAACCCTTAAGCCTGTGATCATAAATGAAAGCTAAAAACAAACAAACAAAAAAAGACCACAGCTTACACTTCACATTCTAGAGACTAGCACAGTAAATGCCTTTTTGTTTCCTTATCGGTGGGCAGAGAGATGTCTTACTAAAGCTAACAAATGATTACACTTCACACAAGTAGAGGCAGTATTCCTCACAAAAGAGGGACAAGTATAATGTTGACTCATGAATTTGCTCACTGTGCTTCTCTACAGCCCCTTTGAAGAACAGCAAAACGCTGCAGGCAAGTCACATGGCCCAAGTTCATCATCACCTTCTTTATCTCCCTCCAGCTTAGAACCTGAGACAAATAGGCAGAGAGATTCTAAACTGGAGTCACAAACCAAATGACAAGAGAAGAATGGCGGAGAAGGTCTCACATGACTTAAAAGGACAGAGCAAGGTTAAGAATCCAAATAAACAGGGTGCTTAGTCGTTAGGCACAAATGACACGTCTTGGCCTTGGGTCAATCCCTCTGTGTAGTTTTTCTGTGTCACTGTTTATGCCTCTGTTAAAGAGCACCTGGGACTCCCGTCTGTCCTGGGGACATGGCCAGGGGGAATGCATATTTTGACTCTTCATGGCCTTTCCATTTTCTACCAGCTGCCTCCTCTACGCCCTCCCACCTGCCGGGCTCTGCCGTTCTTCCCTGCCAGCCTTCAATGCCCTTCCAGCTGCAGAGCTGTCCGTCAGTCGAGGGCATCAGCGTTGCCGGGTCAGGAGTCAGATGTGAGTTCTCGTCCAGCCCTGGCACTCGCTTAAGATGTCACTTGCCTCCTCTGTGCCTCAGCTTCCTCAGCTGTAAGATGAACTAAAGATCTCAGACATTCCATTTCTGAGTAAGCAGTGTCCAGTGTCGGCGCCATATAACCAGGCCTCCAGGTGTACCCTGTTCATGGAGGGCACGCAGATGGAACGTAGAGAGAACTTAGGCGGTCACAGTCTTCTGTCTCATCTCCAGTGCCTGGGGGAATACTGACTAAATCTAGACCTCATTCTACGGAGGAGGTGGGGCATATACTGAAGCAACAAGGGAGACAAAGCTGTCAAGTGTCCACGTGCAATGGGATGGTTTTAAACAGAAGAGGAACGTGATCTGGTTTATGCTTTCAAAAAACGGCTCTGTTCACTAAAGGGCTGGCAAGGGGACACCTACGTGGAGTGAGACCAAGAAGAGCAGTGCGGCCCACCCCAGAGGGACATGTAGCCCAGCCTCGGCTGTCCACATGCCTCAGCCCCTCAGCCCAGCTCTGCTTTCTGCACTGTCGTGCCAGGGCCACAGCTTGAGCTGGGTGACCAAGGGCCAGCTGCTCCCCTCTCCCTCTTCTCTGCAGCCCCTTCCCCTGAGCCGAGCTGCCTAGACTAACCAGCTTCCCTGGTCAGAAATTAACAACATGACTAATAATTCTAGCTTAGTGAGTATCTTCTTAAACTCTTACCTCAAAACTGCTTTATGAATTTAAACCCCTCCCACCATATCAGTGCTGCTATTATTATTATCATTATTCAAAGTATTGCACTGTCCAAGGTTTAAACACGATCTACCCTGCAGAATGCCATGCACCTGCAGCCTGGCCTGCTGCATCCTCCATCCCACCCTATCTGCCCTCAAAGGCTCTCCTCCGATCATTTCGGTCACAAATAGGAAAAATAACTAAATTCCAACAGAATCGTCCTAACTCAAAACCCTCTATATTTACACCCTGTCCCCACTTTTGTTGCCTACAAAATTCTCTGTTTTCTCATTTCACTCCTGCAGCCATTAAGTGGAGATCACAGGATGGATGGCTAGACCCTTCTCCTGAGGTCTTGTCTCCTGCTGTGATTAACTGAAATCTATGGAACAAAGTCATTCTGCTGAAAGAACGATTTGGCAGAATCTTTTTTTTTTTTTTTTAACCCGGCTGAAGCTTGATGAAAGTTTTCAGCCCTGCCAAAGGCTCTCACTTTGAACCTGGCTCCTGGCTGCCCCGACTGGCTACAAAAATATGCAAAGTTGCTTGCAAGATAATGATAACTCTCCACTTAAAAACCCAGCTAAATTTTCTCTTTAAATGTAGTCTCTAATGTGGTATACTCTGAAAGAGACACTGGCTCTTCTAGAAAAAATCACTTGATGCAAGCTATCATTTTGGTAACCTAGGGTCTGTGTCAGGGGCTGATTGTAAGAGCAGATCCTTTCTGAGTACATGTATTATTTGAATCCCATTCACTTCACTCCTAAAATAAGGAGTGAATTTTACACTCCTGTGGTTGTAGGTCCCCACCCTGAATCATAAACTCCCTCCTGTGGGTTACATGAGATAACATAAAGCATCCGGTCAGTTGCCTGGCATATAACTGATAACTCAAAGAATGTCATATCTTTTCCCACATCCAATTCCAGCACATTGGTGTTAACTCTCCAAGTTAATTGCAAACCAAATCAAAGTATTAGTAAAAAGTAAAACAAAAGAAAAATCTATTAACTATTCCAACTAGAGACAAATATTCCAATGAGTCCAGAGTCCCACTGTACTTCACAGAAAGCTTGCCACAAAGTCCCCTACTCTTCCTGAGGAACACTCCCTTGCACAGGGGCCTGCCACATGGGCCTGCCACATGGGCCCAGCCCCACATCAGGCAAAGCTGGCCTAGCTGCCTGTCAGGCCACTGCCCTGCAAACTACAGCCTCTGTGTTGGCAGATGCCCTACCCCTAGGATTCAAGAGTCTAGGGCCCTGAACTGTGCACAGGTCTGTCTTTGACCCAGAAAGATTGGAGAGTTCAGAATCAGCCAGTGACTAGCTCTGTGATCCATGCCCTTTCAACCTTAAGTCAGAAAAATAGAGGCCTTTGTCTCTTGGGATAGCCTTCTTAAGGTGTCTCCACTACCTTGACATGTGTGAGCCACACCCAGAGCACCCAGAAGTGGGAATGTCCCATGTTCACACAAGGGGACAGATCCATCTCCTTATCACTGGCCGTACTGCAAAAGGTGGCCGAAACCTCCTCCCCAGGCCAGGCGTGGCGGCCCGTCACTTTGTTGTCCAGGGGGGACGTTTCTCCTCCTCACCTCCAGCACAGCAGAGGGGAGTCACTGAAGAGCTGTCTCATCTCTGCAAGGAATGAGTCCTGGGCACAGGGTTCTCAATTCCATTCTGCACAACGGGGCTGCAGCTTTTAAATTATCCTCATGAAAACGGAAGTTGTGTTCTGTCAGATCATCACAGAAGGTGAGGTCAACTACCACAGAGGGGCCACTTTCCTGAAAGCGGCTCAGTCCTCTAGACAAGCCCTGGAGACCTTGTCTCTCCAAATCCAAAACTCCAGGGAGGGAGGCCAGGCAAACAACCGGCCAAGGGCCAGGGTACTCAGCAAAATCATTTGGGTCAAATGCAAAGTGAATGTTAAATCAAAATGTGAACTATAAAATACATAAACAGTACAGCCTCAGCTGAGAAAAATATTATGCAAACCAGGGAAGCACACCCAAAGGTTACTGAACGCTATTTTGTACTAAATATGCATAGTGGCAGCGGGGTTGAGGGGAGACTTTTCTTTAGGGTCTTTTTCTCATCTTAATTCTCTTGTGTATAGAGAAGCTTTTTAATTTTATTTATTTATTTATTTTGCGGTACGCAGGCCTCTCACTGTTGTGGCCTCTCCCATTGCGGAGCACAGGCTCCGGATGCACAGGCTCAGCGGCCATGGCTCACGGGCCCAGCCGCTCCGCGGCATGTGGGATCTTCCCGGACCGGGGCACGAACCCGTGTCCCCTGCATCGGCAGGCGGACTCTCAACTACTGCGCCACCAGGGAAGCCCTAATTTATTATTATTATTATTTTATTTTATTTGTTTATTTTTGGCTGCATTGGGTCTTTGTTGCTACGCATCGGCTTTCTCTAGTTGCGGCCTGCAGAGGCTACTGTTCGTTGCAGTGCACGGGTTTCTCATTGCGGTGGCTTCTCCTGTTGAGGAGCACAGGCTCTAGGCGTGCGGGCTCAGTAGTTGTGGCACGCGGGCTCTAGAGCACAGGCTCAGCAGTTGTGGTGCACGGGCTTAGTTGCTCCGTGGCATGTGGGATCCTTCTGGACCAGGCTCAAACCCGTGTCCCCTGCATTGGCAGGCAGATTCCCAACCACTGCGCCACCAGGGAAGCCCTCTGTATCTTTAATTTTAATAGATTTGGTCAGGTTGCAATCCATGAAAGCTGTAACTACTCAAATGTCCCTGTATCTTTTTACTTTGGTAAAGCATTTGTTTTACAAGTAAAGTACAATTAATGTACAAGTGAAATAGGCAAGTTTTAGTGAGCAAATTATGCTTTAAGAAGGAAAAGAATACAAACACACTTCAGTTAAAGTTTTTAGAAGCCAAGTTCATATGATAATCTCATTTTACAGTTAAAAAAAAATACTAAAACTCAGATATTTCTTGCTTGAATCCACCTAGTAGGTGATTAAAAAATCTGTTTGATCAATTAAGTGGTATATTCAAAGTCACAAAAAGAGAGGTAAATTGGGACTAGACTCAGGTCTCCTGATTCCTAGTCTGCATCATCCTTCTGCTTATACTACCTTTTTCTCATGCCCTGCAGATAATATTAAGTTTTTGTTTTGTAACACTCAAAGACAGCCATGAGGAGAATTATTTGGAGATTTTCCCATACAGCTTTCAGAGGCTTCATGAGTAACATTCAGAATCTGTAAGAAATAGATTGTGCCAAAGCAATGGAAAAAGCTGAACCTCACCTCCTTTTTCCAGATTAATAGTACCATATGATCACTTACATCTTTGCTAGTATGAAACCCACTTTGGGTCCTGAAGCTGTTAAAGCATCAGCTTATTATTAATTAGTTGAACATTACCATGTAAACCTGCTGATCCCACCTCGAAACATATGGACACTGGGATAGGAACATCTGGAATAAGAACTGTCCACACTTGAAACTCTACTACAATAGCTATGAGATGTGGTGAGCTCTAAACGAAACCTCTAACTTCTGCCTCTCTCAAACCACAGGGTGCCCTCTAGGGAACAAAACAGGGCAGCTGATGGATGACTATCTGGTCAGGGCTGGCCAAACAGTAGGTCAAACCATGTGGAAGCCATCTGTCATTGTCGGACAGAGAGAGGAAGGAAGCTGGAACAGCCCTGGTGCTTAGCAAAGATAACATTGGCGTTGAATCCCTCTGTCTCTCTTGCCTGGCTTGCTGTAGCAGTGTTTCCTCCAGCAATTGCCTTACAAACCATTAAGCAGCCATGAAAACAAACGCCTGGCCATATGTCCGAGGGCCAAGGAAACCCAGGAGCAGATTTAAGTAAAAGAGAAAGCCTTCTGTCTCTCCTCTCGCAGCTCTGAGTGAAACTTCCTTAAAAGGGTGAGTGTCTTTGTATGAGGCATTATTGCAGGATTGAAATGGTAGGGAGGGATGGGTACAGCTGGAATTAGATTCAGGGAGGCCAGCAGGGAAAGAGGCTGGAAACAATGTAGCTCTTCTGAGTTAGGATGTAGTAATTTCAGGCTGCCTTTAAGGTTGGAATGAGAGGCTATAAAACTTCACAGAAACACATTCACCAGTATTTTATTTCCCAGGCCTTTCTTCTGCATTTCTCTTAGCTATTCAGAGCTTGGTCCTGGCATCAGTGCAACCCGGGAACTGGTTAGAAATGCAGAATCTCAGGCCCTTTCCCCATCTTCTGGATCAGAATCTGCATTTTAACAAGATTGTCCCAAGTGATACGTATGCACGTTAACGTTTGAGATGCTTTACAGATGGGAACTATGAGGAGATGTCCCGAACAAGGAGAACTATTTCTTCTACCACTCCTGACCCTGACAGTGATAAGAGCTGAACATTTGCCAAGCATAACATCATGCCAAATGTTGTGCTTAAAATGCATGATCACGTTTCATCCTTACAACATCCCTGGCAAAGGTCCCAACACTATCCTCCATTTATGGACGAGGTAGTGAGGCTCTGAGAAACTGAAATAACTTGCCTATGATCTCACAACTAGGAAGGAAATACAGAGCCACGGCTAGCACCAAGTGCCCTTGTTCTTTCCCACTGTGCTGTTTTACTTTGCCATAAATGTGAAAGCAGTTGAACCAACCAAAGATGTCCCTCAAGGGAGATGATGAAGAGAAATTGCTCCCAAAGATCCACAAACTCATATCCCAGAAGAACAGGGCTCCTGGAGAGAGAATTCAATAAAAATTTCTACTTCTCTGAAGTCTCCCCACTGGGGTCCTTGACTTGCCCTTGGAATTCCCAGAATAGCTCAGCTCCAGAATGGGCAGGAGCCTGGCAGGTGGACTTTTCTTGTCCTCTCCC
Source organism: Grampus griseus (assembly GCF_964374135.1). Classification (NCBI taxonomy): domain Eukaryota; kingdom Metazoa; phylum Chordata; class Mammalia; order Artiodactyla; family Delphinidae; genus Grampus; species Grampus griseus. Next base: position 74,306,963 of record NC_138998.1, read on the forward strand.
TCCTTGGAAGAATCATCTCTACCTGTGAATCCAAGGCCAGTCACCTTGAGGAACAGGTTCCTGTCTCCACAGAAACACAGTAAAGCTCAGGATTAAGGCAGTTCTTTGCCCCTTTACTCAATATCGTGATTTATTGTCAGAGTCTTAAATCTGCGATCCTATTCGTTTATTCAAGCATTCATCCAGTAATTCAAGGCACTGTGCAAGCAGGGAACAAGCAGACAAAACTCCTATGCTCATGGCGCTTACATTTTAGAAGAGTCAGACAATAAGGTAATATCTACTATATATTTCTTAATTCAGTGCTATACAAAATACAGCTGGGAAAAGGATAGAGCATGGTGGGGCTGGGAAGTGCTACTTAAGACAGAGAAGTCAGGGCAGGCTGACCCCTGAAACTGAGGGTGACACTGGAGCTTAGCCCTGAATGAAGTGAGAGAATGAACAGCCAGGAAGAGGCTCCAGGTAAGGAAACAGCAGGGGCAAAGACCACGGGGCAGGAATGACCTTGAAGCATTCAAGAAACAGCAAGAAGCCCAGGGTGACTGGAGCAGATGAGTAGGTGGTAGAGGATGAGATTGGAGGGGTAACGGGTGTCCAGACCACACAGAACCTCGTAAGCCATGGTAAGGGACTTCAGCTTTTATCCTAAGAAGGATTAAAGCATTCTGAGCACAGGAGTGACATACTTTTGGCAGGATCGCTAGGGCTGTTATGTTAAGAATGGACTGTAAGGAAACAAAGGTGGAAGCAGGGAGACCAGATAGGAGCTACTACAATAGTCCAGGCAGGTAACGGCTGTGCAAGTGGTAACAAGTGGCCAGATTCTGGATATACTTTGAGGGCAGAGCCAAGTGGACTTGCTGATGGAAATCCTTTAGTTCTTCCTCATTTCTGGGCCTCCGGTTGGGTCGCGAACTCCGACCTCTGTTTTGTTTTCTTTTTTTTGGCACTGCTCCCTTCTCATCTGCCTATCTAGTCCTGACCTCTCAGTTCTTGAATCTTCTGATTTGTAAACGTCTTGCCTGTATGTCCCTGATCAGTCTCTGTCCCTTGTCTGGTACTCCTGGTCGGCTACCAGCCACGCTCCAGAAAGGCATATGCAATGTTGCTGCTACTTCTTATTATCAATACTTCATATTTGTGTCATGCTTTACCGTTTAAGACCTTTCGTGTACATTATCTCATCTGACGTGCTAGGTTTCACAGACCATTTCGTGCCTTTCATTCGGCTCCAGGAGACCTCAGAGAAGAGGCATGGGTCAGCTTTGGCTGAATTTCAGACAAATTAACTCCTTGGCAGCTACAGACCTGGCAGAGAGCAGGCACTGGCTGCATGTATGTCCAAGTGTGTGGGTAAATTGAGCTACAAGGCTCGGGGGGTAAACACCCAGAGGGCACAGAAGATATCCTGAGGGTAAGGGACATGCTGACAGAGGGCCCCCGAGAGTAGTGGACTAAAGCCAGAAAGGTACCAAGGGTGTAGGGCAGAGAACCAGGAGTGAGGTGGGAGAGGAGGGAAACCTGTGCGCTGGAGGGGGTGAATGATCAGGAGAGAAGGCTGAACCAGGCCAGCGCCAGCCACGAGTCAGCCAAGCCCTGCAGGTCAGCTCAGAGAAGCCTTTCAGCAGGGACCCAGGCCACGTGACTGGGCAGCAAGGTGAGGGGAGCCAGCATTGTGCAGCAGGGTGATACTGAGTGGTACAGAGTGATGCTTTGCTTCTGCCAAGGAGCTTCCCTCTGTTTCTGGTCTGAATAGGGGCCAATCCCCAAAACATGGCTGATTAGAGTCTGGTGGGTAAAGGAAAATGGGGCACCTTGGAGAGGCTGGAGTAGGGAGCAAGGAACAGAGAGTAAAGACAGATACTCTCTCCCCCTGGATACTCCTGACCTTGAAGGGAAGCCCTCCAACTCCACAGGTTAATTATCCAATAGCTTTAGAGTTTGACCCTAGGGCTAATGTCAGTTGGCTTATTTTCTCCACCTGATTCAGTGATTCTCAGTCTGGTTCTCCACCTTGTACAGGTTTCCTGGGAGACATCCCAGCACAGTTAAATCAGAGTCCAGGGCAGTAGGGCCCCGATGTGGTGTTTTTTCAAAGCTCCCGAGGTGACTCCCGTGGGCCATCAGGATGAAGGGCTGCTGCCTTAGACATGTGGACCAGCTTCACTGGGCTTAGTTCAAAGCATACTCCTTTCTCCTTAGGACAATTCTAATGCTGACAATGGTGCCAAGAGCAAGGATCATAAATGGATCCTGAGAAGATCAGAAAGTAAATCTAATCCTCCCACTGAGTTAGAAGAAAATGGAAATTCCACCCACAAGGCTGTTTGTGGAGATACAAACACTGCATCCTGTTCAACTCGATTAGTAAGAATAGGTCTGGTTGGTGATACATGAAGCATTTTACAAGCGCAGGTTTCCTTAGAAGCCCTGCCTTAGGGAATCTCAGCGCTAACAGAAAACACTGGATCACGTTCATTCTTGTCAGGGAAGGACACATTTTAATGGCTTTACTTCCATCTTTAGCATTAGAACCTCGGAAACAAAGATGCTTGAGGTCAGGTGGAACTTAAAAGACCATCCAGTGGTTCCTGGACTTTACTGTTCATCACCTGGGCAACCTGGTAAGCATCCTGGTTCCCAGGCCCACCCCTGATGGAAACTATTGCTCTCATTCACCTTCTTTTCATGGCTGTTCAGCTTCTGCTCAAGTCACGTCCTGTGGGGTTCCCTCAAAAGTAAAGGCCATGCCTTGCCAGTTCTGCATCCTCGCTGCCAAACTCTGCTCCAGGTTGGTAACAGATGCTGTAGCATGCTTAATATCCTATTCATTCAGTGAGCATTTATTAGACACCTACTAAGTGCCAGGCCTTGTTACAGGCCCTGGAGATATGGGTGTGAATGAAACAAAGCTCTGTCCTTTTTTTTTTTTTTTTTTTTGCGGTACGCGGGCCTCTCACTGTTGTGGCCTCTCCTGTTGCGGAGCACAGGCTCTGGACGCGCAGGCTCAGCGGCCATGGCTCACGGGCCCAGCCGCTCCGCGGCATGTGGGATCTTCCCGGACCGGGGCACGAACTCGCATCCCCTGCATCGGCAGGCGGACTCTCAACCACTGCGCCACCAGGGAAGCCCAAAGCTCTGTCCTTAAGAGCTTATATCCTAGTGGGCAAAATTCTCCTACATCAGGCATATGAAATTTAAGGATGGTTAAACTGCAAGCTCCTTGAAGGCAGCTTTGTGTCTCGTGAATCTTGCTGTTCTTAGTGTCCAGCAAAGGGCAAAGAGAACACAACATCAAAAGTTTGTTGAATACACCAATGAGTGAGTGCCGAGTGGTGCACCCAGAGCCTCCTATCTCAGCTTTGCCAACACCACCATGGTTGGTGCCCAAGCTCTGTCATGGTCATTACCTGCAACCATTAAGAAGATTATATCTTAAAGGTAGCGGGAACCCATTTACAAAACATTCACTCTCCAGTTGTCTTTTTCTCCTCCTCCCCTCCTCCTTCTTAACAGTTGTATTGAGATATAATTCACCTACCATACAATTCACCCATTTAAACTCAGTGTATATAACTCAGTGGGTTTTAGTATAATAGTATTTGGTATACAGATATGTGCAACCAACATCGCAGTCAATTTTACAACATTTTTATCATCAAAAGAAACCCTGTACCCTTTCCTTTCACTACTGTTCCTCTATGCTCCATTCATCCCAAGCCTACTTTCTGTTTCTATAGGTTTGCCTATTCTAGACTGTTCATATAAATGGACTCATATAAATATGTGGTCTTTGGTGACTGGATTCTTTCACTTAGTAAGATGTTTTCAAAGTTCATCCATGTTAGAGCATGTATCAGCACTTCATTCCTTTTTATGCCAAATAATATTCTATTATATGTATACACCACATTTTGTTTATCCATTCATCAGTCAATGGACAATTGGTTTTTTCCACCTTCTGGCTATTATTAATGTTTCCTTAAACATTTGTGTATAATGTATGGACTTCTGTATGGACATATGTTGTCATTTCTCTTGAGTATATACATAGCAGTTGAATCTCTGGGTCATAGGGTAACTCAGTGTTTAACTGAGGAATTGCCAGACTGTATTCCAAATTGGCCATACCACGTTACACTCCCTCAAGCAATGTATGAAGATTCTGATTTCTCAAGGTCCTCACCAACATTTGTTATTATCTGACTTTTTGATTATAGCTATCCTAAAGGATGTGAAAAGGTGTCTCGCTGTGGTTTTGATTTGCATTTCCCTCATGACTAACAGCTTTTCATGCACTTTCAAGCATCTTTTCATACACTTATTGACCATTTGTTTATCTTCTTGGGAGAAATGACTATTCAGATTCTTTGTCCATTTTTCCATTGGGTTACTTGTCTTTTTGTTATTGAGTTGGAAGAGTTCTTTATTCTCTTATTCTGTATTATAGATTCTAGATACAAGTCCCTTATCGGATAAATGAATTGCAAATATTTTCTCCCATTCTGTGGGCTGCCTTTTCACTTTCTTGATTGTAACTTTTGAATCACAAAAGTTCTTAATTTTGATGAGGTCTAATTGATCTATTTTTTATTTAGTATGAGGTAAGGATCCAACTTCATTTTTTGCATGTGTCTATCCAGTTGTCCCAGCACCATTTGTTGAAAAGACTATTCTTTCCACATTGAATGGTCATGGAACACGTCAAAAATCAGTTGACCACAGACATATGACTTTATTTATGGACTCTCAATTCTACTCCATTGATCTTTATGTCTATACTTATGCCAGTACCATACTGTCTTGATTACTGTGGTTTTGTGGTAAATTTTGAGATCAGGAAATATGAGTTCTCCAACTTTGTTCTTTTTAAAAATTATTTTGGCTACTCTGGGTCCCTTGCAATTCCATACAAATTTTAGAATCCACTAGTTAGCTTCTACAAAGAAGCCAGCTAGGATTCTGATAGAGATGTGCTGAATCTGTATATTAATTTGGGGAGCATGGCCATCTTAACAATATTTAAGTCTTTCACTCCATGAGTATGAGATGTTTTTCCCTTTATTTAGATCTTAAATTTCTTTCAACGTTTTATTGTTTTCAGAGTACAAGTTTTGCACTTTTGTGAAATTTTTCCCAAGTATTTTATGCTTTTTGATGCTACTATAAATGGAATAGTTTTCTTAATTTCACTTCCAGATTGTTCACTGTGTGTAGAAATATCCTGAAATCTGAACTCATTTATTAATTCTAATAATTTACTAGTTCTAATAATTTGATAGTAAATGCCTTAGGATTTTCCATATACAAAATCATGACATCTGAAAACAGATAGTTTTACTTCTTCCTTTCTAATCTAGGTGTCTTTTCTTTTTCCTGAATAACTGTCCTGGCTAGAACTTCCAGTGTTAATTAGAAGTGGCAGACTTATCCTGTTCCTGATTCTAGGGAGAGGGTATCCAGCCTTTCACCATGAAGCATGACGTTAGCTGTGGGTTTTTCATAGGTGCCCTTTATCAGGCTGAGGAAGTTCTCTTCTAGTCCCAGTTTGTTTTATTATGAAAGGGTATTGAATTCTGTCAAATAGTTTTTCTGGGTCGATTGAGATAATCATGTGATTTTTGTTTTTTATTTTACTGATGTTAAACCAACCTCACCATCCTGGGGTAATTCCCAATTCATCATAGTATATGATTCTTTCTGTATGTTTCTAGATTTGGTTTGCTGTTAGCATTTTGTTGGACATTTTTACATCCATATTCATAAGCAATATTGGTCTGTAGCTTTCTTTTCTTTTGTAATGTTTTTGTTTGGTTTTGGTATCAAAGTAATACTAGCCTCATAAAAAGAGTTGGGAGTATTTCCTCCTTTTCTATTTTTTTTTTTTTTTTTTTGAAAAGCTTCTGAAGAATTAGTATTAACTCTTTAAATGTTTGATAGAATTCAGTGGTAAAGCCCTCTGGGCCTGGGTTTTTGTCCATCTCATCTAAGTTATCTAATTTACGGGTGTACAATTGTTTGTAGTATTCCTTTATAATCCTTTTTGTTTCTGTACGGTTGGTAGTAATATCCCCTCTTTCATTTCTGATGCCAGTAATTTCTTTTCTTGGTTATTCTAGCTAAAGGTTTGTCAATTTTGTTGATCTTTTCAAAGAACCAGCTTTGGGATTCACTGATTTTTTTTCTACTGTTTTTTCTTCTCTATTACATTAATTTTCACTCTAATCCTTATTACTTCCTTCCTTCTGTTTGTTTTAGGCTTAGTTTGCTCTTCTTCTTCTAGTGCCTTAAGGTGGAAGTTTAGGATATTAATTTAGATTTTCTTTTTCTTTCTTTAACTAGAGGTATTTACAGCCATAAATTTCTCTCCAAGCATGGCTTTAGCTGCAGCCTATAAGTTTTGATATGCTGAGTCTTCATTTTCATTCATTTTAAAGTATTTTCTAATTTCCCTTTTTATTACTTCTTTGATCCATTGTATATTTAAGAGAGTGTTATTTAATTTCTACATATTTGTGAATTCCCCAAATTTCTTTCTGTTGCTGATTTCTAATTTCATTCCATTGTGGTCAGAGAACGTATTTTATATTATTTTTATCCCTTTTATTTATTCAGATTTCTTTTATTGCCAATATATGGTCTATTCTGGGCAATGTTTCACGTGCCCTTGAGAAGAATGTATAGTCTGCTGTTGTTGGGTGGAGTGTTCTATAGGTTGATTTGGTTTATAGTCTATTTCTTCATTCAAGTCTTCTATTTTCTTATTGATCTTCTGCTTAGCTGTTCTAACTATTATTAAAAGTGGGGTATGGGGCTTCCCTGGTGGCGCAGTGGTTGGGAGTCCGCCTGCCAATGCAGGGGACGCGGGTTCGTGCCCCGGTCCGGGAGGATCCCACATGCCGCGGAGCGGCTGGGCCCGTGAGCCATGGCTGCTGGGCCTGCGCGTCCGGAGCCTGTGCTCCGCAGCAGGAGAGGCCACAGCAGTGAGAGGCCCGCGTACCACAAAAAAAAAACAAAACAAAAGTGGGGTATGAAAGTCTCTATTATTTTTGAATTGAATTTCTCATCATTTTTGTCAGTTTTTGCTTCATTTATTTTGGTGTTACATTGTTAGGTACATATGCTTATAATTTTTATATCTTCCGGATGGAGTAACTCTACCATCGTTACAAAATGTTCCCCATTTTCTCCAGTAACATTTTTGTTTTGTTTTGTTTTGAAGTCTATTTAAAAGTCTGTTATTAGTGTGTCACTCTGGGTTTTCTTATGATTGCTGTTTTCACAATACATCTGTTTCCATCCTTTTATTTTCAATCTATCATAATCTTGAATCTAAAGTGTTTCTCCTATAGACAATATATTGTTGGAACTTTTTTTTTTAAATCCATTTGAAAATTTCTACCTTTGATTAGACTGTTTAACCTTTTCACATTTAATGTCATTATTGATATAGTTGGATTTATGCCTGCCATTATACTTTTTCTATATGTCACGTCTGTCTTTATACCTCTGTTCTTTCTATAGTGCTTTCTTTTGTGTTAACTGAATATTTTATAACGTAGTATTTTAATATCTTTGCTAACTTTTTCCTCTATTATTTTTTGTTTTTTTTTTATTTTTTTTCTCTATTTTTTTTCTCTATTATTATTTGTTATTTTCTTAGCTGTTGCTCTAGGGTTTAACATGAATATCTTAACTTATGAGAATCAGCCTCAGAGGCATACTAACTTAATTCCACTGAGATATTAAAATGTCACTCCTGTATAGCTTTATTCCCTTTCCCCTCTTTTTTTTTTGAATTTTATTTTATTTATTTTTTTAAACATCACGTTCTTATTAGTTACCCATTTTATACATATTAGTGTATATATGTCAATCCCAATCTCCCAATTCATCACACCACCACCACCACCCCTGCCACTTTCCCCCCTTGATGTTCATATGTTTGTTCTCTGCATCTGTGTCTCTATTTCTGCCTTGCAAACCAGTTCACCTGTACCATTTTTCTAGGGTCCACATATATGTGTTAATATACAATATTTGTTTTTCTCTTTCTGACTTACTTCACTCTGTATGACAGTCTCTAGATCCATCCACATCTCTACAAATTACTCAATTTCGTTGCTTTGTATGGCTGAGTAATATTCCATTGTGTATATGTACCACATCTTCTTTAACCATTCGTCTGTCAATGGGCATTTAGGTTGTTTCGATGTCCTAGCTATTGTAAATAGTGCTGCAATGAACATTGGGGGTGCATGTGTCTTTTGGAATTACGGTTTTCTCTGGGTATATGCCCAGCAGTGGGATTGCTGGGTCATATGGTAATTCTTTTTTAGTTTTTTAAGGAACCTCCATACTGTTCTCCATAGTGGTTGTATCAATTTACATTCCCACCAACAGTGCAAGAGGGTTCCCTTTTCTCCACACCCTCTCCAGCATTTGTTGTTTGTAGATTTTCTGATGATGCCCATTCTAACTGGTTTGAGGTGATACCTCATTGTAGTTTTGATTTGCATTTCGCTAATAATTAGTGATGTTGAGCAGCTTTTCATGTGCTCCTTGGCCATCTGTATGTCTTCTTTGGAGAAATGTCTATTTAGGTCTTCTGCCCATTTTTGGATTGGGTTGTTTGTTTCCTTAATATTGAGCTGCATGAGCTGTTTATATATTTTGGAGATTAATCCTTTGTCCATTGATTCGTTTGCAAATATTTTCTCCCATTCTGAGGGTTGTCTTTTCGTCTTGTTTATGGTTTCCTTTGCTGTGCAAAAGCTTTGAAGTTTCATTAGGTTCCATTTGTTTATTTTTGTTTTTATTTTCATTACTCTAGGAAGTGGATCAAAAAAGATCTTGCTGTGATTTATGTCAAAGAGTGTTCTTCTTATGTTTTCCTCTGAGAGTTTTATAGTGTCTGGTATTACATTTAGGTCTCTAATCCATTTTGAGTTCATTTTTGTGTATAGTGTAAGGGACTGTTCTAATTTCATTCTTTTACATGTAGCTGTCCAGTTTTCCCAGCACTACTTATTGAAGAGACTGTCTTTTCTCCATTGTATATCTTTGCCTCCTTTGTCATAGATTAGTTGACCATAGGTGTGTGGGTTTATCTCTGGGCTTTCTATCTTGTTCCATTGATCTATGTTTCTGTTTTTGTGCCAGTACCATATTGTCTTGATTATTGTAGCTTTGTAGTATAGTCTGAAGTCAGGGAGTCTGATTCCTCCAGCTCCGTTATTTTCCTTCAAGACTGCTTTGGCTATTCGGGGTCTTTTGTGTCCCCATACAAATTTTAAGATGATGTGTTCTAGTTCCATAAAAAATGCCATTGGTAATTTGATAGGGATTGCATTGAATCTGTAGATTGCTTTGGGTAGTATAGTCATTTTCACAATATTGATTCTTCCAATCCAAGAACATGGTATATCTCTCCATCTGTTGCTATCATCTTTAATTTCTTTCATCAGTGTCTTATAGTTTTCTGCATACAGGTCTTTTGTCTCCCTAGGTAGGTTTATTCCTAGGTATTTTATTCTTTTTGTTGCAGTGGTAAATGGGAGTGTTTACATAATTTCTCTTTCAGATTTTTCATCATTATTGTATAGGAATGCAAGAGATTTCTGTGCATTAATTTTGTATCCTGCTACTTTACCAAATTCATTGATTAGCTCTAGTAGTTTTCTGGTGGCATCTTTAGGATTCTCTATGTATAGTATCATGTCATCTGCAAATAGGGACAGTTTGACTTCTTTTTTTCCAATTTGTATTTCTTTTATTTCTTTTTCTTCTCTGATTGCCGTGGCTAGGACTTCCAAAACTATGTTGAATAATAGTGGTGAGAATGGACATCCTTGTCTCGTTCCTGATTTTAGAGGAAATGCTTTCAGTTTTTCACCATTGAGAATGATGTTTGCTGTGCGTTTGTCGTATATGGCCTTTATTATGTTGAGGTAAGTTCCCTCTATGCCCACTTTCTGGAGAGTGTCTATCATAAATGGGTGTTGAATTTTGTCAAAAGCTTTTTCTGCATCTGTTGAGATGATCATATGGTTTTTATTCTTCAATTTGTTAATATGGTTTATCACATTGATTGACTTGCATATATTGAAGAATCCTTGCATTCCTGGGATAAATCCCACTTGATCATGGTGTATGATCCTTTTAATGTGTTGTTGGATTCTGTTTGCTAGTATTTTGTTGAGCATTTTTGCATCTATATTCATCAGTGATATTGGTCTGTAAGCTTTTTTTTGTAGTATCTTTGTCTGGTTTTGGTAACACGGTGATGGTGGCCTCATAGAATGAGTTTGGGAGTGTTCCTTCCCCTGCAATTTTTTGGGAAGACTTTGAGAAGGATGGGTGTTAGCTCTTCTCTAAATGTTTGATAGAATTCACCTGTGAAGCCATCTGGTCCTGGACTTTTGTTTGTTGGAAGATTTTTAATCACAGTTTCAATTTCATTACTTGTGATTGGTCTGCTCATATTTTCTATTTCTTCCTGGTTCAGTCTTGGAAGGTTATACCTTTCTAAGAATTTGTCCATTTCTTCCAGGTTGTCCATTTTATTGGCATAGAGTTGCTTGTAGTAGTCTCTTAGGATGCTTTGTATTTCTGCGGTGTCCGTTGTAACTCCCCCTTTTTCATTTCTAATTTTATTGATTTGAGTCCTCTCCCTCTTTTTCTTGATGAGCCTGGCTAATGGTTGATCAATTTTGTTCATCTTCTCAAAGCATCAGCTTTTAGTTTTATTGATCTTTGCTATTGTTTTCTTTGTTTCTATTTCATTTATTTCTGCTCTGATCTTTATGATTTCTTTCCTTCTGCTAACTTTGGGGTTTGTTTGTTCTTCTTTCTCTAGTTCCTTTAGGTGTAAGGTTAGATTGTTTACTTGAGATTTTTCTTGTTTCTTGAGGTAGGCTTATATAGCTATAAACTTCCCTTTAGAACTGCTTTTGCTACATCCCATAGGTTTTGGATCATCATGTTTTCATTGTCATTTGTCTCCAGGTATTTTTTGATTTCCTCTTTGATTTCTTCAGTGATCTCTTGGTTATTTAGTAACATACTGTTTAGCCTCCATGTGTTTGTGTTTTTTACGTTTTTTTCCCCTGTAACTCATTTCTAATCCATAGCCTTGTGGTCAGAAAAGATGCTTGATATGATTTCAGTTTTCTTAAATTTACTGAGGCTTGATTTGTCACCCAAGATGTGATGGATCCTGGAGAATGTTCCATGTGCACTTGAGAAGAAAGTGTAATCTGCTCTCTTTGGATGGAATGTTCTATAAATATCAATTAAATCTATCTGGTCTATTGCATCATTTAAAGCTTCTGTTTCCTTATTTATTTTCATTTTGGATGATCTGTCCATTGGTGTAAGTGAGGTGTTAAAGTCCTCCACTATTATTGTGTTACTTTCGATTTCCTCTTTTATAGGTGTTAGCAGTTGCCTCATGTTTTGAGGTGCTCCTATGTTGGGTGCATATATATTTATAATTGTTATATCTTCTTCTTGCATTGATCCCTTGATCATTATGTAATGTCCTTCCTTCTCTCTTGTAACATTCTTTATTTTAAAGTCTATTTTATCTGATATGAGTATAGCTACTCCAGCTTTCTTTTGATTTCCATTGGCATGGAATATCTTTTTCCATCCCCTCACTTTCAGTCTGTATGTGTCCCTAGGTCTGAAGTGGGTCTCTTGTAGACAGCATATATATGGGTCTTGTTTTTGTATCCATTCAGTGAGCCTGTGTCTTTTGGTTGGAGCATTTAATCCATTCATGTGTAAGGTAATTATCGATATGTATGTTCCTGTGACCATTTTCTTAATTGTTTTGGGTTTGTTTTTGTAGGTCCTTTTCTTCTCTTGTGTTTCACACTTAGAGAAGTTCCTTTAGCATTTGTTGTAGAGCTGGTTTGGTGGTGCTGAATTCTCTTAGCTTTTGCTTGTCTGTAAAGCTTTTGATTTCTCCATTGAATCTGAATGAGATCCTTGCCAGGTAGAATAATCTTGGCTGTAGGTTCTTCCCTTTCATCACTTTAAGTATATCATGCCACTCCCTTCTGGCTTGTAGAGTTTCTGCTGAGAAATCAGCTGTTAACCTTATGGGAGTTCCCTTGTATGTTATTTGTTGTTTTTCCCTTGCTGTTTTCAATAATTTTTCTTTGTCTTTAATTTTTGCCAATTTGATTACTATGTGTCTTGGTGTGTTTCTCCTTGGGTTTATCCTGTATGGGACTCACTGTGCTTCCTGGACTTGGGTGGCTATTTCTTTTCCCATGTTAGGGAAGTTGTTGACTATAATCTCTTCAAATATTTTCTCGGGTCCTTTCTCTCTCTCTTCTCCTTCTGGGACCCCTATAATGCAAATGTTGTTGTGTTTAATGTTGTCCCAGAGGTCTCTTAGGCTGTCCTCATTTCTTTTCACTCTTTTTTCTTTATTTTGTTCTGCAGCAGTGAATTCCACCATTCTGTCTTCCAGGTCACTTATCCGTTCTTCTGCCTCAGTTATTCTGCTATTGACTCCTTCTAGTGCAGTTTTCATTTTAGTTATTACATTGTTCATCTCTGTTTGTTCTTTAATTCTTCTAGGTCTTTGTTAAACATTTCTTGCATCTTCTTGATCTTTGCCTCCATTCTTTTTCTGAGGTCCTGGATCATCTTCACTATTATTATTCTGAATTCTTTTTCTGGAAGGTTGCCTATCTCCACTTCATTTGGTTGTTTTTCTGGGGTTTTATCTTGTTCCTTCATCTGGTACATAGCCCTCTGCCTTTTCATCTTGTCTATCTTTCTGTGAATGTGGGGTTTTTTTTTCCCCACAGGCTGCAGGATTGTAGTTTTTCTTGCCTCTGCTGTCTGCCCTCTGGTGGATGAGGCTATCTAAGAGGTTTGTGCAAGTTTCCTGATGGGAGGGACTGGTGGTGGGTAGAGCTGGTTGTTGCTCTGGTGGACAGAGCTCAGTAAAACTTTAATTCTCTTGTCTGCTGATGGGTGGGGCTGGGTTCCCTCCCTGTTGGTTGTTTGGCCTGAGGCGACGCAACACTGGAGCCTACCGGGTTGTTTGGTGGGGCTAATGGTGGACTCTGGGAAGGCTCATGCTAAGGAGTACTTCCCAGAACTTCTGCTGCTAGTGTCCTTGTCCTCACAGTGAAAGAAAGCCACTCCCCGCCTCTTCAGGAGACCCTCCAACAGTAGCAGGTAGGTCTGGTTCAGTCTCCTACAGGGTCATTGTTCCTTCCCCTGGGTCCTGATGCGCACACTAATTTGTGTGTGCCCTCCAAGACTGGAGTCTCTGTTTCCCCCAGTCCTGTCAAAGTCCTGCAATCAAATCCCACTAGCCTTCAAAGTCTGATTCTCTAGGAATTCCTCGTCCTGTTGCTGGACCCCCAGGTTGGGAAGTCTGAAGTGGGACTCAGAACCTTCACTCCAGTGGGTGGACTTCTGTGGTAACATTGTTCTCTAGTTTGTGAGTCACCTACCCAGCAGTTATGGGATTTGATTTTATTGTGATTGCACCCCTCCTACCGTCTCATTGTGGCTTCTCCTTTGTCTGTCGATGTGGGGTATCTTTTTCAGTGAGTTCCAGTGTCTTCCTGTTGATGACTGTTCAGCAGTTAGTTGTGATTCTGGTGCTCTTCCAAGAGGGAGTGAGCACCTTCCCCTCTTTTTGTGACGTTATTATACATATTACATTTATAAATGTTATAAACCCAGCATTAGATTGTATCACTTTTTATAAATTTATGTCTTTTGAAGAAGGTGAGAGAAGAAAGCAGAGTAAATTTAAGTTTATAGCTCTTGTTATATTCACCTCCTTATTTATCATTTCTGGATGTTTTCTTCTATTCCTGTGCATTCAGGTTACCATCTGGAGTAACTTCCTTAGCCCTATACAGCATTACTCTTATCTCCTTTGTGCTGTCACTGGAAAATATGTTACATTTCTATATGTTATAAGCTCAGTAGTACAATGTATACATATTATTTTATACAATGGATTTTTAAATCAGTGACGAGAAGAAAGAAGAAGAAATTTGCACTTATGCTGTCTTTTTTTTTTTTTTTTTTGTGGTACGCAGGCCTCTCACTGTTGTGGCCTCTCCCGTTGCGGAGCACAGGATCCAGACGTGCAGGCTCAGCAGCCATGGCTCACGGGGCCAGCCGCTGCATGGCATGTGGGATCCTCCCAGACTGGGGCACGATCCCGTGTCCCCTGCATCGGCAGGCGGACTCTCAACCACTGTGCCACCAGGGAAGCCCTATGCTGTCTTTTATAGTTATAAAATTACCTTTCCCAGTGCTCTCTGTCTTTTTCGTACAGATTCAAAAGAGAGGGTCTGGGGTCACTCATTTTCATCATAAAGAACTTCCTTTATTGTTTCTCATAAGGTGTGTCTGCTAGCAACAAATTTCCTCAGTATTTGATTACGTGGAAATATATTTATTTCACTTTCATTTCTGAAAGATAGCTTTGCTGAATATGGGATTCTTGGTTGACAGTTTTTTTCCGTTAAGCACTTTGAATATGTTATTCTACTTCCTTCTGGGCTCCATTGTTTCTGATGAGAAATCAGTTATTATTCTTATTGGGATTCCCCTGTGACAACTTCTTTTTCTCTTGCTGCTTTCAGGATTTTCTCCCTGTCTTTAGGTTTCAGTATTTTCACTATGATGAATTTGTTTGTGGATCTCTTTCCTTTATCCTACTTGGAGTTCCTCGAGCTTCCTGGCTATGTAGATTGTTTCTCAATATTTGGGAAGATTTCAGCTATAATTTAAAAAAAATGTTCCTTTCTCTCTTCTCTCGTTCTAGTACTCCCATTATGCACATGATGGTACATTTGATGATGTCCTGCATTTTTCTGAGGCTCTGTTCATATTTCCTCATTCTTTTTTCTCTCTGTTCTTCAGATTGCATAATTTCTATTGCTCTATCTTCAAGGTTCTTCTTCCAATTCACTTATTGTTGACCTCCTTTAGTGAATTTTTCATTTCAGTGATTGTATTTTCCAACTCCAGAACTTCCTTTTGGTACTTTTCAAAATAATTTCTATCTCTTTATTGATAGTCTCTGTTTGGTGAGAGAATCATACCTACTTTCACTTCTTCAATTATAGTTTCCTTCAGTTTTTGTTTTTTAAAAAACAAACGTATTTATAATGGCTACTTAGAAATCTTTGTTAAATCTGATATCTGGTCACTCTCACAGGCATTTTCGGTTTCTTGCTTTTTCCTGTGTGTGCTTTTTATCCATTTGTTCCCCCCTACCCCGTCATACATTTCTGTTTCTTTTCATAGCTCATAATTGCTTGTTGGAACCTGGACACTTAGATAATACATCGTAGCATCTCTGGGTACTGATTCCCACACTTCTGGGGCTTGTTATTGTTATTTGCCTGCTTATTTGTTTACTGACTGGCTGGATTATTTCAGTGGGAAACCCCTGATGTTGCTCCTCAGGGTATGCAGCCTTGGGTATGCCCACAGTCACCCTGGGATGACACTGGTCTTCGCAGTCCTCTCTTTAACTTTCTCTTTCCCTGACCACACCCAGCTGTTAAATTCCACTCATTTCCAGCTCATTACTCTATTGCTTCCAACAATGTCCTGGGGTATAAATATAGATCTGCTTCACAGATCTATCCAATCAAATCCAAGCTCCTTTGAAGGGACAGTTCCTGAGGTCACTACTTAAGATTTGTTCTGGCCCCAGGAAGTCTCTTTCTCTCTGGCAAACCAGCCTGCCTACTATTTACCCTATATCTCCAGTGACTCTAGAAATCTTCTCCCAGTTGCCTCTCACCATAACTTCCCTAAGGGCATTTCTGAGAGTGCTATTGGCTTGAACTTCTCTACTCTCTATTGCAAATAAATGAAGTTGCTTTGGGAAAAGATTTGGGGCTCTCTGTTTCATAGTTTGTTTCTATTCCCAGACAACACTATTTCTCAGCAGTGTTGTGCCCATGTATAGCCTCTGCTCCATGAGTGGGGGCAAGGCAGAAGAAGGAGTCCCCACCTCTTGGCCACACTCACCTAGAACTTAAATTCAGCAACAGGTAGCTTGGACCAGGATAGAAAATGTCCTATCTGGGAAGACAGTCCTTCAATTGGGAGCTGGGGGCAAAGGAGACCTTGTGTTCTTGGTTGCACTAGTCTGGAGTAGCGTTTCCATTTCGTTGAGCTGGGAGGTGGGAGGAAAGAGGGTCCTGGTTCAAATACCAGAGATTCGCTGTTCTTACCAAGTTTTAGTAAATTTTCTTGAATAAATGTTTCATTTGCTGTGTGCACTTAGGACCATTTCTAGAGACTTTAAATGGTTCTTTTAAAATAATGTCCACCAGTTTCACTGGAGAGTAGGTTGGATAGTGCCTCATGCTGTCATACTAGAAGTGGACTCTCTTTCAGAACCTGTAATGCTTTATTTTAGGGTGTTACTATTTTATAAATACATATACATCTCCACAGAACAACAGTTCTCTAACTTTAATATGTACATAAATCACCCATGAAACTTGTTAAAAAATGGAGGTTTGGGGGCCTCATCCCCCAGAGATTATGATTTTCTAGGACTGGGGTGGAAGCCAAAAAGAAATCTACACTGTTAGCAAGTCTACTACAAGATTCTTTGAAAAAAAAATTGTACTGAAAAGACTAATGCATACAAGCTAAGACTCATCTCTTTTTCAACAGGTTTTATGTGTACTAAGAGACTCTGTGGCTATGACAGGGTCAAATCCTGGCTATTAAACATCACAATCATGTGTGTGCCTGTGTGTGTGTGTGTGTGTGTGTGTGTGTGTGTGTGCACGCGTGTGTTCCCCAAAACCTGAGTTCTCTGGGGCCCTCCTTTTTCTAAATTCTGCCTTCTGTTGTGAAAGGCTTTCTCACAAATTCTCCTTCCCCTGAGTGTGGCCTCCTGCTCTGATGGGAGTGTGGGCGATGGAAGTGGGGTCACTTCATCATAGGAAGTGCTGTCTGTTTGGGGGTAGGGAATTACTTGTGCAATCATGGTTTGGGGCTGCTGAAAATCAGAGATGACAGAGGACCCCAGAGCAAGGCTTCTCAAATTGGGGTCAGGAAACCTGCTCAGAATCTTTACCTCTCCTGCACCAGATCTGATTTTTCCTTGGTGCTACCATTTCTAACTTCCCCTCAAAACAAAGAGAGCACCACAGGCTTTGCTGCAATTGGTCTGATTTGCACACCATCAAGTGGCAGTATGTGCCTCTGGTGAGCAAATTAATAGGATTAAAGCAGCTATCAACATGCGGCAGCAGAAAGGCTTCCTACTGTCCAGCTGCACGTGGTTATCACTAATGTGAGTCCTCACAGTCGTAACAATAGAAAATGAGTATCACTTCATATTTTAAAACTCTAGACAGAAACCATTAGCAATTTATTTTCCCCAAAGAACCGGCTAATTAAAATTGTAAATAAGACTGTGTTGTTTGTATGTACTCCTGTGAGTGTCTTTTTCACGAGGAACTGGAGCATAGATGGCTACCTGATTGTTCTGTTGCATGTTACAGTACAACCCGATCCTAATTCCATCTGCCCACACTCCCATCAGAGGAGGAGGCCACATTCAGGGGAAGGAGAATTTGTGAGAAAGCCTTTCACAACAGAAGGCGAAATTAAGAAAAAGGAGGGCCCCAGAGAGCTCAGGAAACCTGGCTTTACGAGGCACTATAAGAAGCCAGAGAATATCTTCCTACTGGATTTAGTAGGTGGGTTATTATTATTATTATTAAAGATCAAAAGAATAGGATTCCCCAGTGGAAACTGCAAAAAAAATGTTATAACAAAAAGCCAAAGATCAACCAATTTTAACCTTTTTCTTTCAGAGTTGCTCGTGTACCATACTCAGTGGGGCATTATACTCCCACACTATCCACATGTTAATAATTGATAGCCTTTATTGGTACCAATTGACAGACAAAATTTAGGAAATTTCTGATTTTGCTTCCACGATTTAATGATATGCAATTATTTCTCAGTAATGGCCACCTCAGCTGGGGTCGGGTCTTTAACTGGTATATAAAACTAGACATGAAAACTAAACTTAAAAAACAGATGAATTATAACTAGATCATCTTCATTTACCAAACAGTATACCTAGAGGTTCTTTAAATTATAAAGAAGAACGGGTACTTTATACAGTTAATTCACAGACCATTAATTACTATCAATGAATGAACAATAAGCATTAAGTCAGTACTGATTATTAATTGAAAAATATACCTGACCTCCCCTCATTTAAATGGAGCCCCTTTTGTTATCCTCCATCATAGCAGCACTTACTCTTCCAACATAAGACTTATTGATTTGTATTTATATATTTACTTATGAGATTATATAATATCACCTGTCTCTCCACAGGAACCTCCGAGGACAGACCATTTTGTTCACCACTATATGCCCAACATCCAGCACAATGTCTAATCCTTAATTATTTGTGGAATGAATGAAGAAAGAAGTCATGAGGTTCTTGGGATCTTATATTGGGGAGGGTGATCGATAGGCTTTAGGATTCCCTTGAATCCCCTGAAAATGCCTAAAAAAAAGTTGTCCACATACATTTCTCTGGAAAGAAGACCCACAACTTTCATTAGATTTCAAAGGGGTCTGTGACCTCCCCGAAAGGTAAGGGATCACTGGCCTATTTCACTGATAAAACAGGATTCAGTAGCAAAGAACTCACCTGTAGCCTGAAACAAAGTACCTGAAAATAGCCTGAAACAAAGTACCTAAAGCATGTACCTTTACATGGACAGATGTGTGGGCATATGTATAGGTTCTTTTCCAAGAACCGAAAAGGAAATGCCTCAGTGAACTTACAAAACAATCCACATTCTCACTTCCCCTGAGTAACTGATCATTCCTACAGTCACTGGGCTCCAGCAGTAGCTGCTTAAATTCATCTGTTTCTTGGCAGCAACATCCATCACTCAGGCCAGAGAAAAGGAGTCTGTAATTCCCTCTATTCACCTCCTTGGGTTGCTGACATCCGTCTTAGGGGAAGTCCCTTTTAATAAGCAACCTGTAAACCTCCCAGTTAACAAAAGCACGTGCCGCGTTTATAACGCACCAGTTCAGCCAATTTGATCAAACAACCCTGGGATTTCCCTTCCCCTGCCCTGCAGCCAGAGAGGAGAGCCAGCCTAATCAGGCTAAACAGGCACCGCAAAGGGAGACTAGAGATGGGCTGGAACATGCTAACTGGCTGTTGTGTATTAAACCTCCTCTTCCTCCCAGCTCCAGAAGATGCTTCCCTTCAGTAAATTTCCTCCCTCGTTTTTATTTTTTTTGTCCTGAAAATGGAGACTTCAGAAGTAAATTTGTCAGAGGCAAGGTTTTTGATGTGTTATTAACTCTCAGTTACCCATATTAACAGAGAAGAGCAGTGGTGCAGATAATTCAAAGGTTCTTTCTGTTTAACTTTGTAGTTCATTGTTTTGAAGGGCTTGATGGTAGACTTACCTCCCTAATCATGTTTGTCTTTGCTTCTTATTAAAATGAGTTTGTCTGCCTTAGGGCCAGGCAGTTGGGTGACATGAAGATTCCGGCACAGAATTTGTAAAATTCACCAGGGGAAATCCACAAGGCACACAGATAATCAAACCTGACTAGATCTGAGTTCCTGTTCTTAATCACCTGTGATCAATCGGTTTGCTCCTCTGTGACTAAAGCGAGCCTGGGATGAGACATAATTATAGAAGACTAGTTGGACTAGTCTTTACGTTTAGATGAAGACAAGACTGCTGTGGCCCAAATTGGTAACACAGTCAATCTTGATCTTTTCCCTGCCTGGTCCCACAACCTTCTATTCCGCAGCCAGAGGTCCCTTCCCATTCAAATCTCACGCTGCTCACCTCTACCTTACATCCTGCAATGGCTCCCTGTGCTACTCATTAGGGCTATTCACAAACACCCACTCTCTCCTGCCCAACATGTGGAGGTAGGACCATATACCTCCACCCGCAATGTTAGATGTGGCCGTGTGACTGTGCTGGGTAGTGAAATGCGTCACTTCTAGGTGGAAGGTTTCAGAGCTAGCGTGCGCTTGGCTGCTTGCTTTGTCTGCTGAGGCACTGGCTGCATCTGAGACAGTGGCTGCTCCCTCAGTCTGGGAGTCTCATCGAGTGAGTGCGATGAGCACAGCCCCCATCAGCCAGTGATGGGCATGTGGTAGGAACAAGAAATGAACCTCTATTACTTTAAACCACTGAGATTGTACGGTTCTTACGTCACTCAGCATCTCTATCACCGCACATATCAAGCTGTACCATGACTGTCTGAGTTATCTCCCTAACTAGACACTGAAAACTTGAGGCCAGAATTATTTCTGTGTATAACACAGTCCAGTGTATAACACTGTTAAAACAACTCCATAGAAAATGAAATTATCTTCTTTTCTGGCCTCTGTGATCCTCTGTGTTTATGTTTTTCTAACACCTGCCCCTCTCCCAGCATCACCAGATGAAATGATATGGTGTCTTTGGAGTTCAGATATACGGGGAATGGTGGAGCTATTCTTTTGGACCAGTAGTACAAGCAGGAAGAGCTGGCAGAGGGGAGAGAGAGAGATGTCGAGACATACTTAGGCTGCAGACATTTCAGATACAACGGGTTCAAGGGGCAGACAAGATTTCAAAGTCTTGGGGAGACCACATGGAAAAATTACTATCCCAAAGTGTTAGTTTTACGAGGAATCACAGGAGTCATCTGGACTAGATTCCTGTATCACCAGCATCATCATTATCATAATACCAATATTTACTGATAATGGACTATGTACCAGGCACATCTCCAGCCACCTTACAATTAACTCATTGAATCCTCACGGCAGCCCTATAAGGTGGCTATTATTATTTCCATTTTACAGATGAAGAAATGGAAGCACAGACAGGTAAATTTCCTATGGCCACACAGCTAGCAAACATCCCTCTCTGAATTCAGCGTCTGCTTGAAGTCTCCCCATCCCGGGGAGCTCACTAACTTCCAGTACATCCCACCTCCTGAGTCATGCGCTGCCTCCCCCTCCAACTGCCGTCCCCTGGACTGTTCTGCCTCCTAGACCAACACAAAACAATTCCACCCTCTTCTCTCCAAGGCAGCCCTCCACATAACTGAAGGCAGCAACTGTGTCCCGCAAGGCTCCTCTTCTCTAGTCTAAGCAGCCCAGTTCACTCAACCGTTTCCAACGCGCCACAGCCTGAGGTGCCTCTCATCCCAGCTTAGTGGCTCACACATGCCAGTGGGTTTAGTCAGCGGAGTGGAACTGGGCACTCTCCTTTCTAGTCCTGCACTGGGCTGATGGCTTCTACAACCCTAGCACGTTCCTTTCACCCTGTAAAGCAGGGTCCGGAGGCAGAAATGAGGCCATAATCTGCTGCGGGAACAGCCGGCTCACCACGTGTCCTGCGCTCGTCCCTGTCTTGGCAAATGGAATGCTACGAGGGGCCGCGTGTTCAGAGTTGCTCACTCCTCCTCAGCTTGGAAGTCTGTTTCTGCCCCCTCCACTGCAGCCCCGTCCCCCTCGTTATTCTCCTGCCCCCGAGAAGAGACCCTGCACTCACCATGGAGTTCATGGCGAAGTGATTGTGCTGCGTCTGGAGGTCCAGGGCGTGCTGGTAGCTGACTCCAATCTCTGTATGGCTCTGGAGGAATAACTCCTTGTTGTGGCTTATCCAGTCGAACATCTAGAGGGGGAAAGAAGGCGCACAGTCATCATGGGGGTATGGGTCCAACAGCAAGGAACTTTCAGAGCTACTGGGAGAAAAGCAGCCTTCCTGCTGGGGCCCAGTGAGGACCAGTCATCCTGCTCAGGGTCGGGGGTGGCCCACACCCTGGCTTCCCAGGAGAGCCCTCCTCCTTAGCAGAAGGCCCTGCCACCAGCCTCCATGTCTCCCTACAGAGCCTAGGGGAAGAGAGAAAATGAGTAAGAGGACCAAGGAGAACGGGGAGGAAGCTGCTCACTTTCCCTAGTTATTTCCCCTTTTAAAAGCTTTTAGAAATCGTCAAAAGCCACGCCCCCCCTCAATGAGTGCTTTAGGGACAGGTGAAGTGGAGACAAGTGGGAGGTTTAATCCACTCCCTACTGCCCCAGCAGTAGAGAGAGACACTTGTTGGAAGCCACAGGGCATCCTAACATGCCCCATCCCACTTACACTGCCCGACCACACGTTGTTGAACTGACTCTGAATGCAGTCACCTTTTCTTGTGACTCCACAGCCTCACAGGGTTTCTGCTATGACCCATGAGGAACCAGCAGAGGAGGATTTTAAGGGTAGAGTGAATACTGCCTAGCACAGTGGGCATTGAGCCATTTTCTTCCCCATGGCTCTGTACCTGGTTTTCATTTAGGTTTCCACCTCTCCCACAGGTGGCCCACTCACTTTTAGGGGAGCTAACCAGAACCTCAATTCCAAGGGAAAGCCTGGTCACTCTAAGGGTTACCCCTTCTCAGGACACCAGATCTAAGCCAATCAGTGTATGACATTTCCTGACCCATGGGACTGTCTTAGAAACGGGAATGTTATCCAATTCAGTACAATAAAACACAAAGGGCAGTTTGCTGGAAGCTCCTGGGAAAACAGAACTGTAGTTGTTTAGATATGACTTCTCTTCCTCTGATACTGTCATTGTGACCCTGCACCTCAAATTGCTGTATCCATTCTGCTGGCAGCTTGAGGGTGAAGCCAATGGGCAGAGAAAGAGTGTAGCCAAAACAATGGCAGGAAACAAGCAGAGCCCTGATCAAGCCTTGCCTGATCTCCACACTGTGTCTGGACTTGCTTAGTACCTGAGCCAAGAAATCCTCTTTATTATTCAAACTGGTTTAATTTGGATTTTCTGTAAGTCTCTGCCCAGAGTAGTCAAGTGATATAGCCAGGAAACGTGTTAAACCTCTGGAGAAGAGGATCGCTATGCTTGGAACCCATGGTCCATAGCTTGGTATGAGCTAAAGGCTGCAGCTCAGTTGCAGAGTAGAGCAGGGAAGGACGGAGCACAGGTGTAGGCTGAGAAGCTGCAAAGATCACGCCAGCTTTCCTGGAAGGCAGAGTCACAGCCTCATTCCATTTTTCCCCTTTAAACGGAAAAGCGAATTTACTTTTTCAGTTACGTTTAACCAGCATTTATCGGACACTCATTACACGCCAGGCACTATACAAGGCAAAAATGATTAATATGTGGTTCTTGAGTTTAAGTGGCTTAAAAGCCAGTGTGGAAAGCAAACATGGACTCAGATACAGTGTTAGCACAACTTGGCATATGACGTGATTAAAATCACAACTCAACAAAGAAATCTATCAAGATAAAGGTCAGTGTGGTATATCAAGGTAGCAGCCTCTCTTGATGGTGTGAAGAGAGGGAAGAGCAGAGAAGGCTTCCCAAAGGAGGTGACACCTGACTTGACCCTGACTCAGGTAGGAATTAGCCAGGTGAAAGAGTGAGATGTGGGCTCCAGGCAAAGGGAAGATCAAAGGGGCAGAACCGTGGGGCAGCCCAGTGTGTAGAGGGCTCTGAAAGCACCACTTCTGTGCTTCTGGACCTGTTGTGAGGAGAAGATGTGGCTGGGGAGGTAGAAGGGACCATGGACAGCCCTGGACACAGGCTTTAGGAAACCTGGACCATATACTGCGGGCAGCAAGATGTCAGTGGAGGGTTGTAAGCTGAGCAGTGAAATGTGATGTGAGCTTTGAGAGCAGCATGGGATGTGGACTGGCGAGGAGAGATGGAGCAGTAAGAATGGTTAGGAGGCTGTAATCCTGGGGAGCAAGAGTGAGAACCTGGAAACCCGGATGTGGGGAGTGACAGTGGAGTCTGTGAAGTGGACAGAGCGAGAGTCGCTAGGAAGGGACTGAGGACTCCCAACTGTTTGAGGAGGGAGGGTGAGAAAGAGAGAGGGAAGACAGCCAGGTATCTGGCATGGCGCCCTGGATCCTTGTAAGAGAAGGTGCCCCCAAGGTACCACCTCAAGAGGAGGGCAAGAAGCTGGGGTAGGGGAGGAGAGACCGCAGGTTCCGTTTCAGATGCTGAGTTTGCGAGGCTTAGGAGACCTTCAGGTGGAGGTGTCCTGTGGGCAGTTAGAGTTTTGTCTGGAGGTCAGGAGAGGGACACCAAGGCTATGACAACCCATGGTTAAGTACAAGCACATCACCTTCCCAAGGCAAATGGGCATAAAATGGGATTGAATCTGGAGATGATTCTCCCTTTTGAATTACCCAGATCACTTCCGGCTACCTACACCGATAAAGGGCAAAAGTATCATCCTTCACTTTCAAGTGTCAGCAGATGCTCCAGGCTGGGGGTGCCTGCGGAGGCTGGGCAGGATCGGTGGCGTGCGCCACCCCGGGTCCACCAGCCACAGCCAACCCCACACCGCAGGCACACGGTCAGCGCTTTTTAAAATTACTATTAAGGACAAGAGGGGAAGAAGACAAGTGCCCCAGGAGTCTAAAGGAACTTCACTGTGTAATTTTTGTTCTTTTAAATTCTGCCTCTCAACTCCATTTAAAAATAATCCCTCATCTCTTTTCCTTGTTGACCAAAGAATCAATAAAATTAATGAAAATCTGAAATGCCTGAAGTCCTTGGCACTTAGGATGAAAAGTGCTCACTCATACTTTCTTGTCTATCCCAGTGGCCTAGAAGTGACCTTCCCTGTATTTTCTGTTAAATGAGTATTTAGATATGCTAATAAACAGAGAGTTATGTGCTAGCACCAGAATGATTAGATTGCCTGGCGCCAGGTCCCTGCCGGACTACAGAGCAAGGAGAGCCGAACACGGGCCAGTTAAGAAGAAAAGCAATAACAACAGTGAGTTAAAAGGCAGGCGAGAGCGAAGAGTGCTGGAGGAACCGCACGCCTCATTGAATGGGCTTCTCACACAATGAGGTCTGCACCCAGGCCACTGCGCCCCATCTGCCTTCCATACTGGAGCACACGAGCTGTCTCTGGGGGCTGCGCATTCTGGGAAAGTTCAGCTATGCCGGAGGCTAGAGGCAGTGCTCCAAGGAGGTGACACTCATCTCAGGCACCTAGGGACCAGACAGTCGATGTGATATCAGGAACCACGGTCTCTCCAACATGGCTGTTTCCTAGGGACAGTCTCAAGTCTTCTCTGGGCCTGAATCTACTGCCTAATTGTATATAATACTCACTTTTGTGAGCCTGGTTGCCTGCAAGGGTCACCAGCATTTCTGCTGCATTCACTGCAGCTGGCTGCAGAGAGAGAACGTGTGTGTGCGCACACGCATGTAAGCACCCATGTGCGTGTGCAGTTAAGTGGGCTAAGGACTAGGCTGGTTCTGGGCCTGGCTCTGTCACTAATTACCCATGAGACTGTGGGCAAGTCTCTTCTTTTCTGGGCTTCTCTTCATTTCCAAGGGATAAGCAGTGCCCAGAATGGAGGTAAGCACCCTGGTTTACAATCGGCTCAATTTGGAAACTTACGGAGTGTATTTTTTTCCATTCAAAATAAAAATTAGTTTTATTGAGTCTCCTGGGTCAGAATGCTTATTCATTGCTACAGCTTAACATTTCTAACTTTTGAATACAAAGAATGACTGTAAGAAAACTGGCATTGTTCTTAATAGCCAGAGAAATGCAGCTGCTTAGTCTCAGCCTTGACATCTATCCGTCCAGTGCTTTAGGGTTCAAAATGTCCATTCGCAAGCATCATCTCACTGCCTCCAGCAGGCCCACTTTACGGCTGGAAAACAGGTTCAGAAAAGTGAAGCCCCCCCAGTGGGCTTCATTCATGCCACCCAAGGCACATTCACTGAGTGTCTGTTGATCCAGGCTCTTGGGACACTGCCCTGCCTCCTGCATGTGACTGTAGGAACTCCTCTGCCCAGGCTCCACAGAGCAGTTGCCCCCCAAAAGGCAGCCACCAGGGCACTGTGGGGCTCCAGCGGTGGGAGGATGCTGCCCCTCACATGCGGCCATTCAGTGGCCAGTACCCAGCCCCCTCGTCTCTGCCTCCCACCTGCCCCCTCAGTGCCTGGGGATGGCTAATTTAAATAGCTCCACTTCTCTCAATAAATACTTAGTGAATGAAAGAAATGCATGAGGGAGTTGGTCACAGGCTCTGGGGTTGCTAATCTCCAGACAAGCTGACCCTTTCTAAACTAGGACATTTTATGATTTGATCTATTTGAATTGGGCTTTCTGGAAGACACCTGAACTAGACACTGGAACAAAAATCTAAAGAAAAAAAACCCCCCAAAACTAAAGAAAATGTCTCCACAGTGGTTTCAAACATTTTGAACTGTCTTTTTTTTTTTTTTTTTGAGAAGATACAAATGGTAGGTTCAACAAAATGTAATAAAACAACAAAATTCCTCCAGGAGGAAAGTTCATGTCTAAATAATGAAATTTTATCTCTTTGTTTGGAAACCAACATAGTTTTGTCTCATTAAGAAGATAGATGTTACATGTAAGCTACTTGGGTTTTTTTTTTTTCCACGTTTTGCAAAGTAATGTTTTTATGCTGGCTTAAACTCAGTGAAAATATACAAATCTAGTTCTTAATATATAATAAATGATAAATGAATCTATTTAAATGCAAATTAGGAAAATAAACAGAAACCTTTTCTCCTTTTAAATATGGGGATAGCTAAAAGGTTATTATTGTTCTGTTTTTAATAAAGCATAAACTATTTCATAGAGCAAGGATATTAAATAAGGATCTTGGTCTTATTTTCCTTCATTTGCCAAATTTAGCAACAGCATCTGATTTAGAGTTTTAACTTTCAAACTACCTTACCACCTAGTGTTAGCGTTTTATACTGTCTGTAATTTAGATTACACTGGTTTTAATTTGCTCATTTTCAGGTTTGGTGACTTGATTGAGAGGACAGAAGACAACCAATGGATTTTCTTTCCTAAATATGCACATTCCAGTATCACCTGTTGTCCCCTGTTACCCTGCTTGGACACTGCAGCGACCCATCCATAAAAGCCTGTGCCCTAAAGAATACTAACAACCTCCTTGCCAGAGAACCTTGCTACATCTGAAAACTTGCTGTGCAGTCAACTCCAAAATAAAATGTTATGTGTGTTACAGTGCAAAGAACAGAGGCTTCAAATCAGGAGACTTGGGTTCTAGTGCAGATCTGCTTTATAAACTTTTGACAAGTTAGGTTAATGGTCTAAATCTCAGTTTCCTTACCTTGAAATGGGGATAAAAATTTATACTATTTCAACCTTAGCATAATAGTGAGATTCAAATAAGACAATAGTTTCATGCTTCGGTAAGTGCTATATACCAGGTAGATTTTTAAATCTACATAGTGAGCATATTCTATTGCACGTAGTTCCCTAATGTTTTGTTTTAGAGCACAAAACAGACGAAAGGTGTGGATTTAAAACTGCACTGTGCTCATTTTGCAAAATCACCATGGGCTCATGGAAATCCCATCTGCAGCTCGTACGCAAACATCCACAGCCCATCCCTCCCGGACATGCACTCCCAGTGCCACCGCAGGGCACTGCACAGACCAGGGATACCCATGCACCCTCCCACTGCCCCCACCCTGACACACACTCAGGGCCCTGTGGTGCCTTTGCCCACACAGGACTCAGAGCCCCGTACACTCTCTCAGGGTCATGCCTGAGGGCACTGTCCCCTCCTGCCCTCCCTGTGTAGCCTAACCAGGGATCTCACCCGCTCCTGTCTTGCTTCCAAACTCCCCCTTCCCCATCCTCTCTGCCACTCCCCAACCCTTTCACTATTAGAGATTCAATCCCTTTGGCTCTTAACAGTTTTTTTACTTAGGAGAGACTCCTACTAAAATGTATTATTCCTGCAACCCCTCCTGGAATTAATTTATCCAGGATACAGAAACAGCCTATTAAGAAAGCAAGGCACTTTGTGAGCACGACCCAGGGATGAGATCCTAGAATGGGGTGGCAGAGGAGCCCTACGCCAAGAGAGAGAGGGCCTAAAGTGAGAAGTGGGTGGGAATTAAGGGCAAATTTCCCCACCTGACAACTCTGGCTGACCCCGGGCACATGTCCTCAGGCAAACAGGGCAACACACAGACCCCATGTGTGTGTTCTGGCCTATGACCCTTAAGACCCTTCAACTTTGTTTTCAATTATCCACTCACCTAGGATTGAGCTTTCCTGCTTTTCCAAAGCGGGGTAGAGAAAGAAAAAATAAAGGAACACAAAATTTGGATCTAGTTTCTAGGTTCCTAGAATTCCTTACAGAAGGGAGTTTGACATCTCTCCTGTCTCCTGCAAGGCCTGCAGGCCATAGGGAGTCCGAGGTTCTGAGAGGCCGTCCTTACACTGGTGTCTATAGACAGGGGAGGTGGTTGGGACTTGTGCCTGATAGACAGTTAATAAATATCTACTGAGGGAGAGAAGGTGTTCCGGGCCCTGCCTGTTTTCCTTTAGGCTTTTGGAATGTCAGCTGGCATTCTTGTATATATGGTATAAGAGAGAAGCCATTTTTATCTTTCACCATAAATCCAGCTGCTCTCAGAGGATGGCTCAGCCTGGTTACCTGGAGACCCCAGCACTGTGGCCTCAGGAATCAGCCAGGGCACCAAACAATTTCACCGGCCAGGCTGTGTCTCTGACCTGCAGACATTCTATCGATCCCCTAGCATATTTCTTACCCACTCCATGCCCAAATTCCCTAATTCCCAGATCTCAGATCTAACATCCTAACAGGCTGCTCACATCTAGAACTGCCCCAGTTTCTCTATAAAACAGGCAAATGTCCCTATTTGCTCCCACTGTGAGCAAGGAAATAACAGAACCTTTTCCCCTTCTGCATATGCTAATCTGAACTTCAGTTAACACCCCAGTTCTGTTTCCCTGGAAACAGAGAAAGCTTGTATGTGCCAACATGTTACTAAGTCATGCTGCCAGTGGTAAAAACACCCCCGATTGGTAAACTGTATCTGGATTAGAAGGACTATCAATAAACTATAAATAACTGACGGGGACAGCGTTCCTTGATCTTCCCTGAAGGGGGTGACTCTTGTGATTGGTGTGTCCATTGCAGGAACACTGGAAGCTGTACCAGCAGAGGATACTGGCTTCTGTGGGGCATGGGTTGTTGAGCCATGGGAGCTTCTGCCGCTGCCCACCATGGATCTTGTCTCTTTGCCCCTGAGCTGGATTGTTGCAAGGACTGTCCTGCTGGGAAACCACAGCTTCCATCTTATACTGTCCTGACTGGATCAGCGCCAAGGGTGGCCCATAGCAGTCTTTCAGTCTGAATGCTTAGTAGAACCTAAGAAGACTCCTTGGTAGGTGTGGCATCCATATTGCAGAGTCAAACTCTGTGTATATAGTCTCTCCTTGTCTTCCATTTCTCCATTCTCCTTTCTCGTTTTCACCTTCTCTCAGTAACAGCAGTAATGATAATGGTGACAACAATAATAATAGCAACTAACATTTGCTGAATGCTCACTCTGTGCCAGGCACTATTCTAAGCATTTAACATATTGAACTCACTTCATCCTCTCAACAACCTCCTAATTACCTCCCCAACGTTAACCCCCAATATTATCATCTCCATTTTACAGACTGAGAAACTAAGGCACGGAGAGGCCCAAAGCCACAAAGCTAATAAGCGGCAGAGCTGAGATTCAAACCCAGGAGGCCTAGTTCCAGTGCTGATGTTCTTAACCCTGCGGCTCCACCTTCCAAAATGCTCAGAGTTTCATTCTGTCAACCCTTCCCATCATCAGCAAACTTTCAGAAGTGCATTCTGCCCGCCCCTGCTGTTTTTGTTTTCCCTCCATCCACTTCCTCTTTAACTCCTTGTAACACCTTCTACCTTTACTGCTTTCCTAAGTCTGCACCCACAGTGAAAAATAATTGCCTCCTTTCTGAGGTCTTGACCCTTCCCTCGGTCTCTCATCAGAATCTGATGCACTCCCTTCTGAAACTCAGCCGTCTCTGGCCTTCTACACCAGGTCATTTTCAGGGGCAGGCCATCCGGCTGCAGACGTGATGAGCATCCCCCTCCTGCTTTCACAAGTCGCTACTGAACACTAAATTCTCCAAGGAGAACCAGTGCTTTCACCCACTCACACTCTCTTCCTTGACATACCATGTCCAGTCTCAGCACAACAAAAACAATAGGAACGCTCTAATTTCAAAAGCTCACCAATCCTTCAGTTCCACACTGATTTGTTAAACTTGCCTCCCACTTCTCTGGCTGCCCCTTCATGGCTTTCTTTCCTGTCCCTCACACCCTTACAGGGACAGTCAACCCTTAGCCCTCAGCCCCTCTGCCTTTTATTCGTCAGCTCTGTCCATTTGAAAATCCATCTAGGCTCACAATTTCAACCACACAGATAGTATTTCCTGTTTCACGCGCCAGGCCCTGTGCTAAGTACCTCCACAGACTATCTCATTAGCCTTTATAATAATGCAGAAAAAGGGTATTGTTAATTCAGCTTTCAACGTAGTGAAAACTCAGTACAAAGAGCTGAAGTAAATTGCCCGAGATCATACAGCCTGTAAGTGATGAAGATAAATTTAGAATCTAGTGTCCATCTGAACCTAATTTCCTCTGCTCCAGGGTGTTCTCTAACCTTAACTTCCCCAATAACTGACAAGAATAAATATGTGCCTGGCTCTGCACAGTGAGATTTACACATGTTATCTTAAGCCCCATAGCAGCCCTAGGAGATAGTAGATAGCATCATCACCACCTTTGTCTAGTTGAAGAAACAGATTCAGAGAGATCAAATAACTTGGTCAACGTCACACAGTCAGGGTGCATATTAAAGACTCAAATCTAAGTCTATATGACTCCAAAGTCCATGCTTTTTTTTTTTTTTAAACATCTTTATTGGGGTATAATTGCTTTACAATGGTGTGTTAGTTTCTGGTTTATAACAAAGTGAATCAGTTATATATATACATATGTTCCCATATCTCTTCCCTCTTGCGTCTCCCTCCCTCGCACCCTCCCTATCCCACCCCTCCAGGCGGTCACAAAGCACCGAGCTGATCTCCCTGTGCCATGCGGCTGCTTCCCACTAGCTATCTACCTTACGTTTGGTAGTGTATATATGTCCATGCCTCACCAAAATCCATGCTTTTAAACCACTATCAAATTGTCTCCCAAATGCACACCTAAATTGCAGATTATTCCTAGTCACATGGTGCCCATGGATTCAATGTGAATATCCCCTTGCTGTTCCAGTAGCATCTAAAACTATTCTGCCTGTTCTATGAAAACCCTTACCTTCTCTTGACACCCCACGTCTTTACCCCGCCCCCCCCCGCCCATTTGTTCTCTTTCCTCAAATCACTCTGAAATATACGCGTCACTTTCCACTGCTACTGATACTCACCACTCAGCCCCTCCTGCCAAGATTACTGCAATTACTCCCTTACTGATCTCACTGAGTCTGTTTTATTCCTTATACCCAGCAATCTGCCCCCACCAGGTTCACTGCTCTAATACACTGCTTTCACCCTGTCATTCCCTCAGTCCAAAAAAAAAAAAAAAAAACCCCACAAAATTATTGTTGCTATCTATTATCCATATTGCAAAATCCAATCTCCTTACTCTGGCATTCAAGGTGCCTCCCCTCCACCTTCAATTGGTCCACATCTGCCTTTCCCCCTATTCTTTTACACCCCTGTCCTACACCAAGCATCCTTTCCTGTCATATTCTATTCACTTCCATGCAAATACTCCACACCATGCTCATTGCCACCCCATGTTTGTGTTGACATCTTTCCTTCCATGAAATACTCCATATCCAAATTATTTCTACCCTTCAAAACACAACTGAAGTCTCACTTCCTCCAGATGTCTTCTTTGAGCAACTGAGTCCACACTGATTTCTCTTTCCTCCAAACTCACTGCTCAAGTATCTACCACAATAGTTCACAAACTTAGCCTTCATTCAGAACTACCTAAAGGGTTTTCTTAAAAAAATATAGCTTCCTAGGCCCTACCCTTGAGATTCTGATTCAGTAGGAGTCCTGCAGGTAATTCTAATGCACTTTCATTTTTATTTAAACAGTTCATGTGGACTTACAGCCTGTTCTTAATGGGGTAGCTGGTATCGAACTTAACTCTACCACGTGTAAACTAGTTAAAAGCATTGGTCAACAACCAACATAGACCAATGATCCTTGAAGGAAGGGAAACATACAATGTAAGCCCCATATCCACCTTGGCTTTCTCCCTGAGGGTATTTTCCAAACTGTGGAGCCCAGAAACAGGAGCTGGGCCGAGAGCAGCAGTCTTCATGGGTATAAAACACCAGGGATTAGACTTCAGGGCTGGTAAGGTGGTTGCAATTACAGTGATAGGAAGTAAGAGAGAGGGAGCTAAGAAAAGGAGCCCTAAAAATCTTCACCGCAATTTCCTTCAGGTCCTCGGCCAAATCCTAAGCTGTGCATAGGCAAGGTGAGACTCCAGGTCTAGTGGAGAACAGCTGTGGGAGGTGGAGAGCTGAACAGAAACGTCAGAGGCTACACAGTGCTGAGGAAATGTTAGGAGTTCTAAATCAAACAGTGTAAAGAGACTTTGGTGAACACTCTGGACACTCAGTTGGGACCCCAGAAAGATCAGACTGTAAGAGTAAGACCCATATCCTAAGAATAAGGGCTATACCCTAGGATTAAAGAAAAGATGGAAGTAGATGTGTCATAGCAAAGCCTAAACCAAGGCTCAACAGGATCACGATCTGCAGTTTAACTGCAGCCCAGAACAAAACTCAACAATAGTTAGAGAAGGATAACCTAATCAGGAGTCTGTACAGTACATCACCTATAATAGCCAGTAAATTATGCAACATATGAAGCAGAGAAAAGTGACTAAGAATAAAAAAAATTAAACAGTCAATAGAAACAGATCCAGAGATGATCAGGCTATAATTTGCAGGCAAAACTTTCAAAAGAATCATGATTAACATCTTAAAGAAAATAGGAGGGAAAGGGACAAAATGGATTAAAAGATGGAACACGGCAACAGAGTCCAGTGTTCTGTTTCTTGTAGCCAAAAGAATTCTGATATAAATAGTCACATGCCCATGATGCTCAGTACAATATTTTATTCACTTACTGAACGCCCACTGTATTCCAGACATTGGATTAGAGACTGATGATAAAAGATCAAGGTCAGAGTCTAGTGAGGGAGACAAATGTATTCAACAGTCTGTCAACTTTAAGTGTGACAAGTACTATGAAACGTTGTAAAGCAACTATACTCCAATAAAGATGTTAAAAAAAAAAAAGTGTATATGATGGGCTGATAGCAGATAAAGACCTGCTTCAACTTGTTAGAGGTAGAGACGGGGAGAAGCACGATGACTCCCAGAAGGTCACAACAGCTGAATAATACTTGAAAGACAACAGGATTTAGTCAGGTGAAAAAGGTGTAGACGGGAAGGGCATCTGAATGAGAGGAAACAGCTTGAAAAACAGCATGGGATGTGAGCAGGTACCAAGAGCTCTAGAGCAGGATGTGAGAGGGAGTGAGAAGGGATGATGAAGGCAGGGAGGGGCCTAGGTTGAAAGGCAAAGGTCGAAAGGCAGAACTGGGCCTTTATTCAGTGGTAGTGAGGAAACACTGAAGGAAAGCCATAAGGTCAAATTAGCCTTTAACCCTGAACTGGGTGTCTACACTGAGGCCCCCAGATACAGTCATTTATCTCATTGCGAAGAGGAGTCCAAGTCAGCCCTGATCTCACAAAACAAAATCAACTAGCACATTATAGGCTTCTTACCAACTGAGGGTTCTTGCCTTCCCACCCCACTCCCTCCGCCCTTCTCTTCCCCCTCTCCTCCTTTTTCTTAAAAACCCTTCAGTGTCTGGGTCAAAGAAGATAAATACAAAGGAGGAGATAGAGATAACATATGGAGGTGCCCAGCACAACGCATGACACGTGGTAGACGCTGAATACACGCTAGCTCCTTCCCACTTCCCCTGGATTCAGACAGGATAAGCCGGCAGTCACAAAAAGAAGCTGCTTTTGGATTAGAGAAACTCGGGCTGCAACTCTTCACGCTCAAATCACACACTGTCCTTGAAAACGAGCAGACTCCTGTTAGGCCTCAAAAGGCCACTGTCCTCGGGCTTGCCCTCCTCGTGCTGAGTGTTGCAATGAAAAGTCTCACCAAGCCTATTCAGACTTTGAATAATGTTTTTTCTTTTTCTTTGCATTCGATTTCCAGTCTGCTTGCTTGGATGGACTAAATTTCCTGCAGCCCTGGCAACACACACGCTACCCCACTGTGGGGAAGGAATGGTCATCCAGGAGCCAGCGAGTCAAGCAGACGAGAAACAGAACCAACCAAGCCAGGAGTCAGCCCAGGCAGCCCGGGGATATTGACTCTGAGTGGCCGAATTCCTTCCATCTGAACCGCAGATGATGATAAAATAGTTTCAGGAACAGCATGAGGGAATGTTCACTCACTTCCCAAAATGTAAAATTGAAGAGGTCAAACCTGATTTAATTCAAACTGAGAAAACAGTGCCCAACTTTAACCCAGAGCTACATTTAGGCATAAACTGAGCTCTGGCCCTTGTAAACTGAGCTCTGGCCCTTGGCAAGTTAATTTAGAGGAGCTAATGCTTGTTCCTGGCCTACAAGATACACTCAATAAATAGTAACTATTATTGTTACTGCAAAAATGGAGTGTCTGTCGGATGTTCTCACCCAGTCCTCCCACGCACCCTAAAATCAGCTGTGGCAATTACTTGCACATCTGGGGAAAAAAATTCCACATGGGCTAAGGAGGAGGTGGCCTTCCCTTCAGGAGTCCGTCTCTGAGAGGAGGGGCAGGTGCTATGCTGGAAGGGGTCTGTGCTAGGGGGGCTTGACCTTGAGCTGAGGAAGAGAGCCAGCAGTCCCCTTTTCCCTTCTCTCCTCTTCCTGCAGCAGTTTCAACAATGGGGCTCAGACAGGTGGGGGACCACGAGGGAGCCAGGCTCAGGCACGTCCAGGAAGAGTTGCTCAGTAGTTCTTCCAGCTTCCAGACCACACCTGGTGGAGCGTACCCCACAGGAGCTCAGGAAAGACTTAGGAATGAAGAGCCCAATCTTCAAAACCCTCAGTTTCTCTAACAATCTTCTTCAGAGGACTGAGGTAAATGCCTGTGCTTAGATAGAGTCACTGTCCCTAAGAGTAGGGCAGAAACGCAATAAACAGATAACTCTTGGTACTGTTTATGGTAACCTTCATCACCACTTCTCTGACTTTTCTGTGCCTTAAGATAAAATTAACATTTGAATTTAGTCTTTCATGCTTCTTCCAAAGTGTTGTTGGGCTTTCTTTCCACCTCTGTCCTGGGGTCATCATCCTAACACGAAGGCCTTGTGGTTCCCTTAGCTCTCCGCCTTGATGTCCAGTTGGTCACCTGGTCCCATTTTCTTTCGTTCAGACTATCTCCAGGGTTTGCCCCTCTCCTTTCCGTTCCCACTGTCACCTCATCTGCCCACACTTGGATTAGTATAAAAGGGCCAGAACTGGTTTCCCTGCCTCCAGATCTCTCTCTCCATTGCAAGATGAAACTTGCTAACACCTCAGTTTTGAAGCAAGAGCACTGGAGTAACGTCTCTTGAAACGACTCAACAGTAGGTGGTGCTCTTGTGCCAGCCCAGAGCAGTCACAAAACTTCTGTTCCATCAGGCAGCCTAATGAGTACAGACTGTGCCACGGTCCACTCTTTATTTGGCACTGACTATGCGCCTCTGGGGAACACAGTTATCTAAGACGCTGGCCCTGACCTCCAGGAATATGCAATATAATTGGGTTGGAACAGGGCCAGTTTGAGGGGGATGGATAAAGACCGTGCATGGACAGAAGCCTGTAGGACAGAAAGACCACCTCCAGCAGGGAAGAGTGGGGAGAGTAAGTAGCTGGACCTTCAGCTAGGGTAGGGTTTCTTTCTTTCTTTCTTTCTTTTTCTTTCTATTTATTTATTTATACTGTAGATTCTCATTAGTTATCTATTTTATACATAGTATCAATAGTGTATATATGTCAATCCCAATCTCCCAATTCATCCTGCGCCCCCCCTTGGTATCCATACATATGTTCTCTATGTCTGTGTCTATTTCTGCTTTGTAAATAACATAGTCTACACCAATTTTTTCAGATTCCACATATATGTGTTAACATACAATATTTGTTTTTCCCTTTCCTTCTTTCTTTCCTTCTTTCCTTCCTTCCTTCCTTCTTTCTTTCTTTCTTTTTGGCTGCATTGGGTCTTCGTTGCTGAGCACAGGCTTTCTCTAGCTGCGGCAAGCAGGGTCTACTCTTCCTTGTGGTGCGCAGGCTTTTCATTGCGGTGGTTTCTGTTGTTGCAGAGCATGGGCTCTAGGTGTGCAGGCTTCAGTAGTTGCAGCAGGCAGGCTCAGTAGTTGTGGCGCATGGACTTAGTTGCTCCGCGGCATGTGGGATCTTCCCGGACCAGGGATCGAACCTGTGTCCCCTGCATTGGCAGGTGGATTCTTAACCACTGCGCCACCAGGGAAGTCCCTGTTCTTCTCTTTCTAACTTACTTCATTCTGTATGATGGTCTCTAGGTCCATCTAGGGTAGGGTTTCAGTAGGCAGATGGGAGGGAGCTCGGTGCAAACATAGGTGCGAGAAGATGAGCCTGTGCAAAGCACACAAGAGGATGTCCTGGGGTGGGGGCTGAATGCCCAAGTCCAGTCTCACTCTCCATTCTAGGTCCTTCTGGTTTGCACCTCCTTGGACACCTCGTGACAAGGGGTGCCCCAGGGAAATATTTAGGATAAGACAAGTGCCACTCTGAGGTGGGATCAGTCAGTCCACCTGTTCTGTGTGGAGGAAACCAACATCCTTTTTTCTTTATACCAAGAAAGGGCAAGAATCCAGCTTTCCTCTGGTCCCTGGTTACTCAGGGAGAGGTGTGACTAGATTTCTGACCCCTTCCTGTGACTCCAGGTAATCGACATGGCATGGACATCACCCTCCTACACTCCTCCCCATGCAGCCTGAGCTCCAGCCATACTAGCCAGTAGATGTTTCCAGAACCCACCCTATACCCCTGAGGCTGCCATGCCTTTGTTCATCTTCTTCCCTGCACCCCAACCTGGCCTGAAGTTTTCCCCTTCTGTGGTTCCCACAGCAGTGATAGGTTCTTTGGCCAACTTTCCCCATGTAGCAGCTGTCTGTCAGTGCCCGCCCCTCCACTGCTCCAGTGTGGCAAGGCCCGACTCCACCTCATCTTCCAACTGCCCGTTCCCAGTACAGTATCCGGCACTTATTTAATTGGCTTGTCTTCAGCAAGTGTTCTAAGATCATGCCAAGGGCACTCGCTTCTAATTTCCTTTTCCTTCTACTAGTTTCTCCAGGCACCAGGGCCCTATCTCACCTCCCTGCTCTGCTGCCACATACTGCCCACTGTCTGCTCCAGTACCCTTGCTGTGGACGACCCTGTACTCTCCGCCCTTCCTCCCAGGCCCTGCAACAAAAGCCTCCCCACGCCTCTCTTCCACTCCGGATCCCTTCTATCTACATGGCCCAGCTCTAGCTGGTCTCTACAAACCTACCATCTGCTGAGCACCTACCGGCTCCCGGCATACTAGATGCTTTGTACACATCTTCTATAACCCATACGAGAATCCTAAGGCATGTATTAAAATCTACATTTTACAGCTAAAGAAACTGCTCAGAGAGGGTGAACTGGCCACAGAGAGTTAATCAGCTAGCGAGTGCCTACGGTGGGATTCAAACCCAAGTGTCTGTGATTGTAGAGGCAGTGCTCTTTCTAGAAGCCTTGGCTGGGTCTTCTGGCCTGTGCTCTCTGTCCTCAGTGGGAAGCCTGAGCCACACAAGGAACCAGCCAAGGAAGGAAGCAGGACCAGAAAAGGGAAGCAAAGCAAGCAGTTCTGACAGTGGATGCACCCTAGAAGGCTGGGGTGACACAGGCTGGAGGAGCTCAAGGGCGCGGAGAAGAGGGTCCCAGACGGGAGAGGAAGCGGAAGAGGTGCAGCAGGGAGGACAGAAGGTGAAGAGAAGGAGGGAAAGGGGGTTCTTCAAAGTAAAATGCCTGGGAAGAAATCTTGAAAAATTTCCCTACCCAAAACAGAGATGCATTTTGTTTTTCACTTTATAAATTGTACCTGAACGTCTTTCAATTCTTCAAAAAGGGTGCTTAAGACATTTCTCCCACTTCCCCTACTGGGGCAGAGCTGACATGTTTTGTTTTTTCTTCGACCACCTCCCCACTCTCTCCCCCGCCACACTAGACTCCCAACACTAATCCCTGCCCAGCAAGAAATAAAGACCTTGATATCCAACCAGGTTCTAACCACTGCAGTGGTTACTATTTCTTAGCCATCTTTTTCTTACAAGGATCGGGAATCACATCAATGCTGAACCTGATTTTCCTTACACTCGCCCACATTATTCCCCCATCCAGTGCTTGGGTTGGGTGCAGGTCAGCACCTAGCAGAGGACCTGACATAGAGCAGACGCTCAATGTCTGTGGACAAAGGAATGAATCAACGAATGTTTCTCTGTCACTTCTCCCTGTGCCTCATACAACTTCTCTGATCAGGATCCTTCTTTCCTAGCTCACTTAAGTTGCTGCAGACAGAATCAGGGTGACAACCTGGATTCTGGAAAGTACTGTAAACATAGTGTCCGTGTTCTCGGTTCCAAAGGGTCACTATGGGGTGCATAGTGCTATGGGGTCCACACATAAGTAGAAGCCACCTAACGACAATTCAGGCCCCTTCCGGCCCTCGTAAGGGACCTGGGAGGGAGCCAAGGCTGCCGTGCCCAGCGTTCCTGCCACTCCTTGCTCCGCTCTGCTCTCCACACCCACTTCTCATGCAGGCCTGGCGACTGCAGCAGACACGGGGGCTCAACACGCAGCAGAGGGAAGGAAGGAGAGGGAGAAAGGATGTAAGGAGGAGAAAAACAGCTTCGGGAAAAAACACGCACACATGCAGCCTGCAGAACATTGTGACTTGGATTATTTTTGGAATCTAATGTTTCTAATGTTCAAGGGGAGGAAATGAGAAAAAGCAAGTAGAGATTCCCAGGACCGGCAGGCTGGAAATAATACAGGACACTGTGTCCTCTGTTGGGCGGGACACAGACACACTTCCTCGCCCTGAGCCCAGTCAGCAGGGGGGTGGTGGGCAGTGGTTTAGGCCTCAGTAGGAGGAGGGACGCAGGAGCAAGGGGTACCGGGAGCCCTTCTCCAAAAACAGCAGGAAATTACAAACCACTCAGTAGACCTTGCCCCGAAGGTCGTAGTTCTTGGAAGCCTCCCTCCCTACACCGAGGGCTCAGGAAAAGGAATCACAGAGACTTGTCAGCACGCCCCCGA
Organism: Grampus griseus; assembly: GCF_964374135.1. NCBI lineage: Eukaryota > Metazoa > Chordata > Mammalia > Artiodactyla > Delphinidae > Grampus > Grampus griseus. Next base: position 74,346,287 of record NC_138998.1, read on the forward strand.
GAGGCCCAAAGTGTTTGCCCTCTTACCACAGCGTCAGTAAGGACACAGGTCAGGTGACCACTAGCCTCCACTCCACCCCAGCCCCTCTGGCCGCCGCCTCCCAGGTCGCTGGCATACGTACCCTTTCTCCTGCAGGGCCGGGGTAAGGTAAGGCTGTGTGCGTGCGTGTGTGTGTGCGTGTGCGTGTGCGTGTGCGTGTGTGTGTGTGTGTGTGTTGTGGGAGGGGAAGGAGCCCCAGCCTCAGAGCAGAGGGCCCACCTTTCCACTGCCTACCTGGCTCTATCCCAGGCACGCCTCCCAACCTCACCAAATCTCAGCTTTCCCATGTAAAATGATGCTCACATTCACGCCCTGCACAAAGTAGACGGGAGACCAAACGAGGAACCACTGACTGGGTGACTCTGGGTGGGTCTCTGCTCTGGGTCAAAGTTTTCTACGTAAAAGGAAGGGCTAGACCAGAAAATCTCTAAGGTCAGGGGCGTGAGAACGCTTTAAACACTGACATTCCAAAAACGATTTCGTATTATAACGACTACAATGGTGCTTCAGCTTGACAAATGACACCGCTGGCTCGAGGGGCGTGCGGCTTGGAGAGGGGGCCGAGAGAAGAGGCAGTGGGCCAGGTGCGGGGCAGGGAGGAGGGCAGTGCACTCCCTTCACACGGCCCCGCTGGTTCTTGTCACCCCAGGCAGAAGGAGACTTAGGGTCCTGCTTTGGGCCCTGGGGAGTGATCAGAGCTGTTTATACCTCAGAGGGAAAGGGCAGGAAACAGCAGTGGATACTCTGTCCAGTGACAGGGCATCCTGGCGATGTCCTAAATTGCTCATACGGTTAACAGGACACACACAGCAAACACAATAAGCACGTAACAGTGCAGGGCCCTGCTGCCTACCATGATGCTCTTCACCCCGTGGGCCCCATATTCGTATTTTCTCAGGGTGACTAACATGAAAGTAACATTATTTTGTTCGCACAGACCTCCAAGGATATCAAAATGCACAGACATATTTCTTGGATGGACTGTAGGAGTGCTTCTGGCCTCAAGCTTGTAAGAGAATAAGACAAATATGTTCTTTGCTATAATGCAGAGCAGGAGGTGAAAAGTGTCTTAGATGTAGCAGGTGATCACATCCCCCTGGGGAGAACTGCTTTCCTCTGTGGCTGCTTCAAGGACAGACACCGTTTTTCCAGAGAACTTTCCATGTGGCGGCTCTCCCAACCCTGACCCATCAGATATGATCCCAGTTTGACCTGCGTGCTCCTGTCTTTTGCCTCACCCAGGGGCACCACACAATCTAGTGATCTTGGGAGACCCCATGAACCGACATCGTAATTGCCAACTTCTGTCAAAACTCGATTCTTAACTTTATTCCATTAGGGATCACTGAAAATTATTTGGAGCAAGTTCATTTGGAAGGTAGCATGGATCACGCTCTGCGAGGTCTCAGAGGGGGGTGCCAGATGACTGAGGAGTAAATCAGGACTGAAACAGCACAGGGAGCAGGAGGGGAAGCCAAGGTCTAGGGAGCAGCGATGCTGGGCCAGGCAGGGGGCCAGCACCTCCACCCACATCATCCCATCTAATTCTCCTAACAACCCTGGGCAGCAGCTTGGGCTTTTTTTTTTTTAAGCAGGAAAAGAACTCAACAGATTACGGTTCTATTTGCTGAGAAAAGTTTCTTATTTTCCATCATCCCCCAAGGCAACAACCCTGAAGAGAGAAGAGCCAACTGTAGATATACAGGGGAGAATGAATAGCAAAAAAGGCGAAAATTCCTCTAGAGCTGTTCAGCTGTAAAAGGGCTGAGACACCATGGAGTGTGGCAAGTCTCCAAGGAGAGGGAGAGGCAGGCACATTTGGCTTGGGGGGATGGGGGTCTTTATCGAACTCCTCTGGGGATTCTGATACACCCCCTTACAAGCCTATTCTCAACCACTACCAAGCCCCCACCACCATGACCACACGCACACGCTGCCACCCCACCTCCCCCACTGAGACACATTTTCACAGACAGAGAGGATTGACGTGAGAACAGTGCCCTGTGGAATCAGGAAAAAGTCGAAAGACACCGAGCTAGCCCAAACTCTTCCTCTTTGTTTTGTTGGGAACATAATTGGGGGTCAGAGGTTGAAGATGTGACTGCAGTCTCCCAAGTGGTAAGCGGCACCCCAGGACACATCTGAACCCCCATTCACACAGCTCCATTTCAGCACGGACACGGCACCTGTGGGTGTGAACAGACTTTCACCATGCAAGGATGAATATGCAGGAAGACATTTATAATTAGGTTGTCCACAAACGTATGGACACTAAGGGGGGAAAGCGGGGGACGGGGGGCGGGGGTGGTGGCGGTGGGATGAACTGGGAGATTGGGATTGACAGATATGCACTAATATGTATAAAACGGATAACTAATAAGAACCTGTGGTATAAAAAAATAATAAAACAAAATTAAAAAAATAAAATAAAATTAGGTTCTCCAAAGGGAGCTTTCCCACAGGTGGCGTGGTGAGGACAGCCATCAAGGCCAGGGCCCTCTAAGCCAATGAGAGGTTCTCATCTGGGCAGGTACCTTGGTCACAGAGGAGGTGGGCACCTAGATAGCCTCCCAAGTGTGGTGCTAAAGATCTTGCCTTGGATGTGTGCCACATGAAACAAGCACAACATGCTGTATAAACTGATGATAAGCATAATTCCAATACTGGAAACCCACTGGATAGCTGTGTTCATTCTTTCACAGGGGCTTCTCTTACAGGAAGTGGGACTATACTCTCTCTTTCCAGAAGGGCTTTGGGCAAGATTAGAGGGACTCCCAGGTAAACACCAGTACAGCCTCCTTTATTCAGAAGCGAAGTAGACAAATGTTCCTCCATCAGTTAAGTCTAGTTATGCCCAGAGCCCTTCTAAGCACTTCTCCTTCCCTACAAAGACTGGAAGACTGTGGGCCTCCCCCAGTTAGAAGGCGGATGGTGCGGCAGCTTTGGTACCTTCTGATACTTATGATTGGCATTGGCACATAGATGGGCAGCAGGAGGTCACAACGGCCGGCATCAGGATGACAAGGCTGGGTTTCCTACAGCGCATGGGAGGTAAACTTTTACATCTCAAGGTCTCTTCCAGTTCTACCATCCTAAGATGTGCCCCAGGCACCCAGGAAGGGGGAGGAAGCTAGGGAAGACCCTCCACTGAGCAGCACCCATCCTTTCCTTTTCCAAGGGGCCATCTACAACGAGTCTACTTAATGATGCTTAACACCACAAACTGCCCCCTAATGGGAAAGAGGCCTCCCTTCTCTCCTGTAATGGGATGTGACTGCAGGGCAGACACCTTCATCACACAGGGTCCACTGCAGCACTGCGGGCAACTGGCTGTGAAATGGAGCTGCAAAGAGAGCCATAATCTGCGCCTGACTAATGAGGAGGGACTGGCCTGCGTTCTGTGAACACAGTGGAGGACAGGCCCATTAGTTACAGACCAGAGGGCACAGGGCACAGGGCCCAGGGCCCAGGCAGCGGTGCACATCTTCCAACAAAGTGCATTGTGCGTTACTTGAATAACCTCTGAATTACCCAGCCCTCCCACAAATCGCTCATTAAGGCTTTCCTGTCATTCCTGAGCTGCAATATTCCCCTTCTCTGAAAACTCCCTAAGCACAGAGGCTGTGCCTAGGACAGCGAGGTGCACACAGCAGACATAAGTAATAATAAATAGGACTTGATGACAACGTGCTGCTCCAAGACAGAAACTCTGGCTCACTCATCTTTATCCAAGTGCCTTGTTTTGGGCTCATGACAGCTGCTCAGCAGAAGTTTATTAAATGAATGGGTGGCCTGCTTTATGAATTAGCTGCAAAACAGCGTCCCTCCTCCCTAAATGTTTAATTGGGAGAGAGAAAGGCTCCTTCCCCGCCACCCCCAAGATGAGGGATGCATGCATAGGGTCATTGCGGAGGTCAGGGGAAGGTGGGGAGGGATTGTTTCACTTCCCAAGGCCAGCTGGTAAATGGGGAGCACTGACCATTATTTAAGGCCTGGGAAAGAAGCTGTCACCCACAGGGCCAGAGGGGAGACGCTGTGCCCACCCCTTTACAAAAATAGAAGCTGGGTGATCATCAGACTCCTCCAATTGCCAAGAGCTTCCCAGATCTGGAATTAAAGGCCTCCGACAAGCCTCCCACCAGAGAGGAGGCTAAGACGTGGCTCATGCGGGAACTATTTCCTCAGGCCCTTGTTTAGATGAGGATATGCACACACGACTCTTACCCAAGCCACCACCCTCCTCACCCCCTTTCCAAAACACCAAATAAGTCAAGGGCTGAGGCACTTAGCTCTGCACAGATATTTTAAATTAATCTTGAAGCAATTTAAAAGGACTGTTTTCCTCCCCTGCCCCTCACCCAGCACATTTCTGTGGCAGCCGGGTCAAGCCTGAGCAGCATTTTCGCCACTGACTCAATACCGAAATATTCCTGGGCTGCCCTCTTCCCATCGGCCTTTTACTCCCTCTGTTTTGTTTTAGATATTCTCTCCCCCACCCCTCCCCCTCTACACACGCGCACGCACACACACACACACGTGCACAAACACACATGCACATACACGTCTTTTTAAGGTATGAGCACAGATCCTAACTTACAGTCCATGCGCAGAATTCAGGGATCATGGATTCGAACAGGGAAAAAATATGCCTTTATTTTTACTCACCTCTAACTAAAATAGAGCATCCTCTTCAATTATGAACAGAGGCAACAAACTTCATTAATGTTACCAATACTTGGGCCTCTGACATCAATAGAAACACACACATTCTCATATCATATCAGGGCTGTTTGTCCTGAAATGTCAGTTACGGTCATCACTACTTCAAAATTATGGTAGTTATAAGACTTCAAGTCCATCTTGTTGTTTAACATGTTCCTAAAGAAGTACATATGTTGCTATACTTAAAAATTTTAATAACTGTACTTCAAAAATTATTTTCCAAGCCTGTATGTTATTTTGTACATTTACAAATATTATTCTGAGAAGGGGTCCATAGGCTTCACCAGACCAAAGGGGTCCAGAGCACAGAAAGGTTAAGGGCCCCTGCTGTCATATGAGCGTTAGAAGATGGGATCTGAGATTTTCCCTAGAGTCATCATGGGCCAGGGGACTCAGGGGCTAACCAGCAGCATTCAGTGGTAGCGTGAGGCAGACCCTAGGAGTGGTGGCATAGGGTTATTGGATAAGAGCTTGGGTGGGCTTTGGAGACAGACAAAATACTGGCTCTGTTCAACTTGGGCAAGTCGTTTCATCTCTCTGAGTTTCCATTTCCTCCACTGTGAATTAGGAATAATAATATACCATACAATTCTCACGAGCATGAATTGAGAGGATATATGTGTGGCAACAACTACTGCTTGGCTGGCTGGCACTTGGCTGACTCTAGGTCAGCCTTCCCTACCTTGGGGCTTCTGGGGCTAAGGTATGTTATGTTGTTTTGTGTTGTTTTGTTTTGTTTTGTTTTGTTTTGGAGATGGGCACTGTCTGTGCCCTACGTTGGCTTCCCATTTCCTGAACTTGAAGGATGCAGTGAAGCGCCTCAAACTCAGACACATCTAGGCAGACCTAAGTCCCCTACCTCCTCTTCTGTCCCGGCTCACTGAAACAGGCACTCAGGCCAGGATGCAAAGCAGATCTCCCGCCGCAGAGCAGAAGAGACCTCAAGTGAAAAAGAAATGTTCCAAACCCTTCCAACATTGGTCACAAGAGCCAAAGTACCTGCCTCTGGGTCTGCAGAGCAGCTGGCTCCTGACCTGGTGTCTCTCCTAACTTGGATATGAGATGGGGATTCTGTAGTCCAAGTGCCCGCAACCCCAAATCCAGGCCAGGCCAGGGTCAGACCCAGGCTGCCCGGCCACTGGGCAAACAGCCCTCAGGAAGGCCAGAGGAAACCTTGCAGCCCCTAAAGTTGTGCAAAAACTCCTTTACATGCATGTCTCTTCCAAACTCTGGCTTAAATGATATTCAAAAGTTCTGTTGTAGAAAGGGGCCATGTACTCTTTTAAAATTATACCTATTGATTTTCATGTGATTATAAATGATAAAAGATTGGAAAGCACAGAAAATTTATGCAGAGAGATTAAAATCAAGCATAAGCCTTGCCCCTAGAAATCAAAACTATTAATATTGTGGTGAATTTTCTTCCAGCTATACTTATGCTAGCACACTTACATAAACTGGGATCATAATTATATCATTTTATATCCCGATTTCATCACTTAAACTACCTAGAGACATTTTCAACATGGGCTCTTAAAAGACACAAAACCATTATATCAGACGCTGTCTGTAAAACTCACAGGTTACTGAGAGTCATGGTATTCCTACGAGTGGTATTGTGCATTTAAATGTGTTATTCTCAGAAAACTGGTAGGAGAGCCCCTTTCACTCTTCTTAAAGTGCATGTAACAGTAAACTCTCTTCTTTAGCTTGGAGAGCATCTAGAGAAGATACATTTGCATTCTCAGCAAAGAGGCACTGTATGGTATTTTCCTTTTTCACTTTCTCATATCTCCCTGATAAGGGGAAAGCTTTGAAAATTCACTGCTGGAAAAATATCTTGCTCGACAAAGTGTGCAGCAGCTGAGGGAAAACCTCCAGAAAGAAGTGGTATGGCAGGAAGAGAGCCCTGGACTTCAAATGGAAGACAGCTGGATTCCTGTGTCAAGTCTGCCATTGTGGCCCTGAGATCAAATAACACCCACCACCAGCCACCTCAAAGGACCAAAGGGCTGCGTAGACTAAATAAGACTGTATGCGAAAGTGCTTTGTCAATAGTCAAATACACTGCAGGGCAGTACCCGCTAAGTCATGTTGTTGTGGCTGGTAACAGCATTGTCACTCCTGTTGCTCAGCCGGCTTGAACTACGCACGGCACGCCCTGAGAGGGGCAGTGTCCAATAGTGCAAAAGCGTGGACTCTGCAGCCATGCTGCACCTCCTAGTTTGGCCGAGTTATTTAGCCTCTCAGTTTCTTCATCTGTAAAATGGGATGATGATAATACACCTACTTCATAGGACTCTTGCCAGATTAAAATAAGTTAATTTACACAAGGTGCACAGAACAATCCCTGGCACATAATAAACACTCCACAAGAGGAGCTTTAAAAGGTTGGACTAGCAGTCTCCGTCATTCTCCCTAGAAAGCTACGTATGCCCCCCACCCCAGCCCTGCTCAGGTTTGGCCAGCACCCTCCTACCTTTTCAGCATCCTGCTCGAAGAGCCGCAGCTGGAAGCACTGGTCCAGTTTGAGCTTGCGCACGTGCCACATCTGGTGCAGGTGCTGCCGGGTGGAGTGCAGCTTGTCCAGGAGGCTGGTGATCTTGGGCACCAGGCTCTGGAAGTCGGCGCTGCCCGGGATGCAGTTGCGCCCTGAGAAGCCGTCGCTGCAGCGGATGCACTGCAGCAGCCGCTGCCCCTCCCGGTCCAGCTCCTCCACAGGGGCCTTGAGCACCTTCTTCTTGAGCTGTGTGTGCTCGTCGATGAGCCGCCGCGAGCCCTCCACGTCCACGGGGAACTCCTTGCGGGCCAGCATCTCCTGCAGGTCCTCGAGGCGCGACAGCAGATGCACGGCACTGTTGAAGAACTCCTCCAGGGAGAGCCGCAGCTCGATCCACTCCTCGTGGTTATAGTCCAGGGAGCCGTCAAACTCCTCTGTCAGCTGGGAGGGGTCCACCAGCTTCGTGAGGCCCTCCACGGACACCATGCTCGTCTGGATGGGCAGACACAGAGAGGGAGACTCAGTGATGCTGCGGCAAGTCAGGGGAAGACCCCAGGGCAGCCGTAGGCAGAAGAGAGAAAGTCAAGGGGAAAGGCCAAGATAAGTCCATATAATAATGACCACAGCCTGCCTGGGAAAGGGCAAATGGGAGAGCAGGCAGCCCCCTGGTCAGCTAAGATTGGCAGTTTCAAAAGACCGGCTTACTGGTTCAAAGAGCCTCTCCGCCTGCTCACCATTTGCCATTGAAGGGAAGACTGCCTTTATGTTCCTACTGCTCTCATCTTCCTCCTTCCCATCCCCAAGTCTGCCACAACACGGCTCAGGATGCTAGAATCAGAAGCTGGAAGAACAGACTGAATCTAATTTTAGGGGGTCTAGTTCTCAATAGCTTTAAAACCTAGGATATCCTCATGGTTGGATTAAGCAGTGTGGGTCAGTCTTGGGCTGCAAGGGTCTCAGAGGCGATCTTCCTGCCTCTTCCCACAAGCAGATGCCCTTCTCTGATGCAGTGAACTCGGGTGGCTCGGGGGACAGGGAGTCTCTCTCTCTTGGAGAGCAGAGTGGAGAATGTTTGTCTCCAGGACACAGAGCAGCAAATGACGGCACAGGCAACCACCCCAACGTACCAAGAAAGATTGTTTCTTTCCTACAGGATTTCTCGATTCTCTCTGCTGGAGAAGGAGAGGCTACTAGAGAAATATCTGGATTCGGGGTCCAGCCCTACACTTACTAATTGTGTGAACCGGGCAAACTAAGTTCGCAGAGCCGTTGTTTCGTCCTCTGTCTAATGGAGGTAATAATGCTTTTCTCCTCGGGTTGTGCTGGAATTAAACCTGACGGTGTGTAAAGCGCCGAGGGCACCAGCATGGAGCATGTGCTCAGCCCCTGTGAGTGCTCATCAGGACGATCTGAGGGCTGCATCCTTACTGGAACCCTTAAAAGCAGTTCGTCTCCCTCTGTCTTGCTGCTCTCCGGGCATCGCCTCCTCTTCTCCCCTTTTCCTTCTATCTCCTTCCAAAGGCACAGGAAGGAGCTGCCTGTGTCTGAAACAGGGGTTCTCAAACTCATCAGAGTCCCTTGGGGAGTTTAAAAAAACACTGACGCTCAAGCCCCACCCCTAGAAACTCTGATTTAGTTGGCCTGGACTGGAGCTTGGGCAGGGGTGATTTTAAACGCTCCTAATGTGCAACCAGTGGCACAAGCCTCTGCTGATCCAGATCCCTGCAACTCAAAATGCAGCCCTCAAACCAGCAACATGGGCACCACCTGGGAGCCTGTTAGAAATGCAGGATCTCAGGCCCCACCTAGACCTTCTGGGTCAGGATCTGTTTTCAACAAGATCCCCAGGAGAATCTGCGCATTAAACCCTGAAAAGCCCTGTGTTACAGCCCTTTCCCCTTTGAATTTGGCTCAAAGTTGACCACTTCCAGGAAGTCTCCCATGATTATTCACTAACTATTCATTAAGTATCTGCCATTGAACAAGCCTGGACTCTCATCTCTGTAGCACCTACCATCTCGGTCTGCACTAAGTACTGCATCTGCTCTTTATAAAACACTACGTCATAAATATTCTTCTGAGTTGGAAGCCCCCACCTCTGTCTCCTGCTCTTCTTGTTTAGGAGGCAAAGACAAGCGTGCTCAATTTGGGGTGAAGGAGGTGCAGGGAGATGGGAAATACTGGGCAGCTAGGCTGAAGCAAAAGTTTCAAGACTTGGAAAGATTGTTTCCAGTCGCTTCAGCTAATAAATTTATAGGCCTGTTGTCACCGCTTCTGTACAAACAAACCAAAAAATACACAAAGCATTTATTTCCCTACAGGACTCCTAGCATTGGGAAGGGGTTCTGGGGGAGCATGAGAGTTAACTGTTCTTATACCAAGTCAAATTTCTCGTGTTATTTACACAGAGAACTGCTTCTCAGGTGGTCAGGTTGCTGTGCTCACAACCTTTTGGGGCCACCACCCCACACAAAGGCGCTCCCGGCCCCTGGAGACAAACATCCAGAATCAGAAGTTGCTGCTAGATTAAGAGCAGGTCTGCCTTTCCAACACACACGTACACAGGGTTCGTCCTCTTGCAGATGGGGGCCAGAGTTCCGAGAAAGGAGAACAGCTCGGATTTGGCTGGAACAAAGGTTCCTAAATCATTGATTTAATGTGTTGTCATTAAAAATTCTCAGGGGACACATATGGCCTCTAGAAAAATCAAGTTAAAAAACATGTTTTTGCTGAGTATAAAAGTAATACAAAATTGTCAAAAGAAAGTAGAAAAACATAATCCAGCCACCTCAAATAAAACACTGTTAACCATTTTCATGTATCTCTCAGTCTTCCTCTCCATATACTATACTCTTAAAAACCAACTTCAGATTATATTGCCCATACTGTTTTATAAAGTCTTTTTCTTTCATAAATTAAAAAAAAGTTGTTTATTTTATTTATTTATTTTTGGCTGTGTTGGGTCTTCGTTGCTGCGCATGGGCTTTCTCTAGTTGCAGCGAGCGGGGGCTGCTCTTCGTTGAGGTGTGCAGCCTTCTCACTGCAGTGGCTTCTCTTGTTGTGCAGCACGGGCTCTAGGCGCGCAGGCTTCAGTAGTTGTGCCATGTGGGTTCAGTATTTGTGGCGCACGGGCTTAGCTGCTCTGTGGCATGTGAGATCTTCCCAGACCAGGGCTCGAACCCGTGTCCCCAGCATTGGCAGGTGGATTCTTAACCACTGCGCCACCAGGGAAGCCCTATAACTTGTCTTTTTAAAAACAATATATCATGTGCATTTTTCAATGACACTATTGTTCTAAATATGATTTTTAATGGCTTCATAGTATTTGTGTATTAATGCTGCCCAAATTAATGGATATTTAGGATACGAACTATACATATGTGCATGTATAGACATGCATACATGTAAATATTTGTGTATACATATGTGTATATTATTGCAAAAAACACTGTGATGAATATCCTTGTAGACATTTTTTGTTTATAGTTATCATTAGTTCTTCATCTTTCTGTTTTAATTTTTATATTAAAAATATTTTCCTAGAAGGAGAATTGAGAGATCAGTGGATATAAACTCTTTTTAAGGCATTTGACCCAAATTACAAAGTTGTCCCCCAGAAACAATTGCTCTGATTTATACTCATCAGTAGTAACAGGACTGCCTAATGACTCTGTGCCCTTGGGACAATCGCAGGAGCCTCTTATTCCTTCTGAGACTCTCACTGGCAAGGCCACAGTGGCCAAGGAATCCTGAATTATCAGCCCCTGACATGTTGGGGACGGTAGGAAGGTGGAGAAGTGCAGGTGAGAAATGGGTGGGTGGCAGAAGGGGAAGGAAAACGGGAGCTAAGAGAGAGGTCGGCCTCACCTCGAAGATGAATTTGGAGCTGCCAAAGTTGGTCTTCTGTTTCTGCCAGAAGTTGTCGGGTTTGATGATGAGGGCCACATGGATCTCGGCTGGAAAGGCTTCCTGCAGCGTCTTGAGGAGGGGCTTGATGAGGTCCCACTTGGAGCCTCGCATGTCGATGATGACGGTGAAGCCACGTTTGCACACGTCCTCACTGTGGGGAGGTCAGAGGTCAGGCACGGTCACTCTGGGCCACTGAGACTTTGGAGTACACAGTCAAAAAGCATCTGGAAACCTGCATTCCTCTTTATCTGGACCAACCTTCCAACTTCACACCAGGTCTCCTGGCTGCCTTGCAATCCAACTCAAAATGTACTGCCTCAGAAAACCTTTCGAGATTAACCCCATCTGACCAAGGTCATCTGCCTTCTCCCAGCACTTAGCAAGTAACTCAGCTTTCCCTGTAGTCAATTGCACTTGTTGGGACGTTTACAGTTTCGGTATTCACTATTATGTTTGATTTTCTTTTAATTCTTGTCTCTCCCTCTTGCTCCTGGGTTGAATCATATTTTCTCCATTTGAATACAAGTTCTCTAGAGTCAGGGATGCTGCTGCCCTTAGATCTGCGATGGAAAGTCCTTGGCATGAACGCTGTCCTTCCCCGGGCCCACATCAACGGCAGCCACTGCTATGCTTTACCACTGAACCCAACCTGGGCCAAAGAATCTTTTTCAATAAAGGGGTCTAGGCCAATTCTACCAATTAATTAGAGATGGTACACAAGGTATTGATAACATCATTGTATTTAAGATGTATTACTTGTAGTTCAAATTGTATGTCAACTTTGAAAAACTCAGGTTGCCGAGCCACGCTGATTACTCTCAGATGGCCACAAGGGTGGGACTGATTAGACAGTGGATGTGGTCCCATTGTCTCATGTACTTCCATTATAAGAGTCAGGGTATAAGAAGGCACATTTCAGGAAGTTAAGACAGGGGAGACTACTCTTGAAATCAAGGCCAGATGAAGTGACAGTGACCACCTTGAAAACCAGAAACTAATCGGGCTAAGTGAATCAAGGCGTTGCGACATAACTTATTAAGTAGCAAAGTTTATTTAAACACTTGGGACTTTATAACTCCTAAGAATTGAAAGAAAAAAAAAAAAACAAAGATCAAAACAGTTATAACACCTCAATTTGGAAGAAAGTCTATGTTTTGGTAGTTAGAGGGCTTTCCTTCTATCCTTCATTTATTTAACCTGTGTATTTATTTTCTAACTCAAAATGGACTTTGGTTAATTCACATGTTTATATAAATACTGGTGTAGCATTTCCTTAGGTTGTTTGGCTTAATTTCCTATTACCCAGACTGTACTAGCTTAAAGCCCTGTGCATGTTGCATGCCCCACAGTCGTGCACCGCCACCTACCAATCGCTTATAGCTACTGGAGGTAAGGCCACAATGGGAGGATTTAGGCTACAAAAGGAAACAAAACCCTGTTTCAGGCTTCATTCTCAAATCTCAGCCAGTGATGAAAATGTCACAGACTTTTGAAGAGACCACAGCTCCTGTGATTGTGCGAATGTCTCAAGCATAAGGCAGCGTACTGGGCCTCCCAGTTACACAGGAAACTCGCCAGGTGAGGAGAGACACTCTTTCCATTTCTTCTTGTTGACACAAAGGATTAGACTCAGCAAGGCGGAAAGCTGAGCCTTTTGTTTCTCCACAAATCCTATATCCCAAAGGAAAGGAGTTACCTCTTCTCCTTCTCTGACACTTATTGAGTCAGTAAGTGGCCAGGGTCTTCCATAAATAATTCTCTCTACCTTATTGTCTGAAACCAATGTGCCTTTTTCTTAAATTACAGAATTTCTTTCCCATTATGAGAAAATACCCAGTAATTATAGAAAAGTTAGAATATTCAAAAATCTATATACGAGATACTAATGGTAGGGATTTATAATACTCAGGCCTATTTCCTTCCAGTCTTTTTTGTACATGTAATTTGTATACCATATAGTGTTCTACCTTTCACTGTAACACAGAATTTTTTCTCATGTCTAACATTTCTTTGAAACAGTTATATTTAATGACACATAGTCCATCTAACACCTACACCACAGCTTTTTTAAATCATCCTCATTATTGCTTTACAGAAGGGCACATATCTACCAGCAATGCTGAGAGTACCCACCGCCGCCCCTTTACTGTATCCTCATCAGCACTGGTCACTGAATTTTTTAAATCTTTGCCAATTTTCCAAGAAAAATATGGCATTACATTTAAATTTGCATTCCTTTGATTACTGGCTATAGCTTATTGGCCTATCAGAATTTCTTCCGTGACTTAACCTGACCATTTCTTTTACCTATTTTTCTATGGCAGTTTAATGGCTTTTCTCACTGAGCTTAGTTTCATTTAGCCTGACTCACATTTGTTGCACACGCACTTATGCCAGGCACTGCACGGTAACTGTGGGTCTTCCCTTCCCTTAGAGATGACCGACTTCCTTGCTCACCTGCTCCTCAGGCTCCATCGCTGTTACCATAATTGTACTGACATGACGAAACCCTGTCCCTAACAACAAAGAGTCACTGTTGCTACCAAGAGCTGGAGCTTGACTATCCCAGCATCTAAATGTGGTCATCAGGAATAGCTTACACTCTATTAACGAATGACTTCTGACAACTAAAAGAGAAATAAGGTACTAATTCTCTCTAGGAAGTTCTCACTAGCTCAGGAGATGGGGAAAGAGGCCCAGGGGCTGAATGCTGAGAGATAACCTAATTGGCATCTTTCTGTGAAAACAGCTCATCTACCAAGGTGCTTTCTGTGTTTGGTTTGAAACAAGGAACATAGCTGGAGGAGGGAAAAGAACTTTTCATAGCATACTTATTGTGCCAGGGATGGTGGCTGTGCACTTGACATACGTTATTTCATTTTATCCTCATGATGGATAAACCTGGCATGGTTATCACCATGTAAGAGATGATGACACTGAGGCACAGAATTTGCCTAAGGTCACATGACTGGTAAGTACCTAGCACAGAGTCAAAACCACGACCACTGACTCCAAAAGCCCAAGCTCAGGTCACTATATAATGTGACCCACCATGTTGCCACTAGGTGTGGTCTTTTTGTGACTGGGTGTGGGGTGAAGGGTCATGATGAGGGGACGAGATTAGGGAGCTCATAGGAGATGGGGGAAATTAGGGCAAAGAATCCAAGTGGATGACCTCCACTCTGCAGTCTGCACAATCACAGAAGCAAAAGAGCATGGCATATTCAGAAAGTTCAAGTAATTCACTTTGGTTTAGGCACAGGGGCGAGAGGCAGAGTGATGAGGAACTGCTGTCTGAATGCTTCAGAGAGCCCTACTCTGGGCTCCGACCCTCCTCTTGCACACCCTCCCCCCAGGGAACGAGGACACTTGACAGAAAGAGACCATGCTGCCCCCATCCTTTTCTAGACCAAGTTCCTTGTACCCGAAACCCTAAAATTCTCAGCTCAAAGGTCTTTACCTGCTTCCTTGGCCCATGTGTGCCTCTCTCCCAAGTCCAATTCCTCAAGGGTAAGGAACGCCACCAGTATGAGCACCTCGGCCTGAGGTGTGGCTAAAACATGCATGTGCGAGCCGGGAGTCCACGTGCACGCATGAGGACCCCCGCAGTGGGAGACACAGCTGGGCTGTGAGAAGGTAGGCAGAGCTCCCTGCACTGCCGAGTTCTAGCATGGAACCCAGGGGTCCAACAAACCTGAATCTGAAGCTGGCCTCCTAGGTCGCTGTGAAGGTATGTTTGTCAAGGTGGCAGGGTAGAACACATTTTATCTAACAGTTCGTTAGCTTGCTGTATTAATTTTCAATATTTAGATATAGGGTACGTGGATTTCCATTTGTACTCCTGCCCTGCCTGGGCATTGCAACGGTAGAAGCAGGGCTTCCAGAGAAGAGGCAGGAGTGGAAGCAGGCCTCAAGTCAGGACGCTCCTTGTACCATGGCAGAAGCGGTGCATTTATCCTAAGGGCAATCAGGAACCACTGAAGGGTGTCATTCAGGGATGGAACGTGAGCAAGTGATTTGGGAAGGTTACCCTGCAGCTGTGCAGAGGGAGAGTAAACCAGGGTCAAGCAGACTGAGCAGGAGAACAGAAGCAGAGAAACTTCCTCCTTTGGACTAAAATGCCTCTTAAGTGAAGTCTTCCTTGGGCCACCCGATTTATAGCTGCACTGTCACCTAGCACTCCCTACCTCCCTTCCCTGATTTATTGGTCTCTTTAGCACTTAGTACCATTCGGGTCATGTATTTTACTTATTCATTGTCCATTTTCCCTCACTGGAAAGTAACCTCGATGAGGGCAGGGCTGTTTGTACTGATTTCACTACCCAGTGCCCACAGTGCCCGGGCCAGGCTAAGACTCAATACACTGAGGAAGGAGGAGTGGTAGTTAAGGGTATGGAATTTAGAGCCAACCCTCCTCGATCTGAATCCCGGCTCCATCATTCACTTATCAAGAAACCTTAGGCAAGTTACTTTTAACCTCGGTGCTGTAAAATGTGAATAACAGTAACTACATTACAGGGTTACTTTAGAGGTTAAATTTGTTAATACCCATAAAGCACTTACAATGGTGCTGGGCACGGATCTGTACTACGTGAGCCTT
The DNA here is from genome assembly GCF_964374135.1 of Grampus griseus. Taxonomy (NCBI): domain Eukaryota; kingdom Metazoa; phylum Chordata; class Mammalia; order Artiodactyla; family Delphinidae; genus Grampus; species Grampus griseus. The sequence continues at coordinate 74,362,057 of NC_138998.1, forward strand.
AGCTGCTGGAGGAGACATAGTTGGTGTCCCCCGCAGGGCCTCTTTATTGACCACTGTGCCCAGCTCCCAGTTCCATATGTGTTGCAGCAATCAGCTTATGCCTGAGACCATGTCAGGAGACTTACCTTTGGCTGACTTACCTTTTCCAAAGGATGCCTGGGCAGTTATACCCCCGCCCCAGGGGGCCAGTGCTTCTCTTATACAGGGGTGCCCTTCCCTCAAGGCGGGGTAACTCTGAAGTGTGACTTATGCTCCAGAGGCTTCTCACTCCCCCAGTCAGCCTCCAGCTAGATTTCACCTGAGACCACAGCCTTGCTCAGTCCTGCCCCTTCCTACTCTGCTCCTCTGACTCCCTTATGGGTCTTTCCTAAAGATCATGCCCTTAGTAAATCATCTGTACCTGAATCCCTGTCTCAAGAAACAGAGCCACAGTCATACATACATACATTTCATACATATATGAAATTCTGAAGGCAATTTGAAATATAGTCTGGAGATTAAAAGAGGAATCTGGGTTGTAAATTTTGACTTGGGAGTCATACTGTGCCTGGCACATAGTAGGTGTTCAATAACACTTGCTGAATGAATAAATCCATGAACTGTGGCAGTAGATATGCACAGAAGTGGGTGAGATCACCCAGTGAAGACACGTAAGATGAAAAGAACCTTCTGAGTCCAGTATAGAACTGATGAGCATATCAATTTTAAGAGATGGGAGGAGAAAGGAGATGAGCCTGAGGAACAAATGCAGAGAAGTTAGATAAAACCGGGAGAGGAGTGGAAAAGAAATCAGGGAGGAGAGGATTTCAAGGAGGAACTACAGCGTCAAAGGACGCAGAGAGGTAGGTCATGAGCTGAGATGAGAACTATTGCGCTTGGCCGCTAAGAGGCCTTGGTCCGGCTGGTCAGGGCAGTGTCAGTGGGTGCTGGGGCAGGACATGGGTGGAGCAGGGAAGCAGTCTTCCTGGTTGGTCTCTGAGATGATGGGAGGAAGTGTCAGGATCATCAGAGGTGGCATTTGGTACACACCCTCCCCTGGCCCTGTCTCCCTGACTCCAGAAACAACCAGGGTCCACACCCTGCTCTTTGGCTGCCCCCAGCCTCCCTCTTCCCCAAGCCTCCATGCCCCCAGACCTCCCTTCATCTCACTCAGTGTGCTCACATGGGGAGCAGCCGCAGCAAACCAATTTACACTGGAACATAACTAACAGGCAGCCTTCCTTTTCCCTTTGGGTTATTTACCTTTTCAGTGATATTTCTTAGCCCAAATTAAATTTTCAGGGGCAGAATTTGCATTGTGTATGGTGAGGATTGGAGCAGCAGGCCTTCAAATCCACCTAAGGAGGGGAAAGGAGGGTGAGCGACCCTCTCTATCTCCCATGCCCCCCGATTTAGAGAGAGGCAGCCACTGCACCTTCCCCCCTGCCCCACTAGCTTCCCGACGGGGGCTTGAGACCTGGGCACCCTTGGCCAGCTTCTCACCCTCTGTGATAAATTACGGTCCCTTCCAACTGTGAACTGTTTGATGGACTCTCAGGGGCTCTCGGGCCCAGGACATAATGTATACTGAGTGACTGGATGACTGACCAGATAGTTCTTGTACTCAGCTCTATACCATTTACTCTTTTGTTCATCACGTCACTGGGGCTGTTTGCACTCAGCAAGCCCGTGCTACCTCGAAACAGCGTTTGTGCCACTTGATGCCGACGCTTCTCGCACTTTACTGACTTCATCATCACCCAGGACCCTTGTTTAAAATGATGATTTCAGCAACCCCTTTCAGATATTCTGATGAAAATCAGTCTGGGATGAGGCCCAGGAGTCTCCCTAGGTGATCCAAGGACAACACCTAGACTCTCATAGGCGTGGTTTGTGAGAGTTTAATGATACACACTTTGTCTACATCAGATGAGGACCGGCATTAATAAACAGGAGGTAGCACACAACTGTGCAGTCAGAACAGTGCTTGCCAGGTGGGCCAACAGCTTTGCTATACACAAGTCTGTCAAAAGTATTAGTGGGTTTCTCTCTCCATAGCCTCATGCTCTTTTTTTTTTTTTTTTTTTTTTTTGTGCGGTACGTGGGCTTCTTACTGCTGTGGCCTCTCCCGTTGCGGAGCACAGGCTCCGGACGCACAGGCTCAGTGGCCATGGCTCATGGGCCCAGCCGCTCCGTGGCACGTGGGATCTTCCCGGACCGGGGCACGAACCCGTGTCCCCTGCATCGGTAGGTGGACTCTCAACCACTGCGCCACCAGGGAAGCCCGCCTCATGCTCTCTTGAAGGGAGTCATTTATTGCAAGCCCAGGCTTGTGGGAGTTCTGGCCTCGAAGTGCATTTCTCTGGTTCTTTTTGCAAAGACCGAGCTCCTCCTCTGTGAGCCTAGAGAGACTTTCCCTGAAGGGCCTGGTGGCTGCCCTCCCCAATATAGCTATCTATGCTCAACCAGATGCCCGCTGGAGATCTGCCTTCCCGAGCTTCCCTGTCTGCTTCTTATCATACACCTGACCTGGCAGCCTCACTTAAACTTCCGGGCAAGTTCTGGGTGCCTCTCTGGGTCCCTGTGGATCCTGCCCACATCTGATGCCCCAGAGCCATCTCCTGACCCACTGGGCTGAGAACTCTGTGAGGATGTTCCCAGGTCAGGAGGGCCTCCATGTGGACAATGAGGAAGAGGCATGGCATCCCTGACCCTCTGCACTCCTAGCGCCGCCCCCCCCACATGCTGGCAGAGATCACAGTTTAGCAGCCCACCGTTAAACCCAGTCCCCCAAAGCGGTTTTATTAGATACAGTTGTTACTGTGGTTTATAACACTTTCAAGTGCCTGTGGAGGAAGCCTTCAGTGCCTTCATGCACATACCCACATGACCTGTCTGCTTGCTGGCCTGTGGATCTGCCTCCTCTACCTTAGCCACTGTTATTTCCCAGTCCTGTTTCACACATTAGAAGACTCAATGGCCTTAGCTCAGGGAGCAGGGATTAAGGTACCAGTGTCTCGAGCTAAAGGTTGCTCTGGGACCTGGACAGCAGGGCAGAGTACCTGTTGGTGACAACCACAGGCCAGGGCTTTACCCTGGGTTACAGGTCTGGCCTCAGGGACCCAACTACCACTTCCCTGCTCCCTCAGCTCCTCCCCAGGCTCCTGGCTCAGTGAAGCTCAGATCATCTCTCTGGATTCCATCCAGGCCACATCAGTGAACCACACTGGATACTTCCCATTATCATCTGGCTAAGGGGTCAGATTCAGAGGTCACCTTCTCCCTGGGGTCTTCCCTGATCTTCCCCTTGCCAAAACAAACAGCATATTATCCATGCCTCTATTAACATCGTGATTAGTCCTGATGTTGTGTTATGGCCTCTCATCCCTCTATGCCTGTGGGCTCGCCCACCTCAACCCCATCTTTGCCTCGGCAACTTCTACTCACAAAGCTCAACTCACATGCCTCTTCCTCCAAGGAGTCTCTCACTGACAGACCCCTGCCCCATCCCACTCCATCCCTACTGGGATAAGGGCTCTTCCCATGCACTGCCATAACCTTGTGCTTACTCTGCATGGCAGCTGTCACGTGTCGGGTAACTACAGCCAGGCTCTGGCTGATCAATTTCTGTATCCCTTACAGAGATTAATATGCCTTCATGATGAGAGCCTAGTTATGAAGGGGCTTCATAAATAATATGGTGTCATATAATAATATGACATAAATAATATGGTGTCCTATAAACATATTATCCATTAATTTATTCATCTAACAAATATTTATTGAGCACTTACTTTGTGGCTGGCCCAGTGCTAGGCACTAGCGGGAGAGATGGACACAAGACATTAGCTAGATAAAAAGAATAAATGCAAACTGTGATAAGTCTTAACAACTTATCAGGTGGTCAGGCCACTATGAGGAGATGACATATAAACAAAGACCAAAACTATGAGAAGGACCTAGTTAAGGGAACGCTGTAGAAAGAATAACGCAGGCAGAGGGAACAGCCTATGCAAAGGTCCTAAGGTGGAAAAGAGCCTGTATGGGGGCTGATTCTCCATTACAGTAAGGAAGTGGCACAGTGAAGTCATAAGCGTGCAGGAGACCAGCAGCCAGACCTGGCTCTAAATCTCAAGGAGCTCAAAACCTTAAGCTGGAGAGAAATATAAAACGAGAGCCAAACTTGGAGTGGCCATTTTTTTAAGTTAAAATTGGACATAAACATATATTAATGATAAAGCTAATCTTATTGAGCACATGAGAATCTATGCCTGCTAAGCGTTTTATACGCATTATCTTATTTATTCCTCACATGAAACTCACAAGTAGCTGCTCTTATTATCCCACCCTACAGTTAAGGAAACTGAGGCCAAGGGCGGTTGAATAACTTGCTAAAGTCACCAGAAGAAGGTAAAATCATATTTGAATCTAGTGTGATTCCAGTATCTGTCATGCTACCTTGCCTCAGAGAGAAACAGAATGCTTGAGCCTGAAGAAACTTTAAAGCTTACTGCTGCTAATCCTTCATTTCAGAGCTGAGGGCAGCAAATTCCAGAGGAAGGAATTTGCTCAGAGTCACACAGTTGGGTGGATGTTTCAGCCATTTGTGTCAGACATCCAGTTGTCAATCTGCCCATTTCAGGTCTTCTATTAAGCCACAAGAACTCTGGAACTGAGACATCAAATAATCTGGTTTGGACGCTCAGGGTATATACTGTTTTGAGTGCTAAAGCTCCTTCCCCAGGAATGAGGAACATCCTGTTCACTCCAGCAGCACAGAGATGGCCTGACCCCATTTACCCCAAATCCTGTGATGCCACCTGAGATTTACCCCATACCTATGAATATGTGGCAGATTCTCACTTGAAACAGCTGCTGAAATAAATGTAACATCGATCCATCCTGGTGGCAGGTGGGGGAGCAGCGATCGGCAATGAGCACCACGCCGGCAGACCAGGGGAGGGGCCACAAGGGTTTCTGCTTAGTGTGTGTTGCTGGAGGCTGCTCAGTTGGTACTAGTTGCGGTATACAGGGTGTCAGAATCCTAGTGTTGGGGGCCCGGGAAGGCCCAGCACTTGAGCAGTGATGGAGCAGAAGTAGCTTTCAAATCAGACCTATTCACTAAGTAGTCCAGGGAAGGAGACAAACTGAACACTGAGGTAGAGGGCTGGACTAGTCGCTGAGGAGTGGGTGAGGGACAGCAAAGACAAGACAGATGGAGGACTTCCTGCTGCACAAGGGCAGCAGGGCCCTGCCACACACAGCTCTGGCCCCCCAGGAGTAAAGAGGCCCAGCAATGCAGGATGAACTGGAAGGATGATGAAGAAGTCTTACCACTGTGTGCAGACAGTTTACCACAAGCAAACAGAAACCAGAAAACGGCAGAAGGAAGAGTAGCCCCAAGAAGTCGCCCACTTCACACTTTCCCTAGAACTGCGCTGTACCCATGTCTCCCTGAAAACATTTTTTTTTTTTTTTTTTTTTTTTTGCGGTACGCGGGCCTCTCACTGTTTTGGCCTCTCCTGTTGCGGAGCACAGGCTCCGGACACGCAGGCTCAGTGGCCATGGCTCACAGGCCCAGGCGCTCCGCGGCATGTGGGATCCTCCCGGACCGGGGCACGAACCCGTGTCCCCTGCATCGGCAGGTGGACTCTCAACCACTGCGCCACCAGGGAAGCCCTCCCTGAAAACATTTTATGAGCTGAATTCTCCATTCAGAATTTGAGGAACAAACAATGTCCTTGGAGTTCTGAGGAGAAAACGATGCCCTGACCCATTTGTGCCCGAGTTCTCATGCCACTGTCAGGCCATGGAGAGTCCATGGCTGTAGGGTCCAGATTTTGTTTCGATACTTTGTCCATCACACTGATCTGTGTCAGCCTGTTTTCTGCTCCTTCGTATTATTCTTTTTTTTTTTTAACATCTTTATCTGAGTATAATTGCTTTATAATGGTGTGTTCGTTTCTGCTGTATAACAAAGTGAATCAGCTATACATATACATATATCCCCATATCCCCTCCCTCTTGCGTCTCCCTCCTACGCTCCCTATCCCACTCCTCTAGGTGGTCACAAAGCACCGAGCTGATCTCCCTGTGCCATGCGGCTGCTTCCCACTAGCTATCTGTTTTACATTTGGTAGTGTATATATGTTCGTGCCACTCTCTCACTTTGTCCCAGCTTACCCTTCCCCCTCCCTGTGTGCTCAAGTCCGCTCTCTACGTCTGGGTCTTAGCAGTTCTCTGCTGATTGCCCCAAACTGTACCACACCCACTTTCTTAAACAACCAGAAATCAGCAGGAGGTGACGTGTGAAGACACATCAGCACCTGTTTTAAGCTTTCTACTGGTATAACCAGAAGCAGTACAAACCAGCTGGAGGAGGCAGTGCCTTACAGAGAAATGAGCCACTCGAGGGAACGTTGCGTGGTGAGCGAGTGAGAGCTCAGTCACGCAGACAGTCCTCAAACTCATCCTGCACAACGTGGAGGCTCCTGTTTGGCTGGATGCGGAACGGAGAAGCGGGGACTTCAGAGGGGTGGGAGGGCTCCCGTGCCTGTCCTGTACCTCTTGGCAGGCTCACACGTGACTGTCCACCATCAGCTGGCTTTCGGTCATGAGGCCGTTCAGCTACCATCAAAGCCTCTTCAGGAACCATGTTAATCCATCCAGAGGTTTTTGTATGTTTCATTTCTTGTTTTTTGTTTTGTTTTGTTTTACTGGAAGACACTCTGTCTACTTTTCCAGGTCATGATTATTCCAAACAATCTGTGTCTTTTCTACTCATTTAACAACATATCTTTTGCCTCTGTACCTCTGACCTGTGATACCGGGGCTGGGGGGGCAAAGGTCAAAGCTGATCCTTTATCCTAGATTGAAGCCTCAATATCTTCTCTGTAAAGTGGGGAGACTCTGACTAATTGGTCTGGGGTTCGGGCTCAGCATTGTTTAAAATTTCCCTGGTGATGTGAACGTACAGCCATGGTTAGGTGCCACTACAGTAAAGGTTCTGGAGATTTCCTTGCCCATTTCCAGGTCTAGGATCTCCCCCTTGCCTGTTCCCCACCCTCGACTTTACCAGAAGCAAACCCAACTCTTGCCCAGTCAGCGTGCCAGGGAGACCGCACAATGGAGTCCAAGTTAGGAAGGTTTACATTTCCCACCACTTTAAAGTCTGCTGCCTAATTCCACCCAAATGAAGCTGTTTAAACAAACAAATTAAAAAACTCTGATTGCAATTGTGCCAGGGGCAAGGATGTGGCTGATTCTCTTTTGTATCACTGGACAGAGTGTGGTAAAGACTCAGGCCCCAAGATTATTCCTGACTCCCAAGTGTGGCCGTAAAGCGACAGGTCCGTGGCCTAAAAAACACAGCAGGACTTCTGCACCCAATACTGACTTGTGCTCAATGTCATCTTTAAACAAAACACTTTCTAAACATCAAGAACCAAAAAACCTCTGAAGGAACAAAGATTTGCCATCCTGCAGATAGTCAAAGGAGCATGCCACAGCCTGAAGGGAGCTCCCAAAGAGAGTTCCAGAAATGGGCTGGCTGATCAGCACCAAGGTAAAAGGATGCAGCCTTCCAAAGGAAGGCTCCCATCAGGGCCAGCCTGGTCAGCTGCATATAAACCCTGGCGTGTGTTAACCCACCAGGTTATTATCTTACAGTCTCACAGATTCTGAAATAACAACTCCCGTTCACCAAAGGAAGAGATCTGCTTTCTAAGCAAGACTGGCCTGGGGCAGGGCACTTGCAAGGAGCTACTCTCGGCTAGGAGAAAAGGAGCTTGGAAACTCGGGAGAAGGACCAGAACCATTGCTCCTAGAAGTCTGGGGTTGGCTGGCCAGAGAGGGCAGGTGGCAGAGGGTTCAGGCGGCTGGGGTGGAAACTGACATATCCGTTTCCCAACCTCAGCCTCCTGTCCTATTTCCCACCCTCCTTCACAGAGCTGTCTGTCCCTTTCTTCTAGGGCATTCAGAACATGAAACAGAAATGAAATGGAAACCAAAGCAGCGAGGGAAAGAAAGAATGAACAGAAACCAAAACCCACAACCTCTCCACACAGCCTTTCCCCTGCCCTCCCCAGACCAACTCCAGGGCCATGCTCCTCTGGCCTTCACCATCTGCCCCTTCTTTCCCATAGTCAGGCCAGGTGAAAAACCAGTCATCTTTTTAACTGTAAAAAAATGTCATTATAATCACTGCTCATACATCTGTGAGTAGTAGACCAAAGACTGAATCCACATTCCAAAGACTGTAACCTGTCTAACCACAGTGTCTCAGTTACCCCAGCTATAGAACACAGGGAGCTTTTCCAAAGCCGGGAGACAGAGAAGAGAGAAGAGAGCTGACTCAGGAGAGGCTGCCACAGTGTGCCGTGTACCAGGGACACCCTGCTCACTGCAATCCCTGTTGCCATCACCACTCCTTCTCCTCCTCTCGCTGCATCCCCACCTCGCCGCACCCTCTCACGGGGATTCCCCCTTCTCCAGCGGGGCTCCGGTTTCCTAGCAGGGCAGGTGGAATCCTCATTAATAAACCACACGCTTCCTCCAGGAAACAATCTTTGGTGAAAACTGCCTGCGCACACCACCTCTCCTCCTCCCTAAGTAACAGTCACGTTCTTGAGAGCCCGCTGCTATTTGCCTGCACGCACAGACACATGCCCTAATAAACCACCAACGCAGACACCGTCAGCTGCCCTCACAGGCACCCTCGGGGCCAGGCCCGCTGGGCTTTGCCAACGCAGGAGCTCCGCTTCACGCAGAGCAGGAGATCTCACCCAGGAGCCAGCCTTCCTGCCTTCTGACACCAGTGAGGGTCCCTGTGATTTCCACGGTGGAAAACCCTGTGAAGGCTCAGGCACGGATGCAAACCTGAGAGCAGCAAGGGAGGTTGAGGAGAGCCAACGGAGAAACCCAAGGGAGGGGGACATGTTTGGAATTTAAACTAAACATGAAGGGCTCCAACGGGCCTTTGCCCACACCCACAGCTAGCTCAGAGGCCCTGAGAGCTTGTGGGTCAGTGGACAATCCCTCCACGTAAGACCCCAGGGAGGTCCTGACCCCACTGCATGCTGTTCTGGGGACCACCTGCTGGCCCACGGGTCCTGTCCATGTTAGGGGGGAAGAGTGGGGTTACAGCAACCAGCAACAGCACTGGCCAGCTGGGTGGCCCTGGGCATCTCAACGCACTCTCTGGACAGCATTCCACCCTTTTAAAGTGAAGGGGCTGGCCTGGCTGACCTCTACAATCCCTTCCTGCCTCAAGCTCCAGCGTTCTAATCCATCTACTTCTTTTAAAATTCAGTTCAGATTAGACATCCAATAAACTATCTCTGATGACATCCACTGAACTGCTATGCTTATGGAACAAATGCCTGGAAAACGTTTAGTTGGTTTTCTCCAGTGGGTCCTAGAACCTCCACTAGACTGCAAGCTTTCCCAAGGGCAAGGACTGGGACCCCTCCCTGGTCTGCAAGTTCAGCCTGACAAAACCAGAGGATTATCTGACCATTATCTCTAAGTTGATGTGTATGTAAGAACTAAACAATTGTCCCATCTATGCACAGAATTAAATCTGGACCGATTTGCAGGCTCCCTAACGGAGCACTCCATCCCGGTCTGGGCTAGGTCAGGGGGAGGAGTGGTTCTTGCCTTATTCCGGGTCCAAAACAGGGAATTTCTCTTCAGCAAATAAGTTCCGAAGCCTGAGTTTCCCGCAAAGGAAAATAGCCTCCAGTCTGGAGATGAGAGGACAGTCTCTTCCAGCACAGGGAATCAGGGTGGAGAGTGTCACAGCGCGAGGTTCAGACCTTGCCTCGGGTACCAGGCCAAGAGGAGTTTCTGCGCAAAACCTGGCACACAAACTGCTAGCAATGGAAACAGATGAAATTCCAGCTCAGGACTGCACGGAACAGTCTGAGACAAGAGGCAGAAAAATGTACTGGTTTTAAGGTTTTTGAATAGTTCTCAAAACCAAGGCTGGTCCTTGCTTGACCTAGAATGAGGCAGGGGGAGGGGGGAGAGGAGGGAGGCTCTGAGAGAAAGGGAAAGAGGGAGTAGGACCATCAGGATGCACGCTTGGATGATGTCAGTAAATGACTCAGAAAAACATGTGTCCTAGCTGAGTCACGGTGGCTCTAACCAAGTGCTCCTGTCTGGGTTCCGGAAGAAACAGGACTGGCTGTCACACTTGCTCAATTTAGAAACAGGAATACTTCTCCTCGGTGAGACAATTATTACATACTCAAGTATTAAACGTTATTTAATATTTACTACAGTTGTCTAGGAAAGATTATATTAAACCCATTTTGTAGTTGAGGAAAAATAATTGTCACTTAGTGGTTACTTAAGTTTAAATGTTTCAATAAAAATTTGAAAAGTAAAGCCTAGAAAATCTAAGGTCTAGTGAGGAGAGAGCAGAATATTACCATTTAGAGCCTCTGACAAAAACCCATCTGTATCTTCCAGGCAGCTGAGCTAATGTACTCCACCACGTGGTGGCAGCATACCTAAATTGCCAGAAGTATACGTACATGGTAAAGGCAGTCTCAACAAAACTAAAGTATCATAACATGAAGTGTCAGCATCCAATACATGCCAAAAAAACATACACAACCCCAAACACCAGTGAGGGGCACATGATAGAACCTAACCAATGACAGGGGAAGAGAAATACAAAACATGCTGAAAATAATTACCTAATGGGGGCGGGAGAAACAACCCCAAATCTGGAACCCACCAAGTGAAAAACACATCCTCTTCCCCAGTGCCAGGCTGTCTCTCCAGTATCCATATTCAGGGAGCTCTCTCATTTCCAATATTCCAGCCAAATGAATCTGAACTAAATTTAAATCATCCTGATTCTCCAGCAAGAATTCCTGAAAGACCTGAATATACTGGGACTTATATCACCAGCAATGCTGAAGTTTACCTAATCTAAGTGGAACCAGAAACATCAGCTTCCTAATCAGCCTGTTGTTGGTGAGCCATAGACTTCAGAAGCCTAAACAAGAAAGTAAATGACCCCACCTAAGCTTTAGAGGCTCGTACAACATTGCTGCCCAGAGACAAACTCCAAGGAGACCCAACTTTCTCAGTGGAAGGCAGATAAGGACCTCAGCTCAGATAAGAGCAGAGAAGATTAACAACTACTTTGTGCCAAGCGAGGAACTAATTACACAACCAGTCAAGGAGCTGAAATACACCCAGAAGCAGAACTAAAGATTCACCAAGGGCAAAAAGCAATTAAGTCTTTATAGATTTCTTATCAGATCTGCACTTTAATGTATGGTCCCCTTTAACATCCCTATTAGTTTAGGCAAGTGAAAGGAATCCTACCCTGGAAGACCCCAAAGGGCAGGTCCTGTGGCCAATTCTTCTACTCTTTCAAATCCCGGGTCAGGTTTGCATAACATATGGCCCTAAATTAGGGTTCTTGCTAATGGTAATGACCATGTTTGCACAGTGGGTTCTGGGCAGTAAGGAGCACATAAACTTAAATTTGGAGAAATATGAAGACGTGGAACTCTACGGCAAGACATACTGGAAGTATAAATTGGGAAATTTGGAAAGAAATGTGGCGACGTGTATCACTAGCCTTAAAAAAATCCATGATTGCCACAAATCTATCCCAAAGAAACCATTTAAGATGTAGACAAAGGTCCACAAACAAAGACGTTTACTGAGAGTTATCTACAGCACTGAAGTTTTGGAAATGACTTAGATGTCTAATGATAGGGTTCATTAGAATATGGTGTCTCCCAAGCTATACTATTATGCATAAAAAGTTTTTAATGTTATGAAAATAGTCTTAGGGTATAATAGTAAGTGGAATAAAATAAGAAGCAAAATTAAATAACCAATATGATTCAATTCTGCTTTTAAAAATCTCCAAAGGAAAAATATAGGAAGGAAAAAATGTCAATATATTAATTATTCCTATTTCTAGAGGTTAGAGTTACAAGTGGTTTTTTAAAATTCTTTCTATTTTCTGCATTTATTTTCTATAATACAGAAATATTTTTCTACTTTGAAAAAGAGGCCAAGACTTTATCACACTATTAGGCATATATATTCATTCATTCAGTATTTATTACAAGCCTGCTAGGCGATACTGATCTTATTACTATTACTACCATTCTACTAGCTCTTATCCTAACCTTAACCATCACCCTAACCTTGACTCTGACAAAGCTGTGCTAGAGACAATAAAGGACAAGTGACAAAACAAGGTCCCCACTGCCAAGCAAGGAAAGGGAAAGAAACCACTGTTTGCCACCAGCCCGTGCCGTGTGCCGAGTCCTAGGCTAGGTACCTTACCTGTGTTCTCTAGTAATCCTCACTACCGTTGCGTCTGGTGATATTTCTATGCCTATTTTACAGGCGAGGCAGTTTGTCAGCTGCATGCACATTTCTCCTCCTACAGGGGAGGGTTCAGGGGTTCATTCTTCCTGGACTGGAACCCCCTGCAAAATTTCCAGGATCAATTTTTGTCCTCAAGGCCACTCTTTCTTCCTCTATTAGTCCACAGTTCCACTCCCACCAAGTCAGTGGCAATGTCCAAAGTCCCTTCTAAGGGTCACATTGAAGACGCATGTGAAGAAAAAACAACACACCCTCTCCATCAGGAACCCTTCTGTCCAGTGCTGAGTCCTTGATTTATCACCTAAAGGCGTTTACTGGAAGCATTTCTGGAATAATGAGTGCTGCTTCCCATAGTTACTTCATGACCACATGGTTTCCGCCTCTGATTGTCCAGGTTATCGTTCTCCAGGGAATCACAAATGCTTGCCTCTGCATGTGAAGCATCGCAGCTGGCTCTCCCCACTCTATACATACACACGCACACACACACGCACACGCACACACACACAGTGGCTTTTCACAAGGCTTCCAAGAGTCCCTCTGGCTGGCCCTCTGCCTCAGAACTGCACCAGCATAGACACAGACCTGCCAAGTCCAGCAGTGGCACGGTCACGGAAGTGAACTAACTTCAAAATGCCTATGAGCTGACTGCTGAGTAATGCCAGGATTGTGCTTCTGACGCCAGAGCAATGCAAGATCGAACTAGGCAGGTGGCTGAGTGACAGAAACATCTAAGACCCGAGGAAACAGAACAGGATGAGCCCCCTAGAATACAAAAGAGGCCACCCCCACCATTCCAGGCTTTATGTTCCGCATCCCTACTACAGACAGCCTTTTTACTTATCTCTTTAAATAGTTTCCATGGTCTTAAGTGCTTTTTTCCCCCTACTACATCCCTTAGTGTAATTAATTACTGAAAAATAGTTGACTGTCATACACAGATGAGCATAAATGAATAGCATCTGTGTGTCTAAAACTGAACACAAAGACCTGGGGGAGGAAGTCTGAGTCACCACCTTCATTATCCTGCACATCCACAGTCACCACTGCTGTCTCGGCCAGCAGAAACCCAGGTTTCAGGCAATTGCCACCTGCATTTCCCACCTGCAGCAAGCTTCACACTTAAAATCCAAAGAGAACCTTGGAGGAAGCAGGTTTGATGGACAGGATGCCACTGCCCACCGAAATTACATCATCTGCCCCTCATCTCCTTACTACCCTCTTCTACTGTCCTGCTCCAATCCAATCCTATCCTTCAGGGTCTACCTTCCTTCTCTCTCCAAATCTGTCCCCTGCACTCCATCAACCACTGCCTCCTTCACTGTGGCCTCCTCATCTATTCAGAGGATAAAAGCGCAGGCTCTGGTGCTCCAAATTACACTGGCTGTGTGTCCATTAGCAAGTTATCTAACCTCTTTGAGACTCAGTTTCCTCATATGCAAAATGGGAATAAATAAGACCCATTTCAAAATGCTGTGAAAACTAAGTTAATGTATACAGAATACTCACAACAGTGCAATAATGTAGGTTTGAAGATAATAATAATGGCTAGCATTTATGTATTACTTAATAGATCAGTTCCAGAGGTTGGAAGCATTAAGTGCTTTTTTTCAACTCAAAATTATGTTTGAAGATTTATCCATGTTGTTGCATAGCACAGTAGTCACAGAAAACTATACATGGTATAATACCACTTTTATAAAGCTCAAAATCACGGGTTTCCCTGGTGGCGCAGTGGTTGGGAGCCCGCCTGCCGATGCAGGGGACGCGGGTTCGTGCCCCGGTCCGGGAGGATCCCACATGCCGCCGAGCGGCTGGGCCCGTGAGCCATGGCCGCTGAGCCTGCGCATCCGGAGCCTGTGCTCCGCAGCGGGAGAGGTCACAACAGAGAGAGGCCCGTGTACCGCAAAAAAAAAAAAAATCGTGCAAAACTAAACAATATATCATTTATGCAAACATGTGGTAAGCTATACCAAAAGAAGCCAGACAAGGATAAACACAAAACTGAGGATAATAGTTCTTTCTGGGAGAAGTAGGTGAGACTAGGGCGGGGAAGAGCCACAGGTAGCTTCAAGAGCAGAGGTGATGTCCTGCTTCTGAGTTTGGGGGTGGGCTCTCAGGTGTTCGATTTATTATTATGCTTTATAATTGACACATACATTACACCTGTTCCTTCATATGCAGCAAATATTGCCATATATGTATTTATACTTATAGTTATTATTATTATTAGGTTCCTCTAGGAGACAGACTATAAAGTACTGAATGTCCGGGTGCTAGGCATCTTAGACATCCATTGCTGCTGCTACCAGCGCCAAATGTTCATCCTCATTGCCTCCTGTTCTGCCCACATGCCCCTCCTCCAAGATGCTCTTAAGGGAAGGGGCCTGGGGCAAAGCAGGCTGGGTTACCGACTACCCCAGTCCAAGGGAAGGTGGGGCCCTGCCCCTAGGATGCTGCAGCAGAGTAAGAAGGGGGGCCAGTGGTGACTGTTGGGTGTAGGGGCCACCTTCTCCCCCTGTTCTATCAGGGAGGAGGTAGCCATTATTTGTCCCAGCCTGGGCGCCCCCACTCTGGTTTCCTATTTGCAGTTACTTGAATAAAAAAATATCCTTTTCTTGGGCTTCCCTGGTGACGCAGTGGTTGAGAGTCCGCCTGCCGATGCAGGGAACACGGGTTCGTGCCCCAGTCCGGGAAGATCCCACATGCCGCGGAGCGGCTGGGCCCGTGAGCCATGGCCGCTGAGCCTGCGCGTCCGGAGCCTGTGCTCCGCAACGGGAGAGGCCACAACAGTGAGAGGCCCACGTACCGCAAAAAAAAAAAAAAAATATATATATATATATATATATATATATATATATATATATCCTTTTCTGGAAAAAAAAAAAAAAGGAATGAATGAAACATTGGACAAAAAACAACACAGCTGTCCAGAGGTAGTTTGTGAACAGAGGAAAGATGGAACCAGAACCATGGGGGTTGGGGAGGAGCAGCTGGATGGGAGTGGGCAAGGCTAGCTCCTTGCTATTAGCGCCCCGAGTGAGGGAAGGAAGGGGAAACCGAGGCCCAGAGTGGAAGCAGACAGGGACAGGGAGTGGCTCTAGCCCGCCTTAAGTGGCTGCCACCAGGAGCCCAGGCCTCCTGGGCCTCACCTGGATAAAGGTGACTCTGCATTTTCATCACTGCACTAGATTCCAGGGTGAGGGCAAGGTAGGCTGGAGCTTGCTTAGAGGGGGGACGGGGCTTAAACCCCTCCTGCCCCTGCCTGCCTTCCTGTGCCCCAAGGGGGCGGCCCAACCTACTGCAGGGACAAGGCAAGGTGGGAAGGAAGCAAAGGGGGTGTGAGCCACACCTGGTGAGTGAGACACAGCTCGGTCGGGGGCATCTGGGGTCAATCACCCCCCTCCAGGGGCCACACCTGCTGCCGCTAGTACCTGCCTGGGTGCTAGGCATGAGAGATTGCTACATAGTTTCCTCACAACACCCTTGTGAGATGGTCGTTCTTTTCCCAAATTAAAAATTAGAATACTGGACTCAGAAAAGTTGAGTCATATGCCCACGGTCTCAACCTATGTCAAACATCTTCCTTTTGCCCCTCTGAATCCATTCTCTATCTTCTCCCCTCTACCCGATGCCCTGGGAGGCTGACCCACATGGACTGCCTCAATGAGCCCCCTGTCACCTGGCTTTGGTTGCATTCAATCAATGAAAAACAATGACAGGAGGTCAGAGAATGGGAGGGAGGAAGCAAGAGTATCGACTTCCCTTGCCCCACATCATGGAATCACCATGAGTTGGTGACAACTCTCTACTGAAGGTCACAGCTCTTGTCAAGCAGCCCTCTCATACAGCTACCTCTCCAGGTTCTATGCACCTCTCCTCACCTTGCCCCTTCAGGCCTAGAAGTCGTAATGTCTTCCCTCTCTGCTATTGCCAGCTCTGGGATAACTTGGAAATCCACACCTTGCTGCTTTCCCTGGTGCCTACCGCATCATTGTCAAGTGTGCCTTTGTTAAACTCTTCTCAGATAACCCGGGTGGAGTGGTCACATGTTCCCTGACTCAGAAGTGGTAGAGCTGGGATCTGAACCCCAGTGCCTTCCATCTATCCGAAGATGCCTCTCTTCGCTTTGCTGTGAGGGTCTGTATGGCTCCAAGGAAGGTGATCGCTGACAATGGTTGTTACTATTGTGATGTTATGTTCCTTAGCAGCAGGGGAGAATACTATTTGCTCTTCAGGGCTTGGATTATGTACACCTAACAACAGGAACACTTTACTGATACTGCTAAGAATTTTGTGTAGAATGTGGGAAGTGTAATAGAAATTATAAACCCTTTATATATAAGCAACAAAAGAAATTAAAAAGGGATCTGGAAAGGGATAAACTTTAGGCAAATGTCCTCATTGGCTCTATCTTCTGAACCTTCCATCACTACTCCCTGCCTCCTCCTTTAATTGATGATCTCAGAGCAAAGGGCAGGATGCCAATGACACAACGCAACAGGCCCTTACAACAGACGGATTCAGTGATGACAGTTTCCATAGCTTGGATTCTCTCGTGCTGAATATAATGGGAGGAAATCCTTGCCGTTTTTCCCTACTCATCTTTTAACTGTCTTCCTGGCTCTCTCTGGTTACTTCTATTTTCTGGTGATGCTGCACAAAGATAGTGCTGGCTATAAGCCCAATTTATCTCTTGCTGAAATCAGCAGAACGAGAGCAAATGTTATCAAATAATAAGCTGTGAATATTGGCACCTTGGTTTGACTGGCATTGCAGAATATCCCATCTTAATTTCTTGTCATCTTTCCCCACCAGTATGACACCTGCATTCCTTGCTGGAACACTCAGCATCTCAGCAGCACTGCTAAGAACAGAGTTAAGTGGCTGATACATCAAGGGGCTAACAATCGGTACCCTTGGGAGCAGCAGAAAGATGTTCATGACAAAGCAGGATAACACTGATGAAGAAGAGAAGGAATTCAATGCAATAAAACCACCTGGGATTTCTTTACTAGATACTTAGAAATTTCTATTCCAAGCATATGGTCAACTCCCAATTATCACAGTGGGTAGATTACCCATACTGTGAGTTATGCTGGGGTAATTGTTTACTCTCAGCCTAGATCTTCTATCTGTCTCTCAATTTCTAGGGACATTCATCAACTGATTGTTTCTGAGTATTTCCTTTCCACTCCTTTCAGGTACAAGTAACTGCAAGCAGATAGTAGAGCAGAAGGACAAAAAAGCTAGATAAGTGTAGGACGGATGACAGAAAAGATAACATGGGAGTTCACCAAGATACCTATCCATGCCCTGGCTCATATTAGGCACTCAATAAATATTTGTTAAATTGAGTGAATGGAGTTGTCAGAAAGTTGCATTAGAAGACTCCTAAGGCCTCTCTTCCTACCCTAATATTCCATGATTCCTCAGAATAAGATAACAGAAAGCTTGGAGAAGCCCAAGGAGATAGATGCTCATACTCAGCAGGAGCAAGAAAGGGAAGTTGGAAAGGACTCATCTCAGGCTGAGATGGATCCCAAAAGCGTAACTGATACTGTCACAAACACATCACTCCAGGATGATGCTTTGCCCTGGGTGATACCTCAAAACTCCCACCCAGAGTACAAGGGGACAGGAAAGGAGTTCTCTTAGGATTTAAGACGTAGACAAGATCTGAAGTGAAATTCTAGGCCTTAAATTATTTAGGGAACCTGAGAAAGAGAGTGTATGTTGGTGGGGTGGTAATACTGTTTTGAGGTTCTAGATTTTATGATGTATTTTTTCCCAATATCATAGAAACAAAGAATTCAGGGCAGGAAAGCTTCTTAGAAATGATCTAATCCAGCCTCCAATCCACTGGAGGTATCCTTCCTACAGCATCGCTAACAGAAGGTCATCTAGTAGCCAGCAACAGGAAGCTCACTTTCTCCAGAGGCAGCGGTGTTACTGCTGGACAGCTCCTGGGCAGATTCTTTCTCCACTTCAGAGTCCTGATCTCTCTAACTTCTACCCTTTGATTCGACAGAGACCATGCCCGTTCCCTCCTCTTTGGGGCAGCTCTCCTGATACCTGAAGTCAGGAATCACTTTTCTTCCATTTTCACTCCTGCAAGAAAACATCCTTCAGTCCTTCAACTGAAGAGACACAGTTTGTGGATCCCTCGGTGTGCTGCTCTCCTGACAACACTCTAACTCAGCAGCCCCCAACCTTTTTGGCACCAGGGACCGGTTTCATGCAAGACAATTTTTCCATGGAAGGGGGTGGGGGATGGTTTCGGGATGATTCAAGCATATTACATTTATTGTGCACTTTATTTCTATTATTATTACACTGTAATATATAATGAAATAATTATACAACTCACCATAATGCTAACAGGAGGTGGCGCTCAGGCGGTAATACGAGCAATGGGGAGCGGCTGTAAATACAGATGGAGCTTCGCTCGCTCACCCGCTGCTCACCTCCTGCTGTGCGGCCTGGTTTCTAACAGGCCACGGGCCAGTAGTGGTTGCGTACCCCTGCTCTAACTGGTCCACGTAGCTCCTCAAAGGGGGTTGGCAGAGTTCAATGCTGCAGAACTGAACGCAGTAGTCCAGACATGACCTGGCCTTCACACAGGATAGCGGGACTATTTCTTCCCATTCATTTCACACAACCATCCTTCCTCCCAGCCCCTCTTGGGTTTTGCTCCCCTTCACTCAGCAGAAACCTTTGCCTTTCTAATCGCTTCCAATCTGCTTTGTCCCATTTTTGCTTAACAAGTCAGAATTAATAAAAGTGTTCTTCTAATCTTTCACTTTCTATTCTAAAGGAAAGATGAGTGTGTATTAGCTGCATGGATGTGATAAACCTACCAGAAAGACAAACATACCCTTCATATTCATAAAGGGTACACTGTGATAATTCATAAATTATCACAACCATCTGTTTAATCACTTATTCTAGAATGGTGCCCAAAATGGCAATCAAGCTGATTGGTTCCTTAGATTCTGGGCTCCTCCTTCATCACTTACTGTTCCTATTTGCTTGTCTTCTGCGGGCTGCTTCATCCCCTAGGCTACCAGCACAATTATATACTGTGCTGTCCTTTATGGTCACTGGGTAGGGAAATACCCAGGTTTTCCCTAAATTTCTCAAAATGTCTGTTCCTGCTCACCATGAATCCTGAATTGGTCTGGCTTATTGAGGCTCTAAATATTTGCTAAATAAATAAATAATAAATAAATGCTTGAATAAATGAATGTCAAACGTCACCCACAGATGATTACACCAGTCTGAAGAGCACACTCCACTCCACAGGAGGCTATATTTCTAGCTTCCTTGCCCATGACCCAGAATAGGCCATGTCTTCTCATCACTGTCACCTTCCTAGTCTAGCTATTCATTTTCACAGTATCCTTTCTTTCCCAAAGCCATGGCTAAGCAGAAGAGTGGCAAACACTACCTGATGCGCTAAGTCCTTCAGTTTTCCTCCCCAGACCTCACTGTCTTTGGAACAGCTCTGTCCCAGGTTTTGTTTCAAACAGTCTTCACGTATGAACTTGTGGCCGACAGAATTAGAAAGTGATGGGTGGGCATGACTAGTTGGTAAACTCTTTAGCCTGCCAGGTACACACACTCCTGGTGAACATAGGCCCCTTGGGAGGGAGGCAGCAGGCAGCCCTGAACAATTCTTCCCACTGAAAGTAGCAACAGGATTCTTGCCTCCCACCTGCCAGAACCTGTGAAGAACCTTTTCTGTTCTCAGGAGCCTGGGAGGCAATGCTTGTGACCACCCACTGGGAAGCAGAGAGCCTGCATCTAGTATGTTCCTCCAACGACAACATATTGTTTCTCCTTTTTCATGACCTTCCTCCCAGCCCCTATTGGATTTTGTTCCCCTTCACCCAGCAGAAACCTTTTCCTTTTTAATTGCTTCCAATCTGTTTCGTCCCATCTTTGCTTAACAAGTCAGAATTAAGAAAATGGTCTTCCAATTCTTTCACTTTCTATTCTAAAGAAAAGATGAGTATGCATTAGCTGCAGGGATGTGATAAACCTACCAGAAAGAAAAACATAGTCTTCCGGATCCCAAATTTCTTCTGTCTCTAAAAGAACTAAGAGTCTGTCATGGGTCCCCAAAAAAACTTTTCCTATATATCGCTTCAGAAAATGCCTAGTTTTATTCCTGTTAGTAGTATACTCGGGAAAGATGCTTTTTAAAATGCTTAGCCCCTAGATGGCTAAATTGCTAAATTACCCTCATCAATCATGGGTTATTTAATCCAGCTCCTTGCCTCCAAGACAGATGGGAATATTTCTTCTGTATAAAGACCTCTGGGGAAAAACTCTTCTATTCTTCATCCAAGTCTCATGCACTCAAAGTTTAGAAGTTCTTCTTCGGATATAACCTAAGTCCCTTTCATTGGACCTTAAGACCTTTCATCTTTTTTCAGGTTCCCTCTGGATAGCATAAAGAAAAGAACGACACCATCTGACATCTATTTGTTCACAGCCTTCTGCTCGGAGCTCTTCAGGGCTCCCCATTCTGTTCCACGTTCTTCCAAGCATTCGATGATGGCTCCTAAATCCCCTTTTCCACCTGCCCGTCACCATCCACCAACCTCTGTACATGTGCCCCCACCCCACCACCACAGCCCTTTCAAATGAAGTGCTGGCCTCGCTTGACACCTGCTTCAAGAACTTAATCAGCACGTTCAACAATTAGCCAAGGCCTCCCCGCAAAGGCAGACGTCCTCTCTGTGATTGACTAATTCCCCTATAAAATGCACAGAGACAAGATGAAGGTTCTAAAGGCCCCAGTCATCACTTCTTATTTACCACAACGAACACTTGACAGGCTCCAACCCCACTAAGAGAGAACAGAGTTCTCGCTGGCCACGAGCAAGGATGAGGAGAGCACTGGGGCAGGAGTCAGGAGGGTTCTGACCAAGCTCTGCCACTGCCCCACCCCCGTAAGCAACTCTAATCCCATACGGACCCTGTTTCCTAAGCAGAACATGACATGTATTTGCCTGGATTACTTCTCAGGGCTCTGCCGGCTCTCACATTCTATGATTCTCTGACTAGGCAAAGGCCTCTCCTACCCCTTCTTAAAAGATATACACCATGTCCCTGGCATGTCTCCCTCACCACCCTCTGAGGCCAGCACCACCTAGAAACACTCAGAAATCAGTGTTTCTCAACCTTTTTGAAAAATCATCCCGTGCCCAAAAGAGACATTTTATACTTTTTTCTTTAATCACCCACCCAATGAGATTTAATACTATGAATATATTGTATATATCTGTTTATGTACTATGTGTATAGCTGTGCTTATACATAAAAGAGTAAGTTTTTTTTTTTTTGCCATCCCCAAGAACGAATTCTCATCCCCCTTGGAGGCAATATTACCCCCATTGAAAATGCATGACTTAAGATTGAGTTTAAGGCTGCCTCTTGAATGATATAAGTGGAGTTATTTGCCCCAAACTCTAAAAGCCACAAACATATGCATAAGCCAGAGGTTTTAGAAAAAAATCCATTACACAGCCAGAGTGGAATCAGCTGGAATTCCCATTTCCCCAAGGTAAAGAACAGTTTCCCATCGCTGCTCCCAAGGCCACACTGTCACCTCTTCCAGGGCCTGTCCCGGTCCTCTTAGCCTAGGACCTTCACCTCTGCCCACGGTTCCCACATCCAGCTCCCACTCCATCCATATGAATCCCAGCGGTAACAATGGGAATGATGGGAATGAGGTGAACAATGGGTGATGATGTTCCAGAAATAATTAGAATCCATTCCAAGGGCAGAAACAGCCAGGCCCCTGGCAGGGATGGAGGCTCATTCCAACTCACTTGCATCAGTCCAGCCTCCCCCTCCCTCCCCTGCAGGAC
Source organism: Grampus griseus (assembly GCF_964374135.1). Classification (NCBI taxonomy): domain Eukaryota; kingdom Metazoa; phylum Chordata; class Mammalia; order Artiodactyla; family Delphinidae; genus Grampus; species Grampus griseus. The sequence goes on from NC_138998.1 coordinate 74,384,286, forward strand.
ATTCACCTTACCTTGGCACGCTGGCCAGATAGGTCACGAGTTTCCTCAGGTCTTCCTGTCTTATTCTGTCATGATTGCTGCGAGCAGGGAAGGTCAGGATTGGTCCACCTCGCTTATCACGGCCCCCTGCAGGGAGGAAGAGAAGGGAGTTTAAGAAAACCAGCTAGAAACTGAGCTGGAAACAGGCAGAAAGATGGTGCCCAGAGAAATCCAGTCACTGCTTAGGGTAAGGGCAAGGGCATGGGGTTTGCGTGTGGGGAACACGCGTGACCCTGGGCAAGTCTTTTGACTTTTCTGGTGGCTCATCTGCAAAATGCAGATGAAAATAATGATGACTATATTACAGGGTTGCTGCAAGACCTGATAAGGTGGCACACAAGGAAGCACTTTGACAAGTACTCTTCACGAATGTGAGACGATAATGAAGGAAGTGATAACTGCTCGTACTGAGAAAACAAGCCATTAAAAGTGCTACGGTCTTTGGAAATTCAACCTCCAGTTCACTTCTCTTTGCAGACCTCTATGAGCAGGGAGTGCTCAAGATTAACTGAATACCATGGTGAGAAGCCCTGAAAGCATCCAGCAGGGACATCATTGCTGGGAGGTTTTTAGACTCATAGAGAAGACCTAAGTGTGTTCTACACAACCAAGGATCCACCCCTGCCTGCCTGCCTGAGGTGCCCCCTGTCACTCCTGCTGGAGGAGCACATGAATCTTTATTGGGAATAGGATGCTCAAGGTCTTAATCGCTGCAAATGCATAGGTACCCACTAGGATTACAAGTGTTTTCTAAATATCAGGTTTTAAAAAAAGCTGGAGGGAGTAACTGAGATGATGATCATTGTTTGCTATCAGAAGGCTGGGATTTTACATGGTTGCTTTTTCCTTCCTCTATTTTCCAAATTTTCTACTCACTATTTACTCTACGATTTAAAAATTTCTTTGTTAATGGATGCTATGATTGGGAAGCAGGACCAAGTTTCTCAGGAAGGTTAGATGAGGACGAAGCTAAGGTGTAGTAACTATGTCCTTACAGGCACTGTCTATTTCACAAAGAAAACTCTGGGTCATGATCACAGACGCCCCATCCCGCACACATCTCAGGCTGCCACGCAACATCCCCCAGGGGCCCAGACCAGGGGCCACAAAGGGATCTAGAGCAAGAGGGAGTAAGGGCTGGCATGGCCACCACCAATACTGGAAAAGAGGCTTAAAGCTCAGCGCCCTGAAGAAGGATCTTTTCCAAGGAAAAGCAGAGCCTCCCAGGGACCCACCCAGTATGAGTTCATGAATAATGTTTCCCTCTGATTGTGGGGTCCAGAAACCACAAGACAGAGGGGAGTCTTGACAAATAAAATCCAGTCCATTCCAGGATACTCCTGAGGAGGAAATAAGGAAGCTGCAAGGAGAAAAGGGTCAAACAAGAGCAGGGCCACTGAGAGAGCTGACACTGAAGAAAAATATATTTCAGCACCACCATCCCTTCCCTGCAGCCCCCCACCAGGGCAGATTTGTGTAGATATACCACAGAGTTTGGCCCTGGCCCCCAACTCCAAACCTTCCAAACCACAGGCTCTGGTTCCATCTACGGATAACCAACCTCATCTCATCTGCCTTGTACGTGATCCCCATCTCCCAACTGCCTTCCACAGGAGAGAAAGGAAGTGAAGGAATCAAGTTCCCTCAAAGCTGGGAGGTTCTCCCTCACTCTCCACCTTCCCCTCCAGCCTTGAGCTCACCCGAAGGATTTTCACTCTTGGGTGTTTTTTGTCTTTTTAAAATTTGGAGTATAATTGCTTTACAATGTTGTGAATCAGCTATGTGTATACATACATCCCCTCCCTCTTGGACCTCCCTCCCCCCCTTCCCCCACATCTAGGTCATCACAGAGAACGAGCTGAGCTCCCTGTGCTATACAGCAGGTTCCCACTAGCCATCTATTTTACACTGGTAATGTATACATGTCAATCCCAATCTCCCAGTTCATCCCACCCCCACTTCCCCCTCCACGTCCACACGTCCGTTCTTTACGTCTTCATCTCTATTCCTGCCCTGAAAATAGGTTCATCTGTACCTCTTGGGTGGTTTTACCTGCAGCTGTTGTCCTTCTCACTGACCTTCTGTGGATGGTTTAAGAGTAGACCTAAGGGAACATGGGGAACCGAGGCTGGTCTGATGGCAAAGGCTACCTAAGAGGCTTGGAGGGCTGCTGGCACTGTCCCTCCTGAGCAGAGCAATTTATGCCCTGGGAGACAAGGGTTTCATAATGTTGGCTGCAGAAGGTTCCAGATGGCAGGGGAGGGGGTGTGGGGGGAGAAGACCTGGGGAAGTGGAATTCCTTCCCTCCAGGAAGAATGGGTAAAGAATCCAGAGAGGGCTGCATGATCAAGCCAGGTATTTTTCAGAAAGGAGATGAACTTGCAAGACTGTAGGAAGAAGAGGAGGAACAGGCATAAAGGAAAAGAATCATCACACTGGAAAGAGTGGGGAAAACGGATGGACCAAGGATCCAGAGTAGGTACAAGGGGAGGGGTTCTGCCCCTTTCTCTTTGGCAGACTGACAGAACTCAAAGAGGGAGGAGGAAACAAAGATAAGTTATGGAGAGGGAGAGCTCAGCGGTGCCTGGGGGACACTGTTTCTCTAGGTGAGATAGAGTGTTGAGGGTCAGGGTGGGCTTGAGGTGCTGGGAGAAAGGAGGATGGACCACCGTTGGAGAGTGTCCCTAGAGAATGGACAGCAGGACTGGGTACCATGTGGGTTTAAGAGTAGGTGGCAGGGTACCAGGGCATAGTGAGAGCTCTGTTGAAAGGTCTGGCTGTGGTGTCCATGCTAGGCTCTAACTTGAGCGAAAGCAGAATAGAACTAATACGTGGGCTAAGTGGGGAGGGCTCAGTGAGGGTAGGAAATGGCCTACTGGTTCATGAGTGCCCAGAGGAGAGGGAACAGCATATATTTTATCTGATATCCATATTCCCCCGACTGACAGGGGAACACCAGCAATGGTGCAAGGTGAGAGACTAAGGCCACAGACAGACATATCAAGGCTCAAGGTCTCGGATGTGTGTGGCCACGGTAGGGAGGTAGGAGATTTTGGTGCCAAGGAGACTGAGGAGCCATGAAGCTGTAGGATTTGACTGATAACTGACATGAGTGCTGAACTCCCAGAGGGCAATAAGCAAGAGACAAAGAATGAGAACCCTTCGCTAAAGCCAGTGTGCATTGTGGAAGTGGACCCCAGATGGTGGGAGACAAAAGAGCCAAGTTTTGAAAAGGCAACAGAGATGGTGGCAGGATCTTCAGCAGCGCCATCCCCCTGCTCACCCAACACCTGCTGTCTGCCTCCTCAGTCAAGGCTTTGGTGCTGGGAGCTATAAGACGGGAATGTAGAGAATAAAGAGGGACGGGGTGGTTAGATGGGCAAGAACCGGCACTGGTGGCCTCCCACAAAGGCCGGGCAGGACGGGGCTGGGGAGGAGGCAAGGCTGAAAGAGGGGAGGTTAAGGCGAACCTGACTGACGTGAGGGAGGATGGCATTCACGTTTTTCAGGGGGAGGCAGGCTCCAACTAGGGTAAGTAGGTTAGGGTACTTTGCGGGGAGGACAAGAAAATACATCTAGGAAATCATACCAAAAGTTTGGCCCATGTAACTACAGTTCTGCAAGATGCTAACGGACACACATGATGTTTTTTTAAGGGAATGCATCATTTGTAGCTTGGGAAACGCTTTCATGTGCCTGAAGGACATGTGCTTTAATGAACATGGCAAATCTCCAAGAGGGGGACTATAATTTGGGGCAGCGTTTCCCAAACTTATTTGAGAGTAGACCCCTTTTTCATTTTTGAGGATCATCTCATGCACCTGTTGTTCTATCGAACGTGCTTTGAGACACGGGTCCAGAGTATAAAATTGCACCACAGCAGTGTGGAGTTCCTCTGGGAACATGGGCTTGATGTTGATGGGAGAGAAGGCGGCGGAGAGGGACATCAGGAGGGGGCCAAAAGGAGGGTGTGGGCGCACACAGAGAGCAGGGGTGAAAGGGGCCTGCAGGAGAAGGCTGGATAAAAGGGACAGTGGGCGTTGCAAGTGGGAGGCGGAAGCACACGAAGGAAGCCAGAGAGAGAGCAAAGGGAGAGCCCACGGCTGAGAATACGGAGCAGGATGGGGCAGGGCTGAAACGACAGAGGCCCCGAGCACAGCCACAGATCCCATCTCACACACGTGCACACACCCACGCAGTGGTGGGCTGCCCTGGATTATTCCAAATGCACGTTCCCATGGCAGCGCAACTTCCCCTTCCTCTGGCCATGCTGGGCACCAGCAGGGGAGGGAGCTCAACCAGCACTTCGTTTCTCTGCTCAGCACTTCCCGCAGTGCTTCTGCTCAGAAAGACATGTAACCACTACACTGCATTATTTCTGGGTTTCTTTATTTTGTTTTATTTTTGTGTTCTGTCTTCTAAAAGCTTAGGATACAAGGGCCTTTTTTGGTTCGTTTTTTGTTTTGGGGTTTTTTTTTAGATGCAGCCAGTCATCCCCCAGCACCCTCAGCGTCCTTCCCAGGCACAGAAGGACAATGTTCCCTAAGCCCCAGAGCTCCTGGCACCACGTGCAGATGAATAAGACTTACCCCACACAGAGAACAGACTTGTGGTTGCCAAGGGGGAGGGGGGTAAGGGAGGGATGGATTGGGAGTTTGGGATTAGCAGATGTAAACTATTATATATAGGATGGATAAACAACAAGGTCCTACTGTATAGCACAGGGAACTATATTCAGTATCCTGTGATAAACCATAATGGAAAAGAATATGAAAAAGAATATATATATATATATATATATATAACTGAGTCACTTTGCTGTACAGCAGAAATTAACAGGACATTGTAAATCAACTGTACTTCAATTAAAAAAAAAAAAAAGACTTATTCCGGGCTGCCTGGCCCACAACGACACATGGGCGTGAGCTGCAATCCCCGGCCCCTTTGGTCCTACTCTGGGAAGCAGCTACTGGCCTCATGCCTAACTAACTGCCTTCCTGGCACATTGTTGCTCTGTACTCCATTAGAACACTCCCTACACTTGGGAAGCTCTTTTCTAGGGCTGGCTGGGCCCTGCCCCAGGGCTCTGACGGAATTCACATGGGAAAAAATAAACCACGAACAGTCAAGCAAGGGTCCCCGTGTCAGAATGTACCCTGTCTGCACTCATATGCCCTGAGCTGATGTGGAACAGAATGGTGCTCAGAGGGTATGCATTAAAGCCAGGAAGGCTGAAATTGAGGTATTTGTAGTGAGGTGGATGGACCTAGAATCTGTCATACAGAGTGAAGTAAGTCAGAACAGGAATAAAGATGCAGACGTAGAGAATGGACTTGAGGACACGTGGAGGGGGAACGGTAAGCTGAGATGAAGTGATACAGTGGCATGGACATATATATACTACCAAATGTAAAATAGATAGCTAGTGGGAAGCAGCCACATGGCACAGGGAGATCAGCTCAGTGCTTTGTGACCACCTAGAGGGGTGGGATAGGGAGGGTAGGAGGGAGACGCAAGAGGGAGGGGATATGGGGATATATGTATAGCTGATTCATTTTGTTATAAAGCAGAAAATAACACACCATTGTAAAGCAATTATACTCCAATAAAGATGTAAAAAAAAAAAAAAAAAGCCAGGAAGGCTTCCTAGAGGAGGCAAAGTGGGAACTGACTTGGGACGGAGAGGGAAGGCTCAAACTGGCAGAAGGTGTGGGGAATGCACTGCAGATAGAGGAAGCATCAGGCATAGAGAATGGGAGAATTAGCAGGACACCCAGGGAGAGGGAGGACACCGGGTTAAATAGGTTAAATAGGCTCAAGGCATTAAAGAATAAAAGGAAAATATCTGCTCCGTCTCCCTATAGAGCTGTGGGCCATGTCCTGGGAACCCAGATGATGGGCAACAGCAGAAGTCAGAGGCCTGGTGCTGCCCAGCAGCCCCAGGACTTCTACACAAGGTCTTCCCACATGCTCAGCAAGCACCCAGATCCAAGGCTTTGGAGGCTGGCTTCCATCTCTCCCCATACTGATGTCGCTGCCACGTGATCCTGCCAAGGGACCTGCCTGAGCTTCAGCATCTTCAGTGACAGGGCTCACCACCTAACAAGATATGCCAGCAACTAACACTAAACGGGGAAAGGAAAGGCAGCTTCCCAGCCACTCTCTCTAACAGCAAAAACAATAGCAAAACACTATATTATTATTACCACTAATAATAATAATAATAATACGGAATGCACTTTGTACCTTTCAAAGGCTTACATACAGAAACAAAGGCTTACATCCAGAAATAAAGGCTCACATCCAGAAATAAAGCCTCAATCCACGAATGTGTATTAAGCACCTGGGTGTATTTCTTAAAATATGATCCTTCGCGGGGCTTCCCTGGTGGCGCAGTGGTTGAGAGTCCGTCTGCCGATGCAGGGGACACGGGTTCGTGCCCCGGTCTGGGAAGATCCCACATGCCGCGGAGCGGCTGGGCCCGTGAGCCATGGCAGCTGAGCCTGCGCGTCCGGAGCCTGTGCTCCGCAATGGGAGAGGCCACAACAGTGAGAGGCCCGCGTACCACAAAAAAAAAAAAATATATGATCCTTTGCTATTCTAACACTGCCGTTCCCCCAGCCACTGCCAGAGATTCTAATCCAGGAGGCCTATATTAATGCCCTAGAACTGGCACCCAGAGTGATGCTGGTGCACCTTATAGTTTGGCTTCAATTACATTAGGAGTCACCAAACTTTTTCTTAAAGGGCCACATGGTAAACATTTTAGGCTTGTGGCCATCTGGTCTCTGCTAGAACTACTACTACTCAACTCTGCTGTTACAGTAACAAAGCAGCCATTGACAATACTTGTAAAAAGCTGAATGATGACCCCCAAACATATCAAGTCCTAATCCCTAGAACCTGTAAATGTCACCTTATTTGGAAAAAGAGCTTTTGCAGATAGGGCTCCTAAGATGGGAAGATTATCCTGGAATATCTGAGTGGGCCCTAAGTGCAGTCACAAGTATTGTTATTGTGAGGCATTGGGAGATTTGACACAGACAGAAGAGCAGAAGGCAATACCACCATGGAGGAAGAGATGGGAGTGATGTGGCCACAAACCAAGGGATGCTGGCAGCCCCCAGAAGCTGGAAGGGGCAAGAAACAAATTGTCCCCTAGAGCCTCCTGAAGGAGGACAGCCTGCTGAAACTTTGACTTCAGCCCAATAAACTGATTCTGGACTTCTGGCCTCTGTAACTGTGAGAGAATACATTTCTGTTGCTGTAAGCCACCAAGCTTTGTGGCAACTTGTTACAGCAGCAACAGGAAGCTAATTAATACACTACTAAGTGAATGCACATGGATATGTTCCAGTAAAACTTTATTTACAAAAACAGGTGGCTGGCCTGCAGCAAAACACAGGCTACAGTTTGATAACCCCTGAATTAGACATTAAAGGGACCAGGTGCATAAGCTGGGTTGGAGAGAGAAGTAAGAAATGGGTACTATTCAGAAAAATAAATAAATAGACACAAATAACTCACTTGAGTTCCCTTTGCTGGAAGGAGACAGAAGGAGGAGCAAGAAAAAATGTAAATCTCCTATCCATCCACTCAGAGATGAACCCAAATAAAACCTCTGGGGATGTGTGAAGGGGACAGACCCCTCCAGCTGGAGCATCTCTCAGAGGGGCCTCAGCAGCTCCTGCGGCCCTGACAAGCCTGGGAGGGTGGGGCGGGGTGAGGTGGATGTGTGTGGGTGCAAGATGCGGGGAGGGCACTCACCTTCTGTTGTGAACATTCTCCAGGACACCCAGTGGGGACCAGAGGGCTCCCTGCCCTTTCTGCCTGCCTCTGGAGAGAGGAAGCAGCTGCAGGGGACAGCATCACTTCCACCACCACTTCTCTCTCACTAGCACACAAAGGAGTGAGTGCCTGCGCACACGCATGCACACAGACACACACACACACACACAACTTCTCTAGGTCCACTATAAAGGAAGCTTTCGTAGACACTCACCAGACACGAAGGCCACTTTTTCCTTTAGGATGGGAAGGACATCAGAAGCTTTCAAACCATCATTCCGAAAAGACCCTGTCAGAGAACAAAACAGAAAGAATAAGGGTGAAAGAGGCCAAATGGCTGAATCCCTCAGTTCCACCCTTAGTTTCCCAACCCCATCATGAGCCAGAAAGTAATGCCTTGCTCAGGCCCCACAGCCCAGCCCAAGAGCAGGAGAGGCTCCACAACAGAAAGGACTCTTCCACGTGATGCCAGGCCATAGGGGTGACCGAGGGTATGGCCCTCCAGGTCCTTTTCAAGGAGAGACCAGTCCAAGTTACCCCCTAAAACACACAAAGCTCCAAGCCCTGGAGCCAACAACTACAGCCCTGTTGCTGTGAACATGAAGATGGGGGCCTTTTAGAAATCATTTTTGCACTTCTAGTGCTAGCACAGTGGCTGATACACAGTAGACACTCAGTAAATATCTGCTGAACAGGTTAATTAACATCAAGATGGACCACAATGCCCTAAATAATTCTTTTTGCCTTTCCTCTATGTGGCACAGCAACTGTGAGTCTTCATTTTACAGATGGGAAAAGTGAAAATCCCCAAGTGACAAGCAAAGTTGAGTGCAAAACCCCTCCCCACCTCTCCTCCCGCCTTTTCAGTATAACTGTCCTCAGTCCACAATGGACAGCTGGTGAGCAATGTCAATCCCATGGGAAGGAAACACCCTCCCTACTTCAGCAACTCTTTCTCTGCCTAAATCTCGCTTCTCAGTTGGAAAGTCCTTTCAGGAGTCCAGTTGAGCTCCTGTTAGAGGGTTGGGGGCAGAGGCCTGGGGCTCACACAGAATGCAAAATAACAATGTGCCCAGAGGAACAGCAGCCTCTGGAGGCAAAGGACAACCCAGCCCCGTGTGCGATGCGTGGGAAGGGAGGACTCAGCTTACACATGCTCACAAAAGCTCCAGGCCAGCCCACTGCACCCCTATCACTTACCCTGAGTACCCCACAAGGACTCTCAGGGAGAGCCAGCCCACACTCAGAGCCCTGCAGGCTGTGATGGAATCTCTGCTGTGTACCGCCTCTAGGGACATGGCTCAGAGGGACCCCGGAAGAGTGGCGGCCCTGTGTCAGCTCAGTGAGAGAGAACCAGGGACCACAGACACCCCTTCTAGTGCCTTTCTCCACTTGGCTTACTCTCTTGTGGTCCCAACCTGACAATTTACAGAGGGGAGAAATGTGCTGGACAGGATGGTCCCACTCAGGGTGTCTCAATCCCTAAAAATTGACTATTTCAAGGATCCAAAATTGTTAGGAATTCTGGCAACGACCTGGGAGTAAGATCACTGGCCTAGGGAAGGGAAATGAGACAGTTGCACACTCAGCCAAAGAGAAGAAGAGACGTATCCCCAGAATGCCAGTTTCCATGGTCAGAGGTCATACCCTAACCCAAAACAAATTTCCGAAGGGCCTCTGACCCTTTCACCTATTTCTTCTTTTTCATTTTTCACTAAATGAAGACAGTGAGGCTTTTTTTCATCAGTTGCTTCTCTTTACAAGCTGGCCCAGAGTAGCTGATGCTGAATTAACCAGCTGCAAGGCTCACTTTGAGAAGAACGTGGGCAATAGAGGAAAAACAATAACACCATAAAAAAGGAAGTTCTAACTATAAGCATGGTTTTGAACTTTCTTAGTTTCTACTGATCTTTATGCTCTGACTTTATCTTCCAACACAGGAAAGCAATTAAACCTCACTAGGATCCACATAAATTATTGTAGAAATTACAAACAGATACATAGGTAAATTTTCTCCATGATGCAATACAAAGTTTCAGATTCCGGAGCAAGGAAGAGTCCTATCAGGCCTTACCAACTAGATAAGGATCATCTTTAATACATGAATTGCTTGAGTAGAATGATGCTTCTGCATGAAAATAGTTTATTTTCATATGTGGACTATGTCTTCCTATACATCAGTTTTAATACACTCTCCTTTACGTCACTACGTACGCTATTAATTTCTAGAGAAAAAAATTTTAATAAGAAAAGTTAAACTTCAGTCCTGTCTTCGTCTAGATTATTTACAAGTTTGAAAATAGCAAGACGGAAAGGAATGAGATTTTACTGTATAATAAGAATCCACATAATCCTCTTCTCCCCTAAACTCCTGTCCTGTTTTTTTCCACCGTTCTTCCTCTCTTCTCCTACCACGTTAAAGTATACAAGACGGCTCTAATTCCACACAGTCCCCAGATATTAAGGAAGAGTTTGAAATTTGCTCTAAAAGGAGCAAAAGGTTCCCCATCCTGCCCTCTCCCCACTCCCACCTGTGGAGAGAGAGAGAGGGAATTGGGAATTTCATCCTGCATATCCCACCCGTCATGCCCCACCTCTCTGTTCCCCCCTCTAGACTCCAAGACCTGAGAGAAGGGGAGCAGCTTGTCCAGGCAGCTTGCAATTGTTGGCCCGAGTAAATGTCACTATCTTGGGTTGGGCTGGTCTAAGATTCCCAGCGGGGCTTCCTCTTCTCAGGCCAGAGTCTTCCTTCATCCCGTTCAGACCACAGCTGAGCTATCTCCCAGGTTGTGTGCCCACCATAAGAAAACCTAAAGTGTCCAGATTTACAAAATCCTTAACTAGGGGGATAATCATTTCCAACAGCAACAACAATATTTTTCACATTATAAAAGGATTTGCTCCAGGGTTTCTTCAAATAAAACTTGCCTTAGTGGTTTGAATTAGTTTCTCATTTGCCAATAAATTGAATTACAAATAACTTTTCAATAATGCATTATTATGTAAAGCCAAGTAGAGCTAAACTAATTAGCCCAGCAGCTCAGAAGTTGGTGACCTTGCATAGGAAACCTATTTGCACTGGCTAAAGATTCTATGTGTCAATTCCCCCACCATCCTTGTGAAACCAGCTGTCAGAATCTATAAGAGAGGGGAACTTCACTGAAAGCTAACTCAAACAGGACCAATGAAACAGCAACATGTTTTCACTCCCAGGTACACGTCTGGGCAGACTCATAGTAAATACTCAATAAATATTTGATGCAAGAATAAATACATGAATGAAATGTTAACCCTTCCTAAAGTGACTTGCACAAGGTCAGTGGCCTCATCTGTCACACCAAGTGCTGGTGATCTGAGCAGATGATCTCCAGAGTACCACTCAGCTCTAGTATTCTGAGACTTTTTAAACCCTTTCTTCCTATTTATTGGCCTTTAAGATCTTCAGGTTATCAGATCAATATGCTTTGAAAGAAAGTATTGGGAACCAATTCCCTGGCAAGATTCACTGCAATTTGGGAAGATACAACAACTCTTCCCTGGCCCCCTAGCCCATTCTTTCCCAGGAACCAGTTTAGGGATTGGAATGAGGGCACATCACCCCATTTTGCGGACAGCCCAAGTTACCAAAATGCGAGACTAGTGACGGGAGAACTTCCGGAGGCATACACACCTTGAAGGAGGAAGACATGATGAACTGCAATTACTCTCTCTGATACAAGGTACATTTGATAGCACTATTAGACTCTAAACCCTAGGCCCCTTGCTACCTCTAAAGAAAGGCTGAGAAGAAATAAAGGTCCCTGTGCCCTTGGGGTTACTGCAGGAAAAGAAAGAACCAGAGGGCTCCCATGGGCCTGGCCCAACATGAACGCTGTGCTTTATCTTAAGGACAAAGGCACACTTCCCCTGTTCAGTGTTAATCCCACCCCATTCACGTCCTGCTGCTGTCAGATTGACAAGCCTGCTGTGCTGTTAATTAGCAAAGCTGAAATGCTCTGCCTCTATTAGGGAAGTAAAAATTACCACCGCCATCTCCCCATGATCTCCAGCATGGGTCTTCTCCAAGCCCCACTCTTACCTCCTCCTCGCTCCCAACGGGTTATGCTCACAGTGCTGCTGCCTGCTCCTTTTCACATTTTCCTAGCCACTGCTCCGTGGCTGGAAGATGCTGATCACCCTCACTCTGGCTCCCAGCCTCTGTGTGGCCCCACATGGCAAGAGCAGGACCAGCCCTTGTGTCACAGGCCCTGTCTGTGGTTTTGTGGCTCTGGGATGGCAGTGAGTCTCCCAGGGCAGCTGGGTGCCTTGTCTATGCTAACCTCCTTTAGGATGCAATCATGATTTCAACAAGTGAAGAAGCAAGTAAGTGTTGAGCATTTGGAGGTGCAAGCTGCCAGGGTACCCATGGACTGCTCTTTGTTTCCTTTTGGTTCTCAGTCACACCCCCTTAATTTGCACTTAGTTAGAGGTTATTGTGTAAGTAGGCTAATGTTGCATCCAATGGGCCCTAACCCTGTTTGGCCACTGAGACAGCAAATTTCCCAATGCTCGGGTCTCTGCCTCCTCTTTCCATGCCATCCCTTGTGGTGTCCAGCATGGGAGCCTTGATCACAGTAGCACTGAAACACTGACTGATCTGCTGTACAAAAGAGATGCGGCTTATAGCTGAGAATTCCAAGAGCTCAGTAGGCAGAACCTTGGTTTTAGCATTATTTGGACAGTTTCCTATTCCCAGGGTCATTCTTTTATCAATTCTCTATTGAACACCTATTATGCGCTAGGCCTTATGTTAGGCTGTGGTGATACTTTGACAAATAAGAAATGGACGCTGTTCTCCAGGGGTCTTCCAGGCAGAGGTAGATAGGTATGCAGACAGGACAATGAGGTATTATTAGAGATAAGACATCAAGTGTACAGAATGCCAGGGAGCCCAAAGGAAAGGCTTCCTAATGGTGAGCCCTAAATCCTTCCTACTTAAAGTAACAAGCGTCATCTACCACCTTGCTAGAAATGCAGAATCCCAGGCCCCACCCCAGACCTACAAGATCAGGGCTTGTATTTTAACAAGAAACCCAGGTGATGAATATGCATCATGTTTAGGGAAGTGATATACTCTAAAGTATGTCTTTCTATTCCAGAGTTGCTTCAGAGGCAGAGACAGACAAAAGCATCCTTTATCCCAGTCTAAGCAGAACCTCTAAACTCTGACCTAGTGCTGCTGGTCATGACCCCTCCCACTCCCACCATGGGAAGACCCCTCCCCTCTGCCCAGGATTCCAGAGATTCAGCCATTACTCTGTGACCCAGAACTCAAATCCAGCTCTGGAATAAAAAGGCTATCCAGGAGGGCTATCCCCCTCCAGGGCATTGCGACTGGACCATGTCTTGTTTTTTGGCAGTAGGAATATTTATGAATAACACTTGTCCAAACTGCTCAGAATTCTGGTAGCTTAAAACCACTCTCTCATGAATCAAATATTTTAATTTCACAACAAATCTTCCTAGCTACCCCAACCCTCAGAGCCCTCCGCCTTCTCTAACTGCTCTCAGTACCATAAACACTGTCACTGATCATATTTACAGGCCAAGATGCCATCTCTGAGATGGCCCTGGAGGACAGAGCAGCCAGGCGGCTTATGCCTGTTCGTCACACCTGCACTCCCACCCATAGGTGCAAAGCCCTGAACACTGGGCAACACTGGATGAGAAACAGAGGAAGGAGAGGTGCCGCCACCCTAGGGAGCTCCACATCTAAGGAGAACACAGTGTTTATCTCAGGCAATTTGCTCCTTTGGAGGGGAGACCCCATTTTTGCCCTCTGAGAGTTTCCTGCCTAATAAAATGCCTAATGCTCATTTCCCCTGACACCAGGAAGCTACCAGACACTCTATAAAAAAACAACTCAGGGGCTTCTCTGGTGGCACGGTGGTTAAAAATCCGCCTGCGAATGCAGGGACACGGGTTCGAGCCCTGGTCCGGGAAGATCCCACATGCCGTGGAGCAACTAAGCCCGTGCGCCACAACTACTGAGCCTGTGCTCTAGAGCCCGCGAGCCACAACTACCGAAGCCCGCGCGCCTACAGCCCATGCTCCGCAGCAAGAGAAGCCACCACAATGAGAAGCCTGCGCACCGCAAAGAAGAGTAGCCCCCAGCCGCCGCAACTAGAGAAAGCCCGCTCACAGCAACGAAGACCCAACACAGCCAAAAATAAATAAATAAAAATAATAAAGTTCCCTTAAAAAGAAAAAAAAAAAAACAACAAAGCTTAAGAGTCTGAGATTCTGGTAAAGACCCTCCCATTCTGCCTCCAGCATGGCTGTCCTGCATCCCCTCTACCCTGACTACTGGTGCCCTCAACCACTGAGTTACCCAAACAGAAACCTGGGAGGCATATCCTAGACTCCACCCCACCCCCGCTCCTATACTGCAAATATCGATTCAGTCACTTGGCTCTGTTGATTCGACCTCTTAAATCTTTCTCTAATCCATCACTTCCTCTGGGCAGTTTCCCTGACCTCCCCATCAAGTTGAGCCGTCCCTGACTGTACCTTGTACTCTGTCACTCCTGAATGGCATTTCTATGCTTTCATTCTGGTCCCCATTAACTGACCCTGACACCCCAAGGGTGGGGACCATGTCTTACTCGGTGTTCTACCCCAGCACCTAGCACAGTGCCTGTCAAGCCAAAGAGGATAAAGAAACACTGCACTGAAACTGAGCACGCACAGGACCTACGAAGACAGAGAGTAAGAGGGGTGAGTTGGAGGCAGTTCATCAGGGTGGCCCCACCAAGAGGTGATCTTTGAACTAGGTTTTGAATGGAACAGTGCTCTGGTGGGGAGCAGTATGTGCCAAGGCAGAGAGGAAGGGGCAAGCAAGCTGTGTGCTAGAGACAGAGAACAGACTGAACAGAAAAGCAGGGTTACACAGCCACGGAGAGGAGGCATGGGGGTGGTGGGTGGGCTCCGTGATCTCATTCTGAACTTGAACAATCTCAGTAGGGTGGGCTCCCGAGAAGTCCCTGGCAACGATGTGTCCGCAAGCGCCTGCAGAAGCTCAGAGAGCTGGACTGTGCCGCAGCAAGGGCCAGAGCTGGTGGAATCTGGCTGGTGCCAAAGGAAGGCTGTGGTTCCAGAACAGAGCTGGACCCAGCAGGTGCTGACTCCAACCCCCACGTCACACTCTGTTCTAGCTTGAAGGGAGAATGGGACACACAGCCCCTGCTGAGGTGGGTGGTGGACTGGGGGGCAGGGGGCACTGGAACTCGGCCTCTTTGTATCTTCTCCCTAGGTTCTAAGAGAAGCAGGAGGAATGCTTGTCTGCTAGGTACCTCCTGGGAGCCTGCCAGGCCAGCAAGCAGGCTGAGAGTTTGTGGAAGACCCTGAAGATGCAATGTGGAACTTATTCATAAAGGCAAGAGACTTGAGGACATGGCCCCTTCTCTGTAGGGACTAGATGGGCAAAGCCCTTGGGAGAAGATGCTGTCAGTGCAGCTGGGCTGAGAGGGAACCTATCGGTGCAAAGTGGCAATGATCTTTATTCCCCTCACCGTCCCTTCTCTCCTTCTCCCTCTCCTATATTAACCCAAGAGGAGAGAGGTGGCAAGAATGAGAGGGGAAAGGGTAAGAGAGACAAAGAGCTGGAGAGAAACACACACACACACACACACACACACACGTGATTGTCTTGTCTCCTCTTTACAGACACGCTAACGAGCTATTGAGGCAACTCCTCCGGGGACTATAAATATGTTCCTTGGAGCTCTCCTTAAAACTCCTGCCACTGAGGCAGGAAGCGTGTGCAGAGCTCAGCGGAAGGAATAAATCTGGCCGAGAAAGAGACTGGGCAGCTTAGTGTCAGCAACTGATGCACCACACAGCATGGGGATCCACTGCCTCTCCCCAGCTGGGGATCTATCACCCCACTGACACCTGCAAATGTCAGACCAGCTGGCAGCACCCTCCCACCCCTTGAGCAGCAGCCACAGAGCAGCGATGGTGTGGTAGGCTCTCACCGACCCCGGCACCAGGCCATGGGACTTCTGAGAGAAGGACATTCACGAACCTCAGCTCACCTGATTTCAGCGCAAAAGGGGAGAAGGAAAAAAAACATAAAGGCTCCTCTTTCAGCAACTGCTAAGTACTAAGCTTTTCCAAACAAACTGACGAGGCCTTATGCAGTGTGAGGCAGTAGCCAGGGACTTGTGATGATGGCCAGATTGAGCCGTCTTTACACAATGGGGACACAATGTCTACCTTCTCTGAACTCTGACATGCATTTGAACATCACCCCTCACAATGAGCACTTTCTGCCCTGCTCCATAGTGAGCTGTGTCGCTTCTCCAGGGTGCTTTCCCTAACTCCATCCCGACCCCAGGCGGGCCTGGCTTCCCTTCTCTGTGCATCACATGGCAGGCACCTCACTGCCATGCCATCTCCACTCCTGCCTCTGGATCCCTCTCTAGACTCTAAGCTCTTGATGGCAGGGACTGGCACACAGCTAGTGCTTAACGAGCAGCCCAGGAACCAAATCTTATTCATCCACAGTGCCTTCCACACAAAAGGTGATTAATAGCAGCTGTGCCTCTTCCTCTCCTGGTCCCTCTCTGTGCCTTTTTTTTTTTACCCCACCTCCATCTTTCTCTCTCACGCTTCATGTGAACGCTTAATTGTGGCCTGTTTCAATATTAACTTCCTAAAGTCAATATTAGATATAAAGCCCTGGCTAATGGGCTACTTCTGAAGAGCAGAAATGTGTAACACTTACCACTGCTAAATTAGCTCCATTAAAGATCACTAATAATTAGCACTTTAAACACGTGGGTAACACCTCGCTAAGCCCAGCTAAGGAGCAAACCATTTGTTTATTCTTCACAAGCTTTAATGTTAGCTTGAGCTGAGACCTCAGCTGCAATACACAGGTTCACTCACTCTCCCTCCCTTCCCAGAAAAGTTGCCATCACTCAATGTCCTCTGGACACAAGAAAATGGCCACTTCAGAAGTGACTATACCTGCTCATCATTTTTTTTTTTTAACAGAGTCTTTGCTAACTGATCAGGTTATTTCAAGTGCTCATGCCTCACAGATGGTGGTGAGGGTGGTAGATTTATTGTCTTTTTTTCTTACACTGAGCATTACTCTTGGACGGGTCCTCCAAGTAACACAGAACATTTGCCAGTGATGAATCAGTGCTGAATATAAATCAGCTGTTGAACGTTAGCAGTATATTTGCTTCCATAATATGTTTAGAGAGAGTTACAGAGGTACTCAGAGGCAGGAGGTGTGTGCTGTGGAAGTTCAGACATGTAAAGTTTCACTCCTTGGGACCCTCACTCTTCCCCAGTGTGCACATCAATAGCATTTTAATTTTGATTTAATCAGGACATTATGACTTTAGTTAAAAATGAAACTGTTGATATAAAAAGCCAGCTTTGGCCTCTGTCATTATGGAAGGCACTCAGGCAGACATCCAAACATGAAATGGCCCAGCACATCCCCAAGGCCTCTTTCCTCTCCCCCCACCCACCCCCATGGCCTGAAATTCAGGTGGGGGTCGCAGTAAAGCAGCAATGGCTGACTGCAGAGCTCAGAGCAGGAGACCCTCATGGGAAGCTCCTGGAGCAGTCTCTCTCACCCCAGTCCAGAGTTTCTCCCTGTTCCCACCTCCAGGCTTTCTGATTCCACAGCTGTGCCATTCCTGCCCTGGTCTCACTACCATGCCCATCAGTGGAAGCAATGCCAGAGGGACAGATTGGACACAGGTCCACCACAGACATAGAACAACTAGGGCCAAAGTAATAACCAGGTTTGCAGAATTGCAAGTGCAGCCTGACAGGTGAGAAGGGCCACACCCAAAGGTCATATTATTGAACAAACTTTAGCAAACTAAAGCCCCTTCTCCCACTTCAAGGACGTGCGTGCTGCTGTCCTTGGTCCTGAGCTAGTTGGGTAGCTGCTAATCAGAGTAACTGCTGTCCAGCCTGTCTTAGGACATGTGAACCAAATGCGAAAGAGAGATAAAAGAGATGTTAAGATGTATCAGAGAGATAAACAAATATGAAAAAGTATTGAAGGACACAGACATGGAGAGAATTAAAAGACTTGTTCTGGTATTGTTTTCAAATAATTGCTGTAACCAAGAAAGAAAGGTCTGTGCACATCACATCACATCACATCACATCACATCACACACACATACACCTTCCATGGAAATGAGAGAGCATGAACTCCTTATGTCCACCAATATTATGTTTAGGTTTCTGGATAAACTGACATAGATGTGTTGGCCATGGAAAGATTCCTAGAGTTTTAGGGAATTTTTAAATCTCTCCTTAAGTTATTACCTTGGGTATCTAAACACTACCCAATTCAGTTCAATAAATATTAATTGAGCATCTATATGTACCAAGTAAAGTCCCAGTCACTATGGGTATAATGATAAAAAATGTAGAGTTCCTGACCTTAAGGGACTTTTAATTTAGAGGGAGAATCAGACACATCAACATGTAATTTTAATATCAGGTAAGAAACACAATGATAGAAGTATTGGGTTGGCCAAAAAGTTCATTCAGTTTTTAAGTAAAAGACACATTTTTCATTTTCACAAAGAACTTTATTGAACAACATATTTACTCATCGAACAAACTTTCTGGCCAAGCCAACACATACAAGGGACAAATATTCAGAAAATCCCAAAGGGCTAATAAAACTCAAGGCCTAAGAAAGTGTCTGAAAAGTGAAGGAGCAGTAGCTAGAGAAGAGGCAATGGGTTATGGGAACCTCAGCAAGGTCCTGGACTGGACAGGACACTAGTGAGTCCTGAGGTTTCTCTGGTAGGTTTCAGGGAGCAGAGAAGAGTAGCTAAGATGTGACGGCTTCCCCCTACAACCCAGACCCTCTCCACAGTAACAGAGAGATGAGTTAGTGTTTGCCAGAGATAAGCAACAAAGCTCCCCTGACAGACCCAGCATAATGAGGAGCCAGCTTAAGCTAGGAAATGACCAGGATCAGGAAGACTCATGATGCCTGATATTTCTTTAGAGAGAAGCAAACAGTGTCAAGTGTCAAATAGGAAACCAAGGTAATCCAAATATCTCATGGAGCTAGAATTCTCCAGAATATGGAAAACAAGGAGCTGGGGCGGGGGGAAGGGTTGTCTGCAAAGGGTTGCCTAGGTAACCTTCAACTCTGCTCACCAGAGGACATACTAAGCCGCACATTCCAGGAGCACCTGGTAAAATGAAACAGGCTTTCTAGCCTTCCCTCAGAAATGTGTGTGATGGGCTGCCCTGGTGGCGCAGTGGTTGAGAGTCCACCTGCCAATGCAGGGGACACGGGTTCGTGCCCTGGTCCGGGAGGATCCCACATGCCGCGGAGCGGCTGGGCCCGTGAGCCCTGGCCGCTGAGCCTGAGCGTCCGGAGCCTGTGCTCCACAACGGGAGAGGCCGCAGCGCTGAGAGGCCCGCGTACCGCAAAAAAAAAAAAAAAAAAAAAGTTTGTGGTGGGGGAGGTCTTGAACCTCATGAAACTGCATTCAAGTTATTGCATATAAACCCATATGTGCCCATTTTTCTGAGAAGAAAATTGTGTAATTCCAGTTTTCATGAGATTTTCAAAAGGGTCAATAGCTCCCTAAATGGTAGAGAACCACTGGTCTAAAGCAAAGTCAAAATGAGACCCTACAGTCTGCTTTGAGTTCTAACCACTAAATCCTATCACCCATCACCTGCCTCACTCATGGCCCACTAACACTCATGGTTTAGCTGAGACCCAATAGGGTGGTTGGGCTGGAAGAGAAACTAGAGAAATGATTTAGATTCCTTAGCTTGGATAAGAGGAATCTGAGGCAGATGGTGGGAGGTAAAGCCTATGCGCCAGATCCTATGCTCTAAGGATAAGCTTCAGAGGCAGTTTTCTCTCGTTACAGAGGGCCAGAAGGAGTGAGGTTAAACACAAAATGAGTTTTTTGGTTTCTTGTTCGTTTGTTTTTGGCCATGCTGTGCAGCACGCGGGATCTTAGTTCTGCAACCACTGCCCCCTGCAATGGAAGCACGGAGTCTTAACCACTGGACTGCCAGGGAAGTCCCTGAAATGAGTTTTATAAATACCTAGGCAGTGTCTTTCCTGGGAGCCTTCCTAACTGAAGATTTCTCTGGCCTCTAACCCCAGCTAGCAGAGTGATGGCAACTTTACCCAAGATCCCTCCTAGACCATGAGGGGTTATGGTCAAGATTAGAGCCAGCAGAGGGGGTCTGCAAACGTATTTAACAAGATCCCTTGGAGCTGGATCATGGCAGAATGAGACGGAGGCTCTCAGGTGTTCCTAGTCAGGCAGCCACAGCAGAGCAAGCCTGGCCACTATTCTTTCATCAAGCCATCTTGCACCACATGGTGAGCTCTCCCAGGGCAGGAACATCCCAAGAGGCAGCTCACAGCCCTGAGCAAAACACAGGCTCTGGATTCAGACAGAACTAAGTCTGACTCCCAGCTCCAGCACTTATTAACTGTGTGCCTTGGACAGTTTACTTAACCTCTCTGAGTCTGTTTCCTCATCAGAGGTAAAAATACCTATTTCACAGCCTGTAGTGATGATTAAAGGAGAAAATCTATTTGAAGGTACCAGACACATAGCTGATGCTATGTCAACATAACACTCCTTCCCTCCTTCCTGTTTATCTTGGTAGCCCCAGCATGGGGCCTAGTACACAGTAGATGCTCAATAAAAGTGTTGATTATGTGAATAAATAAATGAATGAGTGAACGAGTAAGTGAATGGAGTAGATTCAGAAAATGGCAGCTAATAACGGCCTTTCCACCTCCTCACTCCATACCTGTAAGCCATGTTGCTCACATTCCTCTTGCAGTTACTCTGAATTTTCATTGTTTCTTTCTCTCCCCTACTCAATCTGGGCTGCTTGACGAGTACTCTAACCACTCCTGCTCCCATAGCCAGGTTCTCCAGATGCAAAAGAAAGCCTCTGTCTCCAGCGGGAGAGCAGCTGCTGGTTGAGTGCCTGCCCCTCCTCCTGTGTCCAGAGCGCTATGGTCCCCGGCACCCCTCCCATACTAATCTCTATGTGCTGGAGCCTGTAGCTGGCCAGCCTCATCCCGTCTTCCCCAGCTCCTCTCCCCACTGCTCTGGGTTCCAGACAAAGGTGTACTGGTCCAGATGGCATTTCTGAGAAGGACCCCTACTGAAAATGCATCCCGACAGCAAGGCCACCATCTGAGATGAGGTAGCCCTAACATCTACCTGTGGGCAGAATCTTCAGAGCCCCGTGAGGAGCCCCAGCAGCTTTCAGGGAGAAACAAGAGGCCTGAGGGGAGTCCATGCCCTGTGGGTCTTTTCTTTGGTTGGCCTTGAGCTGTCAGGCCATTGAGAGTGGACAAAGGGCTAGAGAGGTCACAGAGCTAGGTGTGGAGGCTGGAGGTGTGGCGAATACAAACCCCAGTGAATCGGACCCTTAATCCACTTGCTACATAGAATAAATGGCTCCACGCTGCTAAAATTCTCTGTTCCAGGCTCTCTGAAAGTCTTTTCTCATTAATTCTCCAATACTTAGAATTTTCTCCAGTAATGAGCAAAACACCTCTAGGAGGCTGGGAAACCTGGTCCTCTTTGCTCCTTTCCAGCTCCTTGAAGAAGAGGAGACCTTGCCACAACCAGGGAGCCGTGAGGCTGCCTTGTCCACGGATGAATATGCACATGTACTCAGAATACAGCTTATATGCCAAGGACTAGAATAATGCTAAAGTAGGGAGTAATGACATTCATTATGGCTTCATACTATTGAAAACTCACACGAAACCTAAATGTTCAACCACAGGGGATTGGTAAAATTAACCATGGTCTATCCACTCTATGCAGCCATTAAACATGACACTGTACAAGAATAATTAATGCCATGGGAAATGTCATGGTATACTGTTAAGTGAGAAAGCCAGATTATAAAATAGCATGTACAACTTTATCCCCATTGTATATACACTGGTGTGTGTGTGTGTATAAAAACCATATACATACAGGAGACAGCGATTATCTTTGGAAAACAGGATTATGACTAATGTTGTTAATGTTTCTCTAATGTTTTTCACTGTCCAATTTTTCTTATTTGTTCTTGAAATAATTGAGATAGAGCAAATTCCCTTCTTTGTATATTAATCTTTCATATACGGGATCCTTATATAATATTCATGCACTTAAAACATTTAATGATTAGGTTGTGGTTATGACACTATCTGCAAACTTATTTAAAGTCTAGGATAACTGTGTTATGCAGCTGTTCACTCTATGATGTAATTCAATGGCAAACAAAAGTGGCTACGGGGCTTCCCTGGTGGCGCAGTGGTTGAGAGTCCGCCAGCCGATGCAGGGGACACGGGTTCGTGCCCCGGTCCGGGAAGATCCCACATGCTGCGGAGCGGCTGGGCCCATGAGCCATGGCCGCTGAGCCTGCGCGTCCGGAGCCTGTGCTCCGAAACGGGAAAGGCCACAACAGTGAGAGGCCTGCATACCGCAAAAAAATAAAAAAGAAAAGTGGCTACGATTCATCACAGATAAAGTTGTCTTACGACTAAAAGAAATGAAGTCCAAATAAGCTATAGAAAGAAATTTAATTTTTCATTAAATGCCATTTAAAGATTTTCCATATATGTAAATAGGGTTTATCTCAGGAAGGCAAGACATTAAAGAAGATTCAAGTAAAATAAAATTCAAATAAAATCAACATGGTTTTGGATTAAAAAGCTAAATATTATATCAGTTGAATGAATCTCTAAGTACCTATTATGTGCCAAAGGGATTTTCAACTAGACTTTCATTTGAAGGGATACATTGATAAAAATAATTAAACATGTTTTGGAAAAAAGTTGAATAATGGGTTGGGTTTGCCCTACTAGATATTAAAAAATATATATTTTAAAGTACAATTATTAAAGGTGGCACAGACACAAGAATTAACATATAAATGAATGGAGTCTGATTAACAGACCTAATATAGATCTGACATATTTAAGAACCTAATATCTGATAAGGGAAGAATCTAAAGAAATGGGGAAGAGATGAATTATTCAATAAATGGCACTGGAAAAATAGGCTAGTTGGAAAAGAAAAATCAAGTTAATCTTCATAGCTTCACACTATACACCAAAATAAATTTTAGAGTAGAAAACCCAATCTTAAAAATGGCATACAAAAAAAAACACTGTAAGAAAAAATATGGGTGAGTTTTTAACTGATCCCTGAATGAGCAAGAGCTAGACATGAAAACACTGAAGAAATAAGAAAGGAAAATATTTATTATTTTGTCTACGGAAATTTTTAAACTGTACATCAGGGTATAAGCAAAATTTAGAATGTAAATGACAATCTGGAAACATATTTACAACAAATCTGACAAAGGATTAATACTACTCCCTATCTGAAAAACAGGCAAAGAATATAAACATACATTTCAAAAAAAAGAAGCAATGGCACTAAACAAGAAAAAGTAGTCAGCCTAATTAGTAATCAAGGAAGTGCAAACTAAATAATGAGATGTTTTAAAATTCTTTAAATTTGCAAAGATTTTGAAAAGGCAACAATCCTCAATGCTGGCAAGAGTTCAGGGCTAGCCCTCTCTGCCCACATCCCTGCCAGTGCACTTAAAATGACAGCAACCTTTCCAGAGGGCAATTTGGTAATATGAATCATGAATAATAATATACATAATCAATGACCTAGTAATTCAGTTCCCCTTCTGGATGTCCATCTAAGGAACTAAGGAAAAATGACGGCAAGTATTTGAGGAGAAGGGGTTTCAAGCAGCACTTTTTATTGTGGTCCCAAACTGCAAACAGCCTAAATGTCCAACAGAAGGGGATTACTTAGATAAACTTGAGATAGCTCTAAATGAAACACCAATCAGCCAGTAAAATTTTTATTTTTGAGTAACTTATAATTTCATGGAAGAATGCTCACAATATGTAAAGTAAAAAACAGGATACTAATGATACATGTACTATACAAACATTAGGCTGGATCTTATGAAATTGCTGAGGCTCAACTGGTTTTTTTTTTTTTACCTTCAGAAATATCAATATGGTATGATCCCAAATACGGACATAATATATTTCTGGGTTGTGGGGATTATTAAGATATTTTATTTTCTTCTTTATACTGTTGTATAGTTTTTAAAATTTCTTCAATGAATATGTATTAAAATTTTAAAGCTGTATAATTATGTGAAGACCATATGAAGAACCATCCAAAATTCACATTTGTAATAAACCACCACTGCTTCTTCTTGTCTGGATTTTACAATCCTCTGCCTCGTTGATCTCTTAATCTCCATGCTCTTCATCTAGTTCTCTCTTTTAATTTATTTGCATGTTCTGTAACTAGCTCTTTGGGGTTAATCCCCCCCCAAAAGAAGCAGGGCCCTAGAAAGGGTCTGACCTGTGCTGTCAGTCCCCCTTCCTCCAGGAAGCCTTCCCAGAACAGGCATGAGAGTTATGAGATTTCTAATGCCCAGAAGTGGCCCCGTGCTTTTCAGTCAGCAGAAATACCACAGAATAGGAAAGCAGGCAGCCTCCTCACTGGGAGTTCTCCCAACTCGTGTCACACTGCCACTCCCCTAGAGTTGGACTAAGGTTCCTGCCCCGCCCCATGATAGGATCACAGATAAAAGGTAAGGACCCACAGGCTTGGGGGAAGGCAGCCAGCAGCTTCCCTCCAACAGCTCGCTGGTGAGAATGAATCCATCACCCGCAGCCTGACAACTTATTGTGCTTTCTATTCCTGCTAGATGTCTGTTGGCATCTTCATCTGCTACATGATGAGGACCTCTTTATGACATGTCCTCTCCCAGCACTTCTTGACTGTGCCACTCACAGAGCTTCTAGGCCCAAAGGGGTGGCAAAAAGAACAGCAGACTTGGAGTTAGATAATCAGGGTTCAACTCATATCAACTTAGCAACTTTGGGACTTCCCTGGCAGTCCAGTGGTTAAGACCCTGTGCTCCCAATGCAGGGAGTACAGGTTTGATCCCTGATCGGGGAACTAAGATCCCACATGCCGCATGGTGTGCCGCACTTCCTCAAAAAAAAAAAACCCAAAAACCAAACCAAAAAAACTTCACAACTTTGAGGAGGTTCCTCACCCTCTCTGCCTTCAATTTCCTCAAGTGGATATTTCAATTCTACCTCAGTAAGAATTAAATAAATTTAAGGTAAAGTAGTTGCCAAACTGGAAAGCCCTATACAAAAGCAAGGTATTAGTTATCATGCTTTCATTGTAAACGTTTGGGGAAGCAATTATAGATTTTACGCCTTTCTGGTCTTGAATCATGCCTGTGCTTTTAGGTTCTAGCTAAAGCCCTCCCACCACTGCCACCATTACCACCGACCTCAGGAAAGAGGTAGCCTCCTGTTTGGCAACCATGATCAGAGAAAGCCTGGCTCTTCCTATCTACCTGCTGTGCTCAAATGTCTCAGGGGTGAGAACATAACTGTGCTGACTGTAACCCTGAACTCAAGGCAGGCACTAGTCTTCAGGGACTAGATGCTGGGTAATTGTGTGGCTATGTGCCCATTCCCATTTGGGGAACACAGGGAACATGGTTCCCCACGTGGGGTGAGGACTGTGTTAGAATAAACAAAGGCACACCCTTGAATTCCTACATGTGTAATTGTCTCAGCATACCCACTAGGACAAGCAGATGAGTGAAACCCGGGAGACAGTCTCAGTTCTCCATGAAATGCCAGCACCAGTAGAGTCCTGCCACCTCTTCCAACCCCTTTCTCTTCTGACAACTGAATGTATCCTCGCAACCTCTAGAATGCATAAAGAAATGAGTCACCATCCCAGGAACAGGGCCAGGGCCTCCACCCTCCACATCTTCACCAGCCTCCCAGAGTAAAGCATCACTTACTCCCAGCTCCCTCTCCCACGACCCTCATCCAGAAAAGAACTCCTAAACATGCCCAGTGGCTCTGCAAACAGCCCCTGCCAGTGGGTTTAACAGAGACAACAACCTTCCTTCTCAGAGCACTGGGCTGTGACAAAACATGCCCCTTCCTAGAGCACCCATCGGGGGCCAAGCAGAACAAGTGGAATGTCAGAGCTAGAAAGCCCTTACAGGCTGCTAGTCCTTCATTTATAGGAAGGGAAACTGAGATCCAGTGAGGGGAAGGCACTCAAGGTCACACGATGAGTCTAGAAACCCAATCTTAGTCCGGCATTCTCTGCTCCATACCACATGGCCTGAAGTGTACCCCCCGCTAAAGATGTGTTCACATTAAAATGCAAGGATGGGTAGATGATAATTTAGAGCTTTACTATCCAACACAGTAGCCATCAGCTACATGAGGCTATTTAAATATCAATTAATTAAACAAAATTAAAAATTCATTTCCCCAGTCACATTTGAAGCAGCTAATGGCTGTCATATTGAAGAACACAGACGGAGAACATTTCCATCATTGTAGAAAAGATCTAGTGACAGTGCAAATTATTTAGATGGATGGATATCCTACAAAAAATTTTCCTGAGGGTAGGGTCTGTGTCAAGTGCTCCCTTGGAATGTTCTCCATATCCCACAACCAATGACTGAATGACTGAAAGAATAGCCTATGATACAACCAACAAGAGGCTCAGTCAGCAAGGACCCCGAGTCCATGAAACACAGATTGGCCATGCAAGGGAGCCAGAGAGATGGCCTTCCTTGGTCTAAGCACAGGAGCCTAGGGAAAAGACAAGTAGCCCCTGTCTCCTCACCTCTTTTTTCAAAAAGTATGATTATTAATTTTTGAAACTTGATCAAATTTTCCCATGGGTACCAAAGCTTTCAGTTACTAACTGCCAAGCCTCACAGATGCCTTTGAGCCTCAGCCACTTTGGGAGGTAGCTGTGCAGGAGGCCAAGAAGCCTAAAGGAGAAGGGAAATCCTCACGTTCCCTAGTGGGAAAAAAGTCTTCACTAACCTCTCGTTTTCAAGAGGCAATTTGAAACCCTGTGTGTCTGCTTACTTTGTAGTGTCCAATCAAGCCCTTCATCAAGCCAATGAAAAGCTAATTGGTCATACTGGAAATCAGGCTGCTATGCTACAGGGAGAAGCCATCCTGTCCGATGGCTTTGTAAGCCCACAGTCCAACACATCACAAGGTGAGAAGTCCCTCAAAAGACTGGTGAAGGGCTTCCCTGGTGGCGCAGTGGTTGGGAGTCCGCCTGCCGATGCAGGGGACACGGGTTCGTGCCCTGGTCTGGGAAGATCCCACATGCCGCGGAGCGGCTGGGCCCGTGAGCCATGGCCGCTGAGCCTGCGCGTCTGGAGCCCCTGCTCCGCAACAGGAGAGGCCACAACAGTGAGAGGCCCGCGTAGCGTCAAAAAAAAAAAAAAAAAAAAAGACTGGTGAACATTCTATCAAGGAGAAAGCCCCTGTGCAAACAGGCTTGACTGGTTCTGCTCTATTCAAAATCTTGAGTAAAAACCTGATTAAGAACATTTTTGCCAATTAAAAAAAAATGTTTTAGAAATTTCTGGATGTACAGCCTCTAGTAAAGAAATCCTTTTTAATATAAAGGTTCATTTGTTAAAATGGGACCAAAAGAAAGAGAGATTAGCTGCCTACGGAGGTTGGGAAAAGACCAGGCCCCCTGGATATTTATTTTCTTTTATTTTAAATTGAAGTAGAGTTGACGTACCCCTGCATATTTTCACCACCTGAAGTTCCAACTATACGTGAGAAAAGGAAAAGAATTACTCTGAGTTCTACCAGCTCAGTTAAGGTGATTGATAAAATTAATGCTCAGAGCTCATAAGATACTCAATGAACATTTGATTTCTTTTCTATAGGCTATGAGTATATTTTTTTTAGTTCACACAATAGTGTATGATAATTTGCTTTGCTATTTCAATTTTACCATCTTTATTGGAGTATAATTGCTTTACAATGGTGTGTTAGTTTCTGCTGTATAACAAAGTGAATCAGCTATACATATACATATATCCCCATATCTCCTCCCTCTTGCGTCTCCCTCCCACCCTCCCTATCCCACCCCTCTAGGTGGTCACAAAGCACCGAGCTGATCTCCCTGTGCTATGCGGCTGCTTCCCACTAGCTATCTATTTTACGTTTGGTAGTGTATATATGTCCACGCCACTCTCTCACTTTGTCCCAGCTTACCCTTCCCCCTCCCCGTGTCCTCAAGTCCATTCACTACATCTGTGTCTTTATTCCTGTCCTGCCCTTAGGTTCGTCAGAACCTTTTTTTTTTTTTAAGATTCCATATATATGTGTTAGCATACGGTATTAGTTTTTCTCTTTCTGACTTACTTCACTCTGTATGACAGACTCTAGGTCCATCCACCTCACTACAAATAACTCAACTTCATTTCTTTTTATGGCTGAGTAATATTCCATTGTATATATGTGCCACATCTTCTTTATCCATTCATCTGTCGCATCCTGATTTCAGAGATGGCAAAATGTGAGGGGAAAAGGGAATCTCAGAATCAATGAAATATGGGAACTAGTATTTACTGGGTACTTGTTATATTCTAGGCAATGAGCTAAGTGTTTTAGATATTATTTCATTTAACCTTAAAATAACCCTATGAGATAGAAATGTATGAAAGATCAGCATTTTACAGAGGAGAGAACTGAGGTACAGAGGGTTTACACGATTTGCTTAAGGTCACCTAACTAATCCATAAGAAGAGGTGAGATTTGAACCAATAACTATTTCACTCCAAACTCCATCTTCTTATCCTTTTACCCTTTGAACAAGGCTGGAGCATTTGATGCAAAGCGAAAATGAGGTGTCTGATGGAGATAGGGCTGAAACACTGAAACTGTCAGAATACATAATAGGAACTTATTATGGTGAAATACTTACAACTAGAAGGGACCTTAAAGATAATGTGTCACAAGCACATACTTTATAGACAAAGAAACTAAAGCCCAGAGGGGTTATGTCATTTGTGCAAGGTTACACAGCCAGTTAGCACCAAAGCTGGGATTCTAGAATCCTGCCGGGTAATAAGATCAAGCTTACCAATCTATAGTTGCTTGAATCTGCCAGTTCCCATATTTTCACATCCTAGGCATTCCCCATTTTTATACATTGATTTCTTAGCAATTTTCCCTGTGATCACATAGGCAAGCTCCTTCCACTGAATTCCTTCAGGACTGCGATGCAGAGCATTCTCAAAGCAGTGTGGGGAGGTGGAGAGAGCAGGAGAGCCTGGGTTCTAATCCTTCTAGCTCTAGAAACCCAGCAGGCTTAATGTCTCTGTGCTTTGTGGGTTCATATGTAAAATGAGGCTAGTAACGCCGACCTCATATAGAGACAAGGTCTACAAAGTCCTGACGGCACATAGTAGACAGACAATCGATGGTAGTTATTTTGGCTATGACTGTTGCCATAGCTTGGTGCTTTTACTATGCCCTCACCTTTCTTGCCACCAGTTCTTATATGGATCATCTATTTTGCATTTTGCAATCTTAATTACATCCTCTTGGCCAGAAACAGTAGAAGCAGGATGACAGGCTTGACCTTTGCCTTCCCCATCTCCCTTTAAGATAAACCAACTTTTCCAAGAAGAAAACTAAAACCCTCCTCTCTCTTTACTTATCCTAAGCTTGTCTCCTGCTGGCTTTAATCCAGTCACCTGCCCTCCCTTTAATTTTTTACATAAGGCCTTTAAACATCAAGCTCCTTGAAGAAGTCCCTTTCCTTTCATAATTCATGCTGCTCGTCTTAAAGTGAAGGCTAACCCCTTTCCAAGGGGTGGGCAGCCCTCAAGACTTCACAGCCACTTGAAGCTCAAGTTCAAAGCAATTTATGTTCAACTTTCCAACCATTGGGAGTTGAGTGCCAGTACAGGAAAAGTCCCTTCCTACCTTTTCAGGGATCTTTGTGTTTCTAGTTACATACATGTGAGAAGACAATGTGTGATAATTATGTCGCAGGCTGCCAGGAAGCTAGGGCGGACCCTCAAGCTGGGAAGTGGAAAGTGCCAAAGAAGCTGAGTAGCCAGGATGTGGGCTGACTTAACAGTCCTCCTTTCCACTGTAAAGGCACCTAACTGGGGGGAAGGCACGGGCCCAGCCCCACAGCTAGCCACTCTGTGGAAATCCCAGCTGGTGAAACCAGCAGGCATAAGCAAGGCACCTCCACCGCCCTGGGTGATAGCGTACCTCACAACACACAGGCTTTTTAAATCAAGCATCACAAGAGCCCAAATTCCAGCTCCTGCCTTGGCAAGCCCTGCCGGGCTGTTATTTTGTTCTTGCTGCTTTTGTGGGACTTTGCAGTAAATTTTTGCTACCACTGATTAAAGGCTACTACCTAGGGGTGGATGCCCTAAGTGCCTTTCATACCTGATGTTGTTTAAGTCTCACAACTACCCTATGGAATATATATATATATATATATTATTTGCACATTTTATGGATGAAAACTAAAGATTAGAGAGATCAAATAATTTACCCAAAGTTACAGGGCTAGGAAAGGATGAAATCAGGATTTGAACTCAGGTCTACCCCATTCCAAAGCCTGTGTACAAACCCTCGTGCCATATGGATCTATCTCATCTAGTTCCCAAGTACCCTGGTCAAGGCACATCTGGAGCGTCAATCCCTTTAGGGTTGCCATGGAGCCATGTTTGGGGCAGCCCCAGACACACAGTTGGATGTGTCTGGGATGGGCCTCCAGTGCCTGAGTTTCTGTGGAGTCAGAGGACAGCCAGACTGCTGAGCTTCTGCCTCAGTTTCCTGCTGAGCACTGCAGTTAGTCCCCTGAAGCTAGCACCGAGCTCTGAAACCCCACCTGACCAGTTAGGACCTTGCTCATCCTTTGCCATGCCCCTCTCCTAGAGCAGGCTGCAGGGAAGTGTCTTAGTTCCGTGCCCCCAAGTCAGTGTCTGAGGGCCTGCCAGGAATGGATGGATGGCCCCACAGTGTAGGACCATAGACTACCCTGACCCTGAGGGTAGTCTCTGCTGACACCCGCTCTCAGGATTGCCCTAATCTCCTTCCCCCACCGTGGATGGTGGATGGTGATGCTGGCCTGAAGGAAACTTTCTTTTGCGATGTTCCACTGGCTCCCATGTATTTCACTGCTGACTGTTTGCCTCTTCCAGGCGAGCCCAGCAGTCCCAGAGCACTCAGCCAGACATTCTGCCAACCCTTTCAAAAGGACCAAAGCCAATCTTGATCTGAAGTGGGAAGGCAGTTTTCTTCATGGAAGCAAGTGACTAAAACAACCCATAAAAGACTGTCTGAAGCATTTCAGTCAACAACAATTGGCTAAATTAAAATGAGAATTCCCATGAACCTCCCCACCCCATTGACTGTTAATGACATGGTAAGTATAAACACAACAGCAAATATTATTACCAACTTCAAGTGTTAACTTGAAACCAGATAGTACAGTCAGTAAAACACTCCAGTCCTGGGAAGTTCAGGAACTCGCATAATACAGTAAATCCAGCAACTGTAAATCCAACTTAGAGGAAATCTGTGTCTGACTGTGGAAATGTGCTATACTACCCAGGAAACCCTAGACGCTAAGCATAAGAAGTCTCCTGTGGTGACTTGGGTTGTCCGATATCCATGGTGGCAACTGTTTCCACCAAGCCACGTACGGTTGGGCCAGAGACTGGCTGGTTGCTCACCAAGCCCACTCCCTCTTCTGAAGGACACAACTCTTTTATCTCCCAGCTGCTCTTGCAGTTCAGAGCAGTCACATGACTGAGCTCTAGCGAATGAAATGTGGGCAGAAGTGTTATATGCCACTTCCAGGACTGGCCCCTGAAATCGTCCCACACGTGTGTCCTCCACACTCTCTGCCCTCTTCTGAAGGCTGAATGCAGAGGCTCCATTAGAGGACTCCAAGGTATGGCAGAGTCACTGAATAGAAGTGGAACATCTGGAGCAGACCGTGACATGAGCAAGAAATAAGCTTCTATTACGTCACCCCTGATATTTGCAGATTATCACAGTAGTTAACCTATGCTGACCCATTAGCAGAGAACAATGTTGACATCGTTGACATAATTTGGGGTGAAATATCATGATGGTAAACTGTGCAGACTGAAGAAATTACTTGCTCTCTGCATTCCAAAATCTTCTGTCTAGTGTTAATGTGTAAAGGGTGGACAGGTCTCTTTCAAAATCAAGAAGGATATGGCAGTGATGTGGGTACCAAAACTGTGGGAGAACTTCAAAGAGAAGGAGAACAATTAACATAGAAAAGGGGGAAATTCGGGAGGACTTAGAACTACTTAGGACTTAGTAGTTAGCTGGGCTCTCCATCCTCCTCCCTGAAAGAGCTGATCCATTCCCACGCCTCTGACAAACACACGTGAAAGTACCAGGTACATTTCAGAGATCAATATCAACACAAAGCACTATTATCATTCTGATTCCCAAATCTAAATCCTTGGTCTTGTCTCTCACCCAGCCTAGCTCCAGCTGCATGGGCAACCACCAGCACGTGTTTCCATTTAGATGCAAAGTTCAAATCTTCCTCTGTTCTCAACTCTGTGTCTCTATCCTGCCACAGATGGGAATAATCATTTGCTTCACACCTAACATATGCCATATACATATATAATAATTGTAATATATGTTATTATATATGTATATTATGATTACAGTAATTACCTCATTAAATCCTCTCATATTCTTTCCCAAGATAGATGTCATTACCTTATTTCACGGGTGTGGAAACTGAGACTCATAGAAGTCAAACGATTTGGCCAAGTTCACACAACTGGTAACTAGAACTGTAAGAATGATTTTCATTTATGTAAAACGTATAACTGACGAGAGTGCGTCCTTAAACAGCTAAATACACCTGGTGGTGCTGGACCCTGCTGCTCTGGCTCTCAAGAGTCAACAGTAATTGTCAGGATTTTCCTCAGCTCGTCATGAAACAGGTTGGTAGCTTGAAATCTGCCACAGATAGGAGTATTTACACAATGGAAATCAGCAAATGCTACAAATGCTATACTCTGGGCTTTCATTCCTCCTTGGAAACATTTACCATCACTAACTACACCTTTCTATTGGGACCAATATGGCAAGGCAACACTGTTGTTCTGTTGAGATTTCAGGAATAAGGAGTAGAAGGAAAAAGTGCCTTACAGCAGACTTTGCAAACAAAAACTTAACAAAAGTAAAGGCAAATAGGACAAAGACACAAAGGAATGAGGAAGAAGTATGGGTCCCTCAACCTGGCTCAAGCTTCTGACACTTCCGTAAGAGCTCTCCTAACAAACTGGTAAGAAACAGTTAGGAAGAACACCACCAGTTTAGGAGGGGAGGCAGTTAAATTCTGGGGCAATGTGGAGAAATGCTATGGAACAAAAGAGCTCAGAGATTTAGTTTTGAACTAAGGGGTAAGGGAGGCATTACAACCTCTTGAGGTCACTTCTGAAACAGGGATTATTTAAAAAAAAATGTTTAACCCCAAAACCTGTAATTAGCACATTAATGCACAGAAAATCCAAAGCAAAAGATAAAAATCACGTGATGCTTTCCAAAGCCAAAGATAAATGACTGGAATGTTTCCTTTGATCAGCTGCACACGGTTTACCTTCTGTAACCAAAGTGCATCTTAATTAGACGAGCATGTGCATACACAATATTGGGGGAAAGGAGGATAGAAGCTTATAGAGTGGTTAGGGGCAGTCGGCCTGCATTCACTTTTTTCTTAAGTAAGCACTCCCCCTGTGGAAAATAATCCCCATGTGAAAAATAAAGAAATTGGTGCTTTTATTTGGGGCCTACAGCAGTTGTTTCCAAACCTGGCTTATCATCAAATTTGGTTGAAAAAAATTTTTAAATATAGATGCTGGTGTCTAGATTTAGATTCAGTGAGTGTAAGAAACTGTGTGTTTGCCAGAACGGAACTGAAAGACGCATAAAAGCATAACATCAAAACAATAATTATTATTAAAGGATTAAAGGATCCTAAGAAGAAACCTAAATAAGGTTGACCAACCAACCCAAGTACAGCCAGGGAGGGGATAAACACTTTGGGCAGAGGGTCTGAAGGGGACTACAGTTTTTGAAGAGGTTACACCCAGATCTAGCAGGACTCTGAATATAAGGGAGGAAGACTAACTGCCACTTATTAGCTATGTTTGGAGGGTGAGTGACAATCACCCTCAGAATCCTCGTCTGTGAAATGGGGAGAGTCACGCCAAAACTGCTAGGCAGTTGGAGAATGGAAAGCATGTATGTACCACAGTTCCTGGCACAGAGGACATCATTGTTAGTTACTGCTCTATTATTATTTTCTCTTTTTGACCCTGCTTTGGGAACATTATCCCATGCCAAAGCACAGAAAGCTACAGAAGCTGCTGCCTGGGTGCCTCCAACCTCCTTCTCCTGCAGCAGCCTACAGCTGGCTCGCAGTATCTTCTGAGGATGACAGAGAAGGCTCATCACTGCACTCGGTCAAAAATCAAGAGAGTGGCTTTCACTCGGCTCTGCCCTCAACTCGCTACGTGACCTTGAACAAGACTTCTGCTTCTTTTTGGTCTTAATTTTGAATCCTGACAAATGGGCACTATCAAAAAGAACCTGTCCTGGCCAGAGAGCCCTAATGAAGAGCCCAGGAGAATGGGTTAATGTGAAGCTTCAGACAGCTCAGGGATAACGAGCCAGTCTGTTGCTGTCCCCGGGAGCTTTCCCTCCCTCCTGGGTCGGGGAGATGGTTGGCACTCCCAAACTGCTGCACTGAGCTTCCGCTAATTGGAGACTTGATGACAGATGACACCAAGTTTCTGGGAAACAAAATGATCTCTCCAGCCCCAGAGCTCTGCAGTGAGGAGGAGAGAGGATGGGAAACTTCCCCTGAGCTGCAACCAAGGCTCCTGGGGGCAGCACATAAAACATTAATGGGACTCGAGCCGCCACCAGGACATGTCAGGGAGTACAGGAAACAAGCTAAGCTGAGAGTGGAGGCTGCCAGCTGGCACAACACCCTGGGAACAAGCCAGGGCCAGCCAGGAGCAGCAGGACAGCCATGGAGGACCACAGCAGCATGAGAGCGCCAGAGACTCCGGAAGAGTCTCAGGAACCAAGGGAAGGGCACTTTGTTCTCCACCAGAGAGGAAAAGAGGCGTGTCCTGAAGAAAAGGTGAGAAAGTAAAATTAGGAGGGAAGGACCCCAGTTGTATCTGTTGTGAGAGATCATCACAGGAGAGACAAACAATGGCCGTGCATTGGAGAAGGCAGGCTTGGGAAGAGGGGAAGGGTGGAGGAGTCTGTGAAAATGCAGCCTGAAAAAAAGTGAAGGAAAGAGACCAGGAGAAGGAGGGTTCAAAAAAATTAGGTCACCCAAACCCTCATTAAAGGAGTAGGGTGGAATGACTGCCACTTATCAACCCAGAGAGATTTTCTAAATCACTTCCATGTAAATGAAGTACACCAAACATATGGGATTTCACACTTCCAGTGTGAGCTAGCTCTGAACACATCATGTTTTCTCCACTCCCCCAATGCCCCTTCTCTGCAAGTGAAGGGACATAGGAGATGGGGAGAGGGCGAGAGTGATAATGTGACAGGAAATGCCCACGGCCCCAGCTTGCTGATTGGATGATCCTCATTTCCATCAGCTCCTGGTCACAGCTCCAAGGCCCAAGTCTAACTGCACACAAGGAGATAGCCCAGGTAAAAACCACTTCTTCCCAAGATGGGAGCCAGGTCATTGGAGTAGCCCCTCTGGGTGCATTTATGGATTTAATTCATACCAAATTAATTTACATGTCCTTAAAAGTTAAACATTCTCCAAAAGTAAAGATTCCCAAGTCTATCACTTGTTTATGTTCGATGTCCTCCATCAGATCTGGAGTTCCCAAGGGCAGCTCTACACTTCTCCCTTCCCACCAGGAGCTTTGGAAGAACAGAAATCACACCCACCAACCTATACTGACCCCAACAGAGCCTACACCAGGACTTTGTAAATACTTTTTTGATGAGGATAGCATTTTAAATCCTTGTTATTCCCTAAGGATTCTTCTCCAGGAAGAGAAAAGTTCTGAAAACTAGTAGTGTCTGTTAAAAAAGAAAGCACACAAGACTCCAGTCTTCCATGGGGAGTGCCAAGACCTGGAGTGACCAGGAGCTCAGCCAGCGGGAGTCAAGGAAAGCCATTGTTCTTCCTGCTATAAAGGATGGCCTGTACCACACAATGTCTCCACCACCCTCTGAGCCCCAGTTCAGCTGGGACTTCCCAGACCTCACAATCCTGCATTGGTTAGGATTGTGTTTGGCTGAGAGTAACAGAAAGCCCTACTATAATGGCTTAAAAAAGTAAAGTGCTTATATATCTCAAGCAACAAGAAGGCTGGGGCTGGCAATCTGGAGCTGCTTCAATGGTGGCTATCTTCTTGATCCACCACCTTTGCACATGGCTTTTGTCTCTTGGTCACAAGATGGCTGCAAGACCTCCTGGCATCTTGGCCCCATTCCAGGATGGAAGAAGGGTAAAAAGCAAACAGCTTTCTCTTTGGGTGTTTTTATCTTTACTTGAGAAGAGAAGGCCTTCCCATTGACTTGTACCTACATATCAATAGAATCGTGTCACATGGTCTTCCTTAACGGCAAGGGAAGCTGGAAATGTAAGTATTTCACTCTCCACCCTTTATAATAAAGGAAGAAAAGGGAGTAGATCTTTGGAATGGATGTTAAGTACACCAGCCTGCAGTATCTGTGCCATACATACAGATTCTCAAATCAAAAGGACACTCACATCCTCCCAAGAGGGATGATGTAGGGTGCCTCTGGACTGTCTACTCTCTCAAATGTGAAGGGCTGTGAAAAAATTTACCCCAGTCTCAGAAAAGCCTTTTGGGCTCCCAAATGTGCCCCCCTCCCATTGAACATACTGAGTCACGTTTACATGCATTCTCTCATGTATTCCTCACTACAATTCCCTAAGGCACAGGTAACATATCCCACTTTTATAAATAAAGAAGGAGAAGCTAATGCCAAAGGTCCCATGGCTTATAAGTGGCAGGATCAGATTCTGAACCCAGATTTCTAGTCTCAAATCAGTGCTTTTTTCTTTATACCATTGGTCACTCTTACACTGCATGCCTGACTGTTTCTGCTACTGCTGCAATCCACCACCTTTCCTGTTTATGATGATTCTTTCCCTATTTAAAATTGAGATTAATGCAAAAGGAGAAGATAGATGACGTCATGGGGAATCTGGCAAATACCATAAAAGGTTGAAAAAGATGAGGAACCTCTCACTCTTGCCAATAGAACGTGCATCTCGCTCTCCCGAAGCTCACCCAAGAGGTTCTAAAAAACCAAATCCAAGAATAGAAGATGGCTTCCAGGGGTCACCCACTCCATAGCACTCACTCCACCACCCTCAAACTGCAGGGACAGACCCTGGAGTTCCCTGGCACGTCTGCGACTACCCCCCTGCTGCAGGTTGCTGCACAGGCTCGGCATTGCTCAGGCTGACCACGTACTGCTCCAGCAGAACACTTTTATCCCTGTGTGGTAATTGCCTGGCCACTGTTCTGACTCCCACACAAGACCCTTCACTCCTTAAGAAAAAAGGACTGTGTCTAATTCGATACTGCATCCCCAGCATCTAGCATGATGCCTGGTACATGGTAAGTTCTTAATAAAAGATATTCAAATAAATAATGCAAAACATCGATTCTTCTTACTATAGTATCTGTACATTGCTTTTTGCCCTCTCCGGAGTAGAAACAGAAAACAGCTAGTCACTCCGGTGGGTGCCCAATTAGGACTCCACAGATCCCAGGGAGGGTAGAATTTGAGCCATTTAGCACAAATCTCTTAGGATGCAAGACCCAAGGAGGCTGAAACCTACAGCACTGGGGGTGATGTTTCTGCATTTCTGAGGTGGGTGAGGGGTGTAAGAAGGAGAGGGAAATGAGCTCTGAACTTCTAACAGGCAGGACTCTTGGTGCAAGGAAAGCAGAGGCGAAGGCAAATGGGAAGAAGGCAAATGGGAAGCAGCAAGAGTGAATGCCAGACACTATCTGGGCCCCACCCCCCATTCAGGGAATCAGTGCAGCAGCCACACAGGCAGCCTGGACTCGACTTCAAAGTCCCCCTGCCTCTGGCCTCTCAGGCCTTTTCTTGGCTTCCTTAAGTCCATTCTACTGCCCTGCCCTGACCCCTGGTACCTTGCCCCTGACTCTCCTACCTGATCCATCACACTTCCACGGACTCCCTGAGTCTACCTGAGGCCCCGAGGTCCATTCGCAGGCCCTGCGCCCTGCAGCCCACAGCCACTGTTGATGGAGGAAGAGGATGCAGAAGCCAAGGGTGCCCTGCAAAGCAGCGGTTCCTAGCCTCTCTGGAGTCAATGACCCCTTTGAGAATCCGATGAACGCCACAGACTTCTGTCCCAGCCACAAATGCCCATAAGCATACAACCACAAAATTTCCGTGCAATTTTAGGGGCTGGATAGACTTCTGAAAAAGCCCACTCATGGACCCAGAATAAGCACTCCTGGTCCAAGGTCAGTCACAACTTTTGTTTTAGAGCCGTGGCGCTCCCTGAGAGAAGCCCCAAGTGGCCCAGCCAGGCCACTCTCAGCTTGTCCTTCCCACAGGGAAGCTTTTGGAACAGTGAGAACACAAATTGTCTCTTTGATCCCTCCCACTCAGAAGCTTTTAATGAAAAAAACACTGAGCGCTTACTGCGTGACAAGCTGTGGGAAGCCAAAGGACTTGACATACATTTTCTGGAAATCTAATCTTCACAATAAACTTGTGAAGCAGGTATTCTCCCCTTTCAGATGAGGAAATCAGGCTTAAAGAAGTTAAGGAATCAACTGTGGTCGCACAAATGCATAGTGGGTTATGGAGTGTGGAATCAAACCCAGCCTTGTCCGGGACCCATGCCTGCCCTTGTGCGCTTCACACTCTAGACAGTTCCCAAGCCTAGGTTAGCTTTAGGAGTAAGCCAAGGAAAGCTCCCCTGGCCACCCAAAATCTATCCCTGTCTACATGCTGCACGAAGCCTTTAATTCCACAATCAGAAATCTAGCTAAAAAGAGAAGTAATGCTTCATGGTTATGCGTCCATTTCTCTGGCTCTATATAGATGTGGCGTTGTTGTTTGGACAGTTCATGGAGCTGTCACCTGAGTCACTGAGTGTGAGCCAGAAGAGAGGGGTAGGGAGCACTCCAGTAGGAAATAGTGGAAAAGCAGCTGAAGACGGGTCGGGGGACTTGCTGGGGAGCATCTCTGAAGATGCAATGAAGAAAACTAGCTGGCAGAGGGGAAGGAACATTCCCAGATAAACTGTATAGCAAGAAAAAAAGATAAATTCCCTCCTATGAACAACAGACACTGCAGGGGCTCAGGGTCAGAGCAGGGGATGAGCCCTACCCTGTCAGGTACCTGCTGGAGGGCTGGGGGCTGGAAATGGCCTTTAGAATGGACTATCTTCACATGCTGGTCAAGCAAGATCTGAGGCTAGGCTGGAGAGTAAGCCCAGCAAAGAACACCCAGGAAAGATGTCACCCATAGCCAGAAGAGTGCCACAGCTTGGGAGGGCCAGGGGTCAGGGGTCAAGGTATGGTTTGACAGAGTCTGGAATCCAGGAGACAATATCAAGTGAAAGTGGTTTGGGAGCAAACGAGGGGACAGGAGAAGACCGCACTCTGGGTGTCTGTTTATAACCGGCACCCAGGGATGCTTTTAGTGGCCAGAGGCGAGGGCTTGGTAAGCAAGAGGGCTGGTCTTGATTAAAGCACCCGAGGAAGGTGGGCCCCTTCCCCCCAGCATCATGGATGTTCAGGAAACCAAATAAAAAATTATAACACAGAATGCAAATAAAAAGCTTAACCTGTTATAAAGTCTGCAGGATACCATGTTCTTCGGATATACTAGAATGATATAAAGCAAATCTAGTCAACAACATCATTACGGATGGATGCAAAGACTAAACAAGGGTTTAGAATTTTTAAGTTAAAATAATCCTAAATGTTCAATAAGAATGCAGTTAAATAAATTCATGGTATCAGTATAATTATTAGGTGTGGGGGGTCTGAAATCAGAATGCTCTACTCAAGAACCGTGTGTGACCTTTTGAAAATTATTTAAATTCCTTAAGCCTCTATTTCCTTACCTGTAAATGGGCATAATTATAGGAACTGCCTCCTGGTATTATTATTTAGCAGAGTGCTTGGTATATTCCTAGATCACTATACAGCAAGAAATCGTTCCATAAATGTTAGCTAGTCGTTGTGTTGTCATTATCAAGATGTATTCATAATATAGAATACTATTGAGCCATTAAAAATAATCTGTAGAAATATGATATTGAAAGATGTTTACAAACAATTTGGGGTTTTAAGAAACAGATTATAAAGCATGCATGCTTTATTTTTGTTATTCATACATTTATATAGTTATGTTTATATATATGTTTTATATGCACATGTATTTTTAAAAATTGAAGTAGAGTTGATTTACAATGTTGTGCTAGTTTCAATATGTATGTATTTAAATGATTAAGAGAATGAGATAAAGATTTAGAAATGAATAGCCAAGGAGAACAGGAAAGCACCTTTGCCTCAGAAATGAAGAAAAGAAAGGCCAACTTCAGTACAGCCAGAAAAAGCTCTAAGGGAGTGTGCTGCTGAGGACTTCCTTTGATGTGAGCTTACAGAAGATTCCTGGCTGTCAGTGCTGCCCCCGTCCCCCGCACTGCCCTTCTTCTCTCTTGTCCTCAGTCCGTGAACTGGGGTTTAGATCTCTCCAATCTTAGAAACAGGCAACAGCAGCCTCATTATTAACAGCATGACCGATAACAACAGCAACACCTCTCATGGGAGGAGCAGCTCACCTTTTCTCAGAGCACTTCACACACCCAACTGGCCTCTGAAAAAACCTTCACCTGAGCATTGACCCCGAGCAGGACCCCACCTGCAGCTTGTCCCAGTCTGAGATGCACAACCTCCTCTGGGCCAGGAATTAAATGAGTAAATCAGGGATGCTCACTCAGGCCACACAGATTGGGAGAGAACCACATACGCTGTGCAGACATCACTGAGGGTTCTTGGCTAAGGCCAGTGGAGTCATGGAAAACACTCCACCCCCTTTCCCATTTATTGCCAGTATTCAGAGTGGACAGTCGGAGAAAGAGTTTCATGCCCTGAGGACAAAAGCTGGCAAAGGAAAGAAAGGTCCCCAGTGCCATCCCTCTGGGCTCTAGGGAGCTCTGTCTCTTCCCAAGGCAAAAGAGCAATTTTGTTGAGAACCAAAATAATTATAGGAGTGCACTGAGTGCAGGGGAGTTTGACGCGACTGCCTGAAATTAGGTTTCTGGCAGGTAGGCAGGCCTTTTCAGGTTTCAGCAGCTGTCCTTTTGTGCAGAAATGTGGACAAAGCATCCCACGCTCGCTGCTAAACTCGGGAGTCAAGAGGTAGCTGAGAGTGAAGGCAAAGAGAGGGGCTCTTGTGGAGCCAATTCTGTGCCCAGGAATAAGCACCCAAGGGCAGTGACGCACTGAGGCTCTGTATTTTAAGACCTCCTTATAAAAGAAGATATTTTTATATGCTGTTATAAATTAATCTTTAAGATATTTTATTAAGTGAAAAAAGTAAGATTTAAAAAAACCCTGTACATAATATACTACCTTATAATTGAAAAAGGAGGGCTAAGAATGCATATATATATACATGTATATATATCCATACATATATATTTACAAATAAAGATAGATATTTATATATAATAATCCCAAACCTAACAAAAATCACTCAAGTGGGAAAGAAGAAAGAGAATGGAGAAGATAGAGACGGTAGACTTCTCTGAATATACTTTGCTTTGTAGCTACAATTTAGAAACAACTGAGTGTTTTATCAAATTATAAAACAAAATTAAATTTAATAAGCAATTCCTAAACAGAAAAAAGAAAACCAATGAATGAGTGAACCCAACCAGGTATCAAATTGATGGCATAACCACACTGAGGAGAATGATTTCAAATGGCTTTAAACTCTAATTTGTCTATACATCCCTAGAGAATTATACCCTAAAAACAAAACAACAGAACTCTGAATGAAATATTTTTAAAATATTTTTTCCTAATGTAACCCTTCTTCACCACCAAGCTCACTCCTACTAACTCCTCTACAAATAGAATCCAATTTGACTTTCATTCTGGACTTCCTTTAACATGCAATTTCTAGCATTTCCAAAAGAGAGACAGAGAACTAAACGGGAAAATAGCAATCTTTAATAGTCCTACCAGCCAGAGATAACCCCTCTTTAACCTTTGGCGTATTTCCTTCCAGTCTTTATTTTCCTTTTTTCTTTAATATAGTTTCTCCAGTATTTTTATGCACTTTATACATAGTTGAGCTCACACAGTATATCTATTTTTGCATCCTATCTCTTTTAGCTTGACATTTTATCATAAGCATTTTCCCATTTCTTTAGAATTCTTCATAAGCACCACTTTTAACTTGTGAAAAGAGCCAAAAAGGTAGAACTAGGGAGAATTCTGACTCTTGAAATCCTGTACTCCAGAAAGAGGGTGCCAAGCAGAGTCTGCATCAAGCTCATTTTTCACTAGTGCTTGCAGGGCCCATGGCATAGTGGGAAAAGTGAGAGAAAATGATCCGGGAGCAGGGACTGGTTCGGAAGCCATGAAGTCACATATGAAGCAATTAGAGAGAAATAGAGTAAAAAAAAAAAAAAAAATCCGATGCTAGGTAGAATACTTCAGACTATGAGTGTAATAGAAGAGCAGAGGAAGGAGGGATCAATATGAGCTGGACGGGTCCCCCAAAGTCTCTTCCAGTGATGCCATTGGAAGAGTGAGTCACATGGGCATGGTTCAGGTAGGTCTGGAGGAGAGGGAAGGAGCTCCAGGGCAAGGAGGGTACAGATTAAGGGCTTTGGAGTCAGGCAGACCTGCCTCTAGTCCTGGCTCCGTCATCATCGCTACTAGCTGTGTGATGATAGGCAAATTAGGCACCTTCTTGGTGGTCATGATGCTACTACCTACTTCTTGGAATGAAATGCAGTATTCAAAAGAGTTACATCCTGGGCTTCCCTGGTGGCGCAGTGGTTGAGAGTCTGCCTGCCGATGCAGGGGACAAGGGTTCGTGCCCCGGTCCGGGAAGATCCCACATGCCGCGGAGCGGCTGGGCCCCTGAGCCATGGCCGCTGAGCCTGCGTGTCCGGAGCCTGTGCTCCTCAGCGGGAGAGGCCACAACAGTGAGAGGCCCGCGTGCCGCAAAAAAAAAAAAAACAGAAGCTGAAGGTAAATATAATTAAGGGACTAATTCGAGCACTAGATACCAATTTCTGTCAGAACCAGCCATGCTGAAGGGATAATGATACTAACTAAGGCAGCTTTTGCCCTGAAGGAAAATCTTTTCAGAAGTGTTTTCCCTACAGAGTTTTTCTCCTCCAACACCCTGACCCCTCAGGACTGTTTTCTTACTGTCC
The DNA here is from genome assembly GCF_964374135.1 of Grampus griseus. Lineage (NCBI taxonomy): Eukaryota > Metazoa > Chordata > Mammalia > Artiodactyla > Delphinidae > Grampus > Grampus griseus. Next base: position 74,427,575 of record NC_138998.1, read on the forward strand.
TGAAGGTCCACACCCTCTAATCCCCTGTCTATACTGTAGAATCAATTTATCTATAGAGACCTTGTAAAGCCTGCAAATTCCTGCTCCACCACAGACCTACTGAGTCAGAGTCTCTGGAGGTGGAGTCCTAGAATCTGCGTTTGAAGCAAGCGCCCAGGTGATTCTTAGGTATGCTAAAAGTTGTTTTAAACACTGTGGGCTCAATCCTGGCTGCACCTGAAAATATGATGCCAGGGCTCCAGGCCAAAGATCCTCATTAATTTCTCTGAAACGGGGCCTGGGCGTGGGTTTTTTTTTTTAATGCTTTCTTAGGAGATTCCATTTGCAGTCAGGGTTCAAACCCCCCAGTTTATTTACCCTATTGGGAACAGGAACCGGGGGAAAATGCATATATTGGAGAGTCTTCTCCAATATTCCTCTGCTCCAACATCCCAATTGCCCTTCAACAAACTCATTTAGTTCTTCTCCCTTCAAATATAAACGTGAAGAACTGCCCCCACTCGTAACTCGCTAATAAATCACTAACCATAGAGATCTACCCCCACAATGTAGAGTTAATTGGCCCGTTCCCTTTCTTTCCCTCCACCTTGGGGGTCCGATTAATCCATTTACAGTTCATCTATCCATCTATCCCCCATAAGCCTTGCTAAAGACGTCTTCGGCAACCACTGGGTTCCTCCTGGCTTATTACTCCACCATTCTTGGTCAGTTCTCCATGCCTCCCTCCCTCGGCCCCCATCCCTCAACACCCAAATCTTCCGGGGAACAGAAGCCAGGGGAGGACGCCCCTTCATACTGGAGGCCTGGGAACGTTTGCTAATGAAGTGGAGTCTGAACAGCTGCTAAAGATCCTTGCCTCTCCTGCCTGTGTCTGGATGGGTGACCAGGGTGCCCAGCCTCTACTTAGATACTAAATTCAGCAGATCTGACATGGAAGCCCTGCCTCCCTCTCACTATGCTCTTGAGGGCGCCACTTAACAGGAGGGCTACTTGGGTATCTATAAACATAAGACATTTACTTCTTTATGGGGAGAAGAGAGGAGAGTAATAGAGCTTCCATTCCACATGCATTAAAGACAGCGTACTCCACGTGCTCCATTCCTGTCCCACTTGCTGTGCCTTTTAGGAAGGTATCCCCCACCCCACCAAGGCGAGCTCCGGACAGCACGGCCAAGTCATCAAGATCCTCTGATATAGGACGCCTCTAGCATTCCTGCCGGCATCATTCCCCTCTTCTGCCACGGCCCCTCCCAGAAGAAAAACTACCCCCTCACTCACCACAGTCATCTCTGTCAAAACTCCCACTGGGGAGGAATCTGATACACTTAGGCATGGAGCACTGATAAGGCACGGCCAGGGGAACATCTTACATCAAAGGAATGTGTCACTTTAATGGTCGAAATGTGGACTAGGTTGAGCTGGAGAAAGAGATTCTCTAAGGGGACAGTGGGAGGGTTTTTATTCCTGGGAAAAAGGAACAAGTTTATTAGTCTCAGCCCCTGCCTAATGGAGATATAAGCTGGAGGAAGTTATCGGAAATCTCAGCATTTCATTCAGTAAACAACTGGGCGCCTACTTGCAACAGGCTCTGGTTGGGCGCTGTGTGGATTCAGTGATGGATGAGACACGTCCTCTCCCTCCAGAGCCTACCATAAAAGGCAATCACACATGAAGAAGACACTTAGAAGATATAAGAATGGCCAATAATCCACGAAAAGATGTTCAACATCACCATCATTACGGAAACACAAATCAAAACTACAAAGAGATTCTACCTCACGCTCATTAGGATGGCTACTATAAAACAAAACAAAAACAGAAAATAGCAAATGTTGGCAAGGATCTGGAGAGACTGGAACCCTTGTGCACTGTTGGTGAGAAGGTAAAATGGTGCAGTTGCTGTGGTAAATAGTATGGCAACTCCTCAAAAAATTAAAAATAGAATTACCATATGGTGCAGCAATTCCACTCCTTGGTATATACCCAAAAGAACTGAAAGCAGGGGCTTGAAGAGATATTGGTACCCCCATGCTCATAGCAGCCTTACTCACAGTAGCTAAAATGTGGAAGCAACCCAAGTGTCCACTGACAGACGAATGAATAAATAATGTGGTGCATACATACTGGCCTATCATTTGGCCCTAAAAAGACAGGAAATTCTGACACATGCTACAACACAGATGAAACTTGAGGACACCATGCTAAGTGAAACAAGTTAGTCACAAAAAACCAAATACTCTATGATTCCACTTTTTTTAGGTATCTAGACTAAGCAAAAGAATAGAGAAAGAAAGTGGAAAGGTGGTTGCCAGGGGCTGGGGAGGAAACAATAGGGAGTTACTGTTTAACGGGTACCTTGATGACACCTTGATCACAGCCTCATGAGAGGCCATGAGGCAGAGGACCTAGTAAGTCGTGTCTGGGCCCCTGACCCACAGAAACTGTGAGATGATAAATGTGTGTTATTTTAAGCCATTAAGTTTTAATTTGTTACACAGATAACTAATACATTACTTAAGTCTTCTCTCTAGCCCCCAAATATTTGCCACTCTATTGTTTTGACTTCTGACCAATTAATATACCTTCCAATAACCACATTTGTATTTAATTCCCTTAAGATAATTTTATCTTGTATATAATTTTCATCAGATTGACATTTCCTACTGCAAAAGGATGCAATCACTATAAAGGCACTCCTGGGCTCCCAACAGCCAATGTGGAAAGATCCAGACTTAGGTTGGTAACAAGATTCTCATCCCTGATCGGCCACAAGGCCACTGTACCCTGTTCCTAAAATACTTGAGGACACTCACTCTCCCACCTGACTTGGTTTCCCTTTTCTACTGTCTCCTTTCTTCCCCATCAGAGAAAAGATGTTGTTCTCCTATATCCCTAAGAGGAGTCACTTTCCACTACAAACTGTATTTTCACAGCACATACGTATCATCCTAGGCCTGTCTCTCTTCTTTATTTCTGATTCTTTCCAAACTACCTCAGGAAAAGATTTCCTTCTCTTTTCCTTCCTCTACTTTCTCCTCCCTGCTTCGTTTGATTTTGAGCCAAAAATAATCCTAATGCTAGCTAATAAGTGCAAGATCAATGTCAGGGATTTAAACCTATATCAGGAAAAAGGCAGAGCCATGCATTGTGAAGTAAATTAGAGCTAATAACCAAAGCCAGCGACCTTAAAGCCCTGGAAAGCACCCCCCAAATCAACATCAGAGCCTCTACAAAAGCTTCAACCACCCATCTCATCATCATCTAATTTAACTTAACCTACTTTTGACCATAAGCACCTTTCCAGAAAAAATAAAATAGGACTCCCCTTTGCTGAGGTTTTTGCTACGCGTACTATTAAAACAATGTTGTTCTCTACTTTTTTTTTTAATTGCAAATGTATGATATGTGGTGAGTTATTTAGCCTGAGAATGTTGAACCATTACGCATAAATGTGTTTTTTAGAAGAGTACAAGACTAGTTCTGACACCTGACCTATCAATGATTTTTGAGACAAAGCCCACTTGTAAGTTGGGGTCACAGACACCTGTATGTAGAGTGTGAGTGGTGGTGTTCATTTAGGAAGTGAGGTGAGAGACGGGAATGTGTAAATTCGGGCAAGGGGGCCCGAGCAGAGCTGGGAGGAAGGAGACCAGGGAGGGAGCGAGCTCTGTGGGAAGCAGGACCAGGGGAGGGGAGTGGAAGGCCATGAGATTTTCTGAGTAACTCATATGTGAGGGGCACTGGGCCGCAGCTGTCTCCTGTTCCTGTACTGAATTCTCACCTCTGCCCCGTGAGTTAGGGCATGTTCTCCGGCCATTTTTCAGATGAGAAGACTGGTTCTTAGAGAGTTTATATGACCTAGATTGGTTTATATGGCCACAAGACCTAGAGTTTATATGACCTAGACTGGTTCTTAGAGAGTTTATATGACCAAGATTCCAAATTGGGTCTTTTTGAAGAGCCGGCAAGCACCTTCTGGTCAGTTCCTGGTGCACCTGCCCACTCCCTTCTTTATCTAGGTGCTCCTGGGCTCCTAACGGCCAACGTGGAAACATCTAAACTTTATCTAGGTGAAGAAAAAGGCGGGGTGGTGGATTGCCTTACTTTTCTTGATGAAAGTTGGGGCAAGGGAATGCTAAATCACAAGAGGAAAGTGGCAGAGAAAGTCTCGGAACCAGAGGGTTTATGTTTCCCAAATCATGGAAAACTCTGTGGCCTTTAAAGTAGCAGCTGGAGGGCTGGGTCTGGACTGCTCGGAAGCACTGGAAGGAGAAAGCCAGGGCGCCCCTTCCCAAAGCCACCACAGCCTCCCTGGGCAGGTGAGAAGCAGCAGCCCTAGCAGAGCAGAGCCAAGGCAAGGTGATCGGCTGAGGAGAGCCACGGCTATGAAACGCCAGTTACCCCAGGCATGAACTCAGCATCGTCCTGATCAAAGCGTGTGTATGTGATTACAGTTAGGGGAAAACTGAGGGAAGGGAAGCTATGGCTTAATGAGGAAGATAGAGCTATGCATCCCAGGCATTCGTTTCTTTAAAAGTATTTGCTCTGAAAGAATTATCTTCCTTTTATCAATACTGGCTTGCTTGGCGTTGTTTAAACATCACGCTTTTAATAAAGAGGTATGCCGTGGACCCGGCAAAACGGATATAGAAACTGTGCTCAGCGTTTATCTCAAGCAAACTCTTGGACGCCACTGCTTGGACCTGCATGTCTGTGGAGAGCCCAGGTCCTGCCTTTGCAAAGAGTCCCCCAGGTGGTGCTGATGCAAGTGGTCCAAATCCACTTTAGGAACAAATGGCTTGGAATGAGTGGCTATGGAAAAGTCCACCTCAGACACACTGATTAGATTGGGACTGCTCTCCAAGATACGGGCCTTAGAAAACTGAGAGGAAACTGTTGGAGGATAAGAAAATTCTGGGCTACGGGCCACTAAAATACAATGACCTCCAGCATACTTCACCCCTACTGCTCATCAGCAGTTCACAAGCACCTCTCACTGACTCAGTATGACCCTCCCCTCCCTAATACTGCTCCTAGTTAATTGCCATGCCTGATATATATATATATTTTTTGGCGGTACACGGGCCTCTCACTGTTGTGGCCTCTCCCGTCGCGGAGCACAGGCTCTGGACACGCAGGCTCAGCGGCCATGGCTCACGGGCCCAGCCGCTCCGCGGCATGTGGGATCCTCCCGGACCAGGGCACGAACCCGTGTCCCCTGCATCAGCAGGCGGACTCTCAACCACTGCGGCACCAGGGAAGCCCCATGCCTGATATTTTTACTAGACCACAGGTTGTGGTCAAGGTTGCCAGGATATTCATTGTGTTTAAAATGCTGCAAGAGAAAACAGAGGGCTTTGCCTGAGTTCATGCTTGCCAAGCAACGGCCTTGTCCTAAGTGCACAGGAGGTGGCTGGCCTTCCCCTAGGAAGGGCACCCACGAAGGTCTCCATCTGCCCAGAGCAGAGCCCCCAGACTCCCAGGTCCCGTGGAAAGGCAGGGGAGAACAGAGGAAGCCATTAGCACACCTGCCCCACAGTGGTGCCCACCCAGGCATCTGTCCACCTCTAACAGTAGAGAGACAGCCTCTGCCTCTTCCCAGGGAAGGTTAGGTGATCTTTACTAAGTGCTCTGAGCCCTTGGGACCCAATGGGCCTCTCTGCCCCGGGAGTCTGACAGGAAATCAATCTGCCGTCTCCTTTGCTTTCTGAATATGATGGATGCCCATCAGGTAGGAGTTTGAATCACATGGTCTCCAAGGTCCCTCCTAACACCAACGCTCCATAATTCCTTTTAGCCAAGGCCCAAGGATCCCTTTTTGGCTTGAGGCAAGGAGAAAACTGACATAAAGTTAGCAAACGCAGTCACCTCCCAAATTCCCTTGAAAAGAGGAGAGAGCAGTGGTATGAATAATCCAGAATTGGACCTTTTTTTACATCTGAAGAAACTGAGGCCAGATTGGAGGAGCAACTTAAAGACAAGGTGATAGGGTTGATGGCTGAACTTGGGCTGGAGCCAGGACTCCAGAGAGTTCATACAGAGCAGGGAGTTAGAGAAGAGAGCCTGAAATCTAAAAGATGTGAACAAAGAGGCCACATCCATGGTGGTCCAGAGAGCAGGCTTGGGTGCTCAGCAGGGCACACACCGTGCTGGGCACTCAGTGCTTCCAGGTGTGTGTGTCTTACATGCCTAATATCCTGTAAGCATCTTGAAGACAGAGAACTCGGTATGTTGTTATTCCACGTGCATCACCATACCCAACACAGGGCACGTGGAAGCATAGAACCGAAGCCCCCTCTGGCTGCACATGCAAGGCCCCACCGATTGTCTCACCTGGCACATCAGCATGACAACAGAAGTCAGGCTGGCCCAGGGTCATGAGGTCCTGCCAGCTGCCCCCCTTCTCTTGGGAGGACAATACAAGGTCCCCACACAGACTGACCACGCAGAAAAGGAAACCCCTCTGCGGATTAAACCCTGCCATTGTATTCTCAGTTCTGAAGATGGTGACCAGCTCGCAAGACCCAAGCCATCCTCCAAACATCTTCCATACCAAGGATTATAAGTGCTGAAATCAAGAAAGGAAGAAGAGCTCTGACCAACAAGGGAAGCCAAGACACTCCAGGCTGCAGGCCACAAACCCCTCTACTTGCAGCTGAGGTCACATACACAGGACCCTCCTGGGCCAATGTCCACCTCTAGCTCCTGACCACGTAGCCTTCCTAACCCTCCGTAGACCCTGGTGCAAAGTCCCACTATCTGCCATTCCACACCTACCCCTATAATGAGAATAGCAGGGTTTGTACCTTTCTTTAAAGGCACCTGGTGAGGTCTAAGCAGACAAGCTGACAGCTAGATGCTGATATATTCCTCAAACAAGCAGGGGCATCCAACCTCTAGAGAGTTACTGTCACTTAGTAACATATAAAAGGTAAGGTCTATCTCTTTCCCTTTTGTCTGAGGCAGAAGCCAGCAAACATGATTAGGGGTGGAGAATGCCTAGGAAACATCCAGGCCTGCATTTGCTAGAGGTACCATAAAGCTCCAAGTCACCAGGTGAGATGGGGGTCCTGGTGTGGTTCACCCCACCCCCTCTTCATGCGACCAGGGAGCAGAAGCCAAGAGCCTAAGCTTTGTAACAGACCTCAGCAACAAAGTCCTGCATTCACACTCGAGACTCTGTCCCCAGAGCACACCTCTGGAAACTTCTAGCACACCTGCAGGCTGCCCCTCCCTCCCTCTTACGGGAAAGCTCTCCTCTGGCTATGCTCTGTTGACCGGGACCTGGTCAGGTCAGGCCTGCTCTGCAGGGGGAGGGGAACTGGCCAAGACCCAGCACCAAGCCACATGCATGGGGACCCAACGGGAACCCTGCACTTATGCCCTTCTCCAGGGACACAGCTGCGATTTTGGACTTCTGGGCACTTTGCCCAATGGTCTGACATCCTAGGAGGCTAGGAGGGGCCAAGCTGGCTCCAAGAAAGGAGTTACTGGTAGAGGGGCCCAGGAGAGACAACCCAAACCTGAGAGGGAGATTGGCAGTGACAGATAAGCAAGTGAGCCTTGTGCCGAAAAGGGACAAATGCTGTCAAGTTCCCACCTCGCTGCTGCAGAAAGTCTGCTGGAACATCAGGGACTCCTTGGCAGTGATGAATGGCAGGGCATTTTGCACTTCACAGTATGAACAACAAGCCTTATATATTTTTTCCCAAAGTTCCTGGAGAACCTTCATCTCTGCCTAGCTGGGCACTTCTAAGGCCTTGCCCTGGCCTCCCCAGTTGGCCCTGAGACATGGCCACTGAAAATAACAGGAAACCTTGATCCTTTCCCTCCTACTCCCCTTCTCCCAGTTATCACTGGCCCGGAGGCCAAGGCAAAGACAAAGGAGGTGGAGGAAACTTCAGTGCCTGCATGTTTGTTGACCCTAAGTTCCCCTCATCTCCCCTGCCCCCCCAACCTTCAAATCAACCTAAGCACCACTTCCACAAGCTATTCCATCCTCAAGGCCTAACAGAGGGTTAGTGTGTACTCCCAACTGTGTCTGCCCTTCGCCCACCACATGCCCTTTCATCCAGTCTGGGACACCCACGTCCATGATCTAAACATAGGCCACCACTTCGGCTCTGCCCTCCCAACTTTTCCCTTTTCAAATTTACTTTTTCTCTTTATCAAATTTATTTTAGCTATTATGAAAGCAATACATGTTCATCATAGAAAATTTGAAAAATTAAACAGACATAGGAAATAAAATGACCTCATGTCTCAACCCCTCTCCCCCGATATATTAACTCTGTTTTTTAAATTACATTTCCTTCTGGTCTACTTGCTGTGCATTTTTCCTTTATTTTTTTCCATCTGGATCAGACAGCCCGATTCCCCGGCTCTGTCACTTACTAATTGTGTGAACTCGGGCAAGTTATTTCCTTAATCTCATGAAGCCCAATTTCCTGGCTAGAATGGCAATGAGGGTGGAAGCCAATGGCAGCAGCTCTGCTCATTCCTATTATATCTGCTTTCCAATAAAAGCTTTGACTGACTTTATGATCAGATCAGTCAATAAAGAAATAGAATTCAACTTAAAAAATTCACGTGACACAACTTCTTTGAAATGCAGCTATCATATCCCAGGAGGTAGGTCATTTAAAGTGTGGAATCATCACTTCCTGTGGATGGCACAGCCCCAGCATGCAGGGAACAGAGATGCACAGTGTTGACAGAGTCAAGAATAATCACAAAGCTATGACTTACTGTGTACCTACTATGTTCTAGGAATTCTGCTAGGCTCTTGGCAAAGTTTTTTCTCCTAGTCTCAACAAACTTGCAAAACAAGTTCAGATCCCCATTCTACAGATAAGGAGAGCTAGGCTAAAAGGCTTAACCAAAACCTCACATCTAGAAAGCCCAGAGTCCAGGTCTTCTGCATCCAAATCCCACTCTATTGTCCTAAGCAGTGACCTGATTCTCTGTGCATCATTTCTGGCCGTTCCATTCGGTACTCAAGCAGAATTTCTTGTCTGGAGCAGACTTTCTGGCTGTTTTTCTTTAACTTCCTCCTCTGGCCTTTCTGCAGGGGACCAGGATTAGCTAGGTGGACACATTCTGACCTTCCCTGCTCACAGGAATCAAGACAGAATAAAACAGAAAGATCTGCAGAAACTCATGACCTATTGGCCGGTATGCTGAGGTAATGTGAAAGGGCACGGGGTGGGGGTGGGGCCAACTTAATTCAGGAGCTCTGAATGAGGAACTCGAGCTCGTGCTGCCCTTAGAATGGAATCTAACGATTCCTGAAATATCATCACCCTCTACTAAATGAATGACACCTCCCATCACTCACACAAAATAGATACAGCCATATTATGCATGAGGAAAATAAGATTCAGAAAAGTCACATAATCTACTCAGAGCCACACAGCCAGTCAGTGCTAAAGCTGAGCTGGCTGAACCCAGGTCTGTTCAACTCCCCAACCCATGCTTTTCCACTCCACCAAGCTGCTCTCCTGACTAAGTGTCCAAAAACATACGCAGGTAGTGCAAGATTTGGGGAGAGGACGCTGAGGACACCCATCAGAACCTTTCCCAGAACCCCCAGAAAGATGATTTTATTCAGGGACCCTGATGGCAACTGCTCACAGCTATTAAACCATCTGCCTGAGAATCCAAATTCTAATTTCCTCCACGGGGAGGAATTCCTCAGGGAACATGTAGTTCAAACTTCAGGGAGAGTCAGAAAAACAGAAGTCCTTCTGTGGTAGGTTGTTTACAAGGCTGGCCATATCAAGCCCTCCCATCCATGCTCCTCTGCAATGTGACTGTCTCTATCAGTCTCTATCTGCTCTATCACCTCTCTATCAGAGGTGGCGTCTATCTGCTTAGCCCCCAAATCTAGGCTAGTCTGAGACTTGGTTTAACCAGAATATAGTAGAAGAGACACTGTGTGCCTCCTAGGCCTCGACTTCAAGAGGTCTTGCAGCTTCTGCTTTCATCTTCTTGGAACACTTCTGCCATCACGTAAGGAAACTCAGAACTGTGTTCTGGTGGATGAGAGGCCACAAGGTGAACAGAGACACCTGCTGATAACCAGCACCAACCGCCAGACGTGAGGGTGAAGCCGTCTTAGACCATCCAGCCCCGGTCGAACTGTCGAATGACTCCAGCTACATGAGTGACCCCAGCTGAGGCCAGCAGAAGAACTTCCCAGCTGATCCCGACCCAAATGGCTGACCCATAGAACTATAAGCAAATCAACAATTGTTTTAAGCCACTAAGGTTTGGGTATTTTGTTAGACAGCAATAGGTAACTGCTACACCTTCCCTTTGCCTCTGAAAACACTTCCCTCACTTCTCAGCAATACCCACCCACCTATCCAGTGAGGAATCTCCTTTGAGTCTAAGCAAGCCCTGCACTGGACTACTCTCAGAAAGTTCTTGCTGATAATCCCTTTCAGTCTGTGTATATTTATGCAGTGTATCCTACAAGCCCAGCGCTGTACCGGCAGACAGAGGATATTCAAAACTGTGTGAGTTGAGGACTGTGCCCCTCAATCAACTCACGGTATCACAGATGTCAGAAACCCAAGCCCCCAAACAGCAGCAACACAAAGGGAAATGTGAGGTGCACAGCTGAGCTACGCACCAGACCATGTGCCTGTGGTGGGCAGAAGTCTGAATAAATGGGCAACATGGAGAAAAGTGATTTGGAGTCCAATTTCCCAAATCACCTCACAGTAGATTACTCCAGCGCACACATCCATCACTTCTGAGAGCATAAAGCACGTGGGAACTGAGGAAGACTGTAAAGTATATTTCAGGCAAGGCAGCTGACATGGCTCATGGCCTGAGACTCTGCAGGCTCAAGAAACCCCAAGACTGGAGCCAGACAGCACATACAGTTTTGACTGCATAAAGAAGAGCCGAACCCAAGGGTTTCCCAAGGGCTCATAAAAATGGGAGAGGTTTAGAGACTGCTTTTATTGATGTACAACTCCTCCATGTATACTCAAGAGGAAAATGTCTTCTCTCACTTATCAAGCTGTTGGTCACAGACAACAACTCCCTGTCACCTTCTGAAGAATTCCAAACTTTTAACCTGACATTAGGGGCTCTCCATGATCTGATGCTAAAGTGAGATCTGGAAATCTAATCCCAGCACTAACACGTATTCGGCAGCTGTGTGGCCCTGGGCAGGGCACTTCACACCTCTGAGTCTCTGTTTCTTAATCTGTAAAACTGGGAGTTTACGTGCATTGATCATGGGGATGTTATGAAAAGTAAAATGACATAACAAAGTGCCCAGTATTGTGTCTGGCACACAATGGATGTTGACTAAATGTAGTTCCTTCCCGAAAGTTCAACATCTTCCATCCCAGAGAACAGTATGTGAGATGCCGGGGAGGAGGTAAGGGTTCCTTGGGATAAAGGCATGTCTTGAAGCTTGATGTGGTTGGAAAGGACCAGAGTGATGGACTACATCTCTGTGTCATTGCTTGTTCTTGTTTTTTCCTGTACATCCCAACTACCTCTACGCAGCGATCAAGCAGCTACCCAAGGCTTTGCCAAGGTATTTTCTGAGAAGGGAACTCTGAAATGCTCTGGGTTGCACTTTATCCAAGCCAGCCTCCTCTCTCCTTACACCTCATACCCAACAATGGGCATTCGCCTCTTGTACTCAGAACACTGGTCCCACGTTAGGACTGTTCTCACCTCCATATCTAGTTTCATGAGTGGAAAAAACTCTAATCCTAATTTCCTTGGACCCACTCCAGCAAGGCACCACTCCCACATCCAGGCCAACGGAGAGTCCCAGAGAGACTCTCCCCCAACTCTTCCCCCACCTGCTCCCCTATGGACAGGGAAGTCAGTCCACTGTTGGTCATAACTCCTTCCTGGTCTTTCTCACACAAATATACGCTGGTAGTTTACAGTAAAATGGGAAACTGAACTAAGAGAACCACATCTCCATCAGAGACTAATCAATACCAGTGACTGGAGCAGCTTTTCACTGAACATGAGGCACCAGGGAACCATGGAGATCCTCCTCTCATCCCACTAAAAGTAAACATACTGCCCCTCCACCAATCCCTGGGATTCTACTGCAGGGTAGTTGTAGATTGTCCACAAGTATCAACCCCTGCCCAACTAGAGCCTACAGCTGGGCAGAAGCTACAGCTGCTAAAATATCAACCACTGGCTCAGGATTGAAGAGAAATAGGATCCTTCATACCTGTGAGCCCTTATCATGTGGAAGGGCCTTCCTGACAGTAACCCCCCACACCCCTACCTCTGCCCTGTCATTTAGACAGCCCAGAGCCCACATGCTTAGTGAAACGGAATGGTACCCCGTCCCCAAGCATGGGCTACCTATGGCTGCTCCATCGCTCCCATCCAAATCGCAGCACTGACTCCTCATAAGAGAATGGAAATAATTTGTTAAGTGACTCCCTGTGCCAAGCCTTCTGTTTGGTCATTTACACATGTGTTCATCTTTCATTCCTACAACATCCCTCTGAGTAAGACATTATTATTTCCATTTTACATATGAGTAAACTGAGGCTAATGGAGCCTAAGATAACACAGTCCATAGATAGGATTTGAATCAACGTCCATGACTTTCCACCCAAGAGTCAACATTTAGAGTTGCACTCTCTTAGTATGTATTCTGAATATACCTGCCTATGTTTGGGTGTTTGCCTACCTAGGACAGAGTTTGTGCCTCAGTCGCTTGTTTCCTATAGCTTCCAGCACAGTGCCATGTTTGGTGGTAGGGTTGACAATGGTGACAGATGGGGTTGTCTTCCAAATCACTCTGAGTCCTCCTCCATCAGAGGCCCACTGAGACCTAACCCAAACTAGAGGGCATGTGAATGTAGTTACCACAGTCATCAAAAATGATGCATTTTTTCTGGGTTTCCTTGGTGGCGCAGTGGTTGAGAGTCTGCCTGCCGATGCAGGGGACACGGGTTCGTGCCCTGGTCCGGGAAGATCCCACATGCCGCCGAGCGGCTGGGCCATGGGCTGAGCCATGGCCGCTGAGCCCGCGCGTCCGGAGCCTGTGCTCCGCAACGGGAGGGGCCACAACAGTGAGAGGCCCGCGTACCGCAAAAAAAAAAAAAAAAAAAAGATGCATTTTTAATACAATGTTTAATATACTATATTGTCACGACAGGAGTTTAGACCATGATGAAAAGACATAAGAAGAAGCAGAGGGACATGCAGAGGGGGTAGACAAAGTCACCTTTTCTATGAGCTCACTCTTCACCTGGGAAAGAGGGTGGCACCACTAAGCCTCTCCCCAGGGAGCGTCCTCTGCTTTTCAAACCTGGCTGAGTTCCTGATCCAGGTGCACATTAGGATTCTCACCACCACTCTGGGAGCTCCCTCAAAGCCAAAGCAAACAACTCTCCCAAGCAGAAGCCAGCTCTCCATGCTCTTCCCTGAACTGTCCCACATTCTCTCTAACCCAGGTTCCCAGGGCTTCGACAAGGTAGAGAGTCAGTTGCCAATGGCAACCAAATCCCACTGCTTCAACTCCAACTTCACTTGGATTGGTTTGGAGGGATGGAAGTCAAGGAGGGGCCAGGACCAAGTTGCCTTGTGTCTAATGCGCTCACTTAACAATCATCATGCCTTATACCCAGGCGACTCTTCAACTTTTCTAAGGGCTTTCCAGTATCATCTCATCATCTCTTAATCTTGCTGCAGTCCTTGAGGTGAATGACAATGTCCTCAGGCAGACAGGAACTCCTTGCAGTTGTTTTGTCCCTCTCTACCAGCCTCAACACCTTTGGAGACCAAAAGACTTTCAGCAGAGGAAGAGCAGGAATCTGATCCTCCCAACACAAAGCCACAGAATCACTCAGTCTTAGAGGTGGATGGGGTCTCAGGTGTTCTCCAACTAGGCATCTCTCATGATTAGCAGGGACGCCCCCTAAACCAGCACCGTCCAATAGAACTTGCTGTGATGACGGACACACACACATATCTGTTCTGCGCAATACTGTCCTCACCAGGCACACACATGGCTATTGATCCCTTGAAATGTAGCTAATAACTCAACTGAGGAGCTGAAATTTTTTATTTTATTTTAATTGTAAAAAAATTCTAATAGTCACATGTGCTAGTGGCTACTGTATAAGACAATAGCCTCCCAGCCAGACCTCACTGCAATGGTAATTTACTGTCTCAGTTTGCTATCATCCCACAGACCAAAGGGTGTCATGGAATTTGACACAGAGGATACCTGGCGTATGTGCTGAAAGAATCATGTGATGAAAAGGCTAACTGGATTGCCTTTTGCCTACAGTTTTGATGTTGATCACTTCAATAACAAAATGCTTACAAATGTTTACAGACTGAGCAGGTTGGACACAGGAGCCACGAAAGACCATCGAGCCCATTTTATAGATGGGAAAACAGACTGGTTACCCCTTTCTCCTCAGATTATACCTGACAGATCCGTGTTCTTTAGGGAGTCCACTGTTATCCCATACTTGCTCCCAAAGTTTCTGACAACTTTCCCAATTATTCTCCACCTGTAGGTATCCCAGGGCGAGAGCCAAGCTGGGGAGAAGAAGTTACATCTGTCACCTTGAATCTCCTCCTCAAGGATTCCACAGAGGCCCACAGGTTGGGGGTAAACCGTGGGGAAAGAGCTACGGGAGTGCTGGGCCCAGACGCTCAATGCAGAGCCCTGCGGTCCTCTCTTGTTCCTGCCTACCTCCATCTTCACTCATCGTTCACCTATTTGGAAACCTCCAAATTTACATGTGCAAAAAACCACCTTTTCCTCTCGTATTAGCTCAGTGGTCCCAGTTTAAATTGGGGGCTTCTAGCCAAACTGGTTCCCAGAAGAACATCTTTCCTTTGCTGTTTGCTGGGTGGATCCCTGGTGAGAGGGAGTGCCCACTGGTGTAGGTCCTAGAAATGAAGATTTCGAAGTTACGGAGAAACAGAATCTAATTTTCTTGTAATAAGAAAAATATCTGGGGGAAGCCAGATCAAGATGGCATAATAGAAGGATATGGAGCTCGCCTCCTCCAGCAAATACATCAAAAATACAACTACGTGTGGAACAGTTCTCACTGAACACCTGCTGAATGTGGGCAGAAGGCCTCATACAACCAAAGCTGCAAGAAAAATCTTTGTTTTCCCTGTTTTTTAAAGTAGAAATTAAGAAGAATGAATATGTATGACAGTCTAATGTTTATTAGTATTATTTAGAGATCTCCAGTCGTACTGTTGTAACCCATAACCGTTCACTCATCAACCATGTATTGAATACCTTCCTTCCAGTCACTACGCTGGCCATCGCATTATCTTATAACATCCAACCGTTCAATATTTATTGAGCCCCTACTAGACAGAGAAGTTCTTATCTTCATAGAACTTACATTTAATGGAAGGCTTTCAATAATCTGCATACAAAATAAAACTATCATTTCAGATAGTGTAAGTCCTAAAAGAACATAAAAACAGTAGCACTAGAGCATGACAGGTGGAGTAGGGGATGTGCTATTTTAGCTCTGGTGGCCAGGAAAGGCCGCTTTAAGGAAGCGACATTTGAGCTAAGGCCTGATTGTTGGGAAAGAGGTAAATGATGCCCCAGGAGAGGGAAGATGCCCCAGAGGGAGGGAAGAACACATGCAAAGGCCCTGAGATGAGAACAAGCTTGGCAGGTTTTGGGAACAGAAGACTGGCTGCAGCATGGTAGGAGAAGTGGTCTGAGAAAGAGGCAGGTTCAGATTATGTAGCGCCTGACAGGCCACACTAAGAGGTAGAGATGGTATTCCTAGCACACGGGAAGGCACTGGGGGGGGGGGTTAAGCATGAGAGAGATATGATCAGATTTATGAATACAAATACATTATGGATACAATATTTACAATACAGGAAGATGACTGCAAAGCAGGCCATTACAAAGTATTATAGGAACTATGCTAATGAAGAAAGCTTCACTGCAAGGAGGGAGTCAAGAAGAAGACTAGGCTTCTTAGGGTAATGGCATTCTAGGCAATAATGACAGCTGCAAAGGTGTGGAAATGTGAAACAATACGTGTGGAACATAATGGCACGTTGGAGGGGAGACAGGTAGTCAGCATGGAGGGCAAGTAGGTTCACCCATGGGAGGCCTTATACACCAGCCTCAGGAACTGAATTGATTTTGCAGGTCCCTCGTCCTTAACTTGGCTCTTAAAAATACTGGTACCTGGCCCCGCACCAGACCAATTCCATCAGAACCTCTGAGGTGGAAGGCAGGCACCAGTACATTTAAAAGCTCTCTGGGTGACGCTAATGCATGGCCAGGGTTGAAAAACCACCACTGCAGGTGATGACTGAGGGGCCCTGAAGCATTTGAGATAAGCAGTAACGATTATTTATTTTCTGTAACAGGTTTGTTTTTCTAAAGATTATATTTTAGAATACAGTATTTTTAAAGTATAATATATTCAGGCAATGATGACAAATTAATTACCTACGTTTGCATTTGAAAGTTTTGAACATTGTTGCAGATGGAGTCACGAGTTTCCATCCCTCCTGAACTCTGGCTCTTAGGACAGTTTATGAGAAATCTAGAAACATCTAAACAGGAGAAACCACCAGCAATACAGAGTTGAATAAACAGGAGAGTTGAAGGACTTTAGAGCCAGAAAGATCCCCCTCAGAGCCTCGTTATTTTGCAGCTAGATATAAAAAGAGAGGATCAAAGAGGTGCCAAGGCCCAGGTTGGCCAGGGTTGGCAGCAAAGGCAGAACTGGAACCCAAGCTCTCCACACCGCACCACACTGCTGCTTGTTACTAAATAAGAAAAGCCATCCTAATTTCTGGACTTGGCATTTTTTACAATATTAAGTAGATCATGAAAGAGCACTTCATTTTAGAAGAGAAATATAAAAGAGGAAAAGGATAGAAAATAAAAATCCACAGTAATCAAAAGCCGTTTGGGTCACACAGAACTTTATTTTTCAGGTTTTCTCCTTAGTTTATGACCTTCTGATGCTTTATTTTGATGTTCCGACAGGCTTCTGTAAACAGAATTTGTTCAAAGAAGACAGGTTTTCTACAGGTTAGTAATTCTTGTTCAAAGCGCATATTTCAGGATGTAGACACACATCTTTCTCCAGCCTCCAGAAGATGGAAGAATTTGAAGCAAGAGACACAGAGGACTGGGTCCTTTCCCTGTGCTGCGGGATGCATTTGCAGGACAGAATCCCTGGCTCTACGTTAGAATCAAACACCTGAGGATTTTTTGAGCCTGTATTTGGAAATACCAGTCCAACACTGAAGGTTAAAATATGCTGCATGTTTTACGGGTGTGCCAGGCAAATGTAGCAGCAGTGCCACCTGCATTTTTACTGTCATCTTTGGGCTCAAGATCCAAGATTCAAGCAGCAGGGGCCAGCCATGTGGTTCTTCTCCATTTCTTGATGAGTCTTTCACTTTACTCTCATCTGGACAAGTTGGAGGAAGTGCACCGAGATTTTAATTGCCAGATGAGTTTATCTGAAACAGAAGTAAGGGGTGGCTCAGTAAAGGTCAATGTCCAATCTGGATGCAGCGACAGCTATAGAAACTGACTCTGTTTATTGTGGTGTGTGAGTTCTGCAGTGAATCCAAAAGACAGTGCTTCTTGCTGCTCAGAATGACCACAGAAGAGACTGGCTTCAAGCTAGACCATGTGTAAGCTATGAAAGCTGTGACCATCCCCAGTAGGAGCAGATGTTGCAACTGAATCAACATAAATAGTGGCTTGGCCAAGGCTTGGTCATGCAGAGATGGGAGCAAATCCTCAGGTATTAAAAAAGCAGCCAAGTGGCCCAGAAGAAGACTGTGTGCAGGGAAGCTTGGAAGGAGGAGCACAGGCTTGGAAGTTGGCCCAGAGCAAACCTGTAGGTGAAAAATATGAGGACCATGGTCAAGGACCATGGTCAAGGGCCACCCAGCCTAGGAGTGGCAACTTCTGATGTTAAAGGGACCAAGCTCATCGGGACAGTCATCAGTTTGTGTTCTTCAAGCCGGAAATCCTCTGAAATTGTCTCAGGATCTTCCAAGATTAGACCCAGAACATTACCACTGTCTGGAATAGAGATAAGAGTTCCCAGAACCAAGTTATCTTTCTAAGCTGTGAAATTACATTTTATATAGTCCTTTAAGATCCTCAGATATTACTTTCTTGAATAACTTATTTTTTTTCTTAAACTCCCAAAAGGACATCAATCCTCTATGTTATCCAGTTTTTTTCTACAGCTTCTCAGTGTCTTTTACAAACTTATCCGATTTTTTTCAATCCCTGAGTAAAGATCCTAAAATTCAGTGTCCTGTTGTAATATTTATACATTTCTTCTTTTACCTTTGTATCATTTCCTTTTACCTATTATGAAGCCTCAATTCTTGAACCTATTTTTCTACATCTCTCAGAATCTCTCCTACCTATCTTCTGGAGTACATCCAGCTTATAAAGATCTATAAAGAACACCAATAAAAAAAATTTTTTAATGTCATCAACAGATTTAGGCTACGAGATGCACACTCTGATGCAGAATGAGATGAGGACATTTTCTCCAAACTGCTTTCACATCACTTGCAAGGTGGTTTGTCAAAACAAATACTTTACCAATCTTCTCTGGAAGACTTCATCTATTTCATACATGGAGGTTCCCATCTATTTTTAATGATTCTGGAAACACAAAAGATGGTTCAAGTGTCATATGATGGAATCCACGGTTCCTTCCCTCTGTGCAAGTGATCAACCTTCCACTGCAGGAGCTGCTTGCTCTCCATGGAGGCTTCCCTTGCCCATGTGTTCACATCCTCACTTTAAAGAGGTTTGCTGAGAATGTCTTCCGAACCTGGGGCTCTAGCCAAGGTCCACTTTCAGGCACTCAAACCAACAGGCCAGGAGAACACACCGCTCCTTTTAAGTCCTTCTCATCTTCAAACATCGCCTTATTTATGATGTGTTTTGAATACAGCAAAGGGTCTATGGGTAGTTTGCATTTGTTCCCTGTATGGCCCTGGTGAGGATGCTGCGGCTTCACACACGGCAGCAGCAGGAATGGGGATCTGAGTGCTAGGACGAGGTGCCGGCGTTCTCTCTTTCGTGCACCTTCTTTCACTCACGAAGAACTGTTTAAGCAGCAGACACGTCCCACACGTGCAGGTGCGCTCATCTTCTTTAAACACGCTTATTTCCTTGGATGGTGTGTGGAGGTCACGTGTCTTCCTCTCCTTTGGAATAACCTGCAGTGAGGAAGGGCTTCATGTGCAGGAAGGAGGTTCCATTTTGCTAAGGAGAAAAAGGACAAAACTGTAGTTAGTGCCTCTCTTGTTTCTAGACAACTTTCTCCAGCATATAAACTCTGATAACAGCCTCTTCAGAGGACACTAAGCAGTATTCCAGCTCTGAAGGCCCCACCTCAGTAGTAAGATTGGGTGTTTGACTTCGCCTCCGAGCACAGCTTCACAAGAATTCAAATATAATTTACATACATTATGGAAATATGCCACTGCAGCTAAAATAGACTGTGATATTCGGTTTAGATAAATTTAAACTCTTACCTTGCAGTGAGGAGACATCTCTTTTTCCTTTGTGACTCTCAGAGTGAAGGGCCTCAAGGAGCTGATTTCCAACTTCCTTCCAACTCCTGCACCTTCACACCGGCTTTACTCCTGCCTCCCCTGACCACATGAGGCAGGGAGGTCCTTGCTTTCTAGCCTCCAAGCCTGCAGCGGGCATCCACACCACCCAGACTCTAAAGGCCTAGTTAGGAGAACTGGGACTTGTCCTCCCACCTGTGGAGCAAAATCCAACAACAAGAAGCCCACAGAAAAGGCACTGATTGTTCCTGCCCCAACCCACTCTTAGCAGACTGGCTGTCTGCCCTGAAGGCAGGAACTCACACAGCCATCACCCCTGAGAGCCATGTCTGGCTCTGTGCACGACTCAGATCGTCAGGCACCACAGGCAGCTCTGCATTCAACAGGGCTCTGCATCGTTATCAGAGATGATGGGGGTAGGCACGAGACAGGTCCTAATATATGAGCACAAAACTTCAAACATTTGATTTCATGCTACAATGAAACAATTTCTCAATCCAAAAGACATCCATCTTTCAGCCCCTTTCTGGGTTATTTTCTGTAGGGGACTCCTCAGAAACAGAGAGGCCACCAGGCAGTGCCTGTGGTTCTGATCTTCAGAAGCAGCTAGAGAAAGGAGAAAATTGGGAGGTGATGCTGTGAGGTTTTGATGCAGATGCCCACAGGCCTGGAGAATGAAATGCTCTGGGATAGGTGCAAACAGCTCTCACTTCTAGGAGCAAAGTCTGGGCCAGAGGACCGGGGTCCGTGATAGTACAGGACATTTTTGATGACGTGCATGAGGCCACATGACACTCACATACTTGTGTTCTGTCGATGCAAACCCATGTCCCCCCTGACCTCCTGGGATAAAGAGTAAACTGTGAACCAAAAGGAAGGAAGAAAGAGGAAAGAGTAGAGTTGAGGAGGGAGCATAACCTTGAGGGCAGAGGTAGAACCAGCGAGGTGATCTCAGATCATCTGTTACTAAGCACGGTTTACAGTTCATTTCAATCCAATTACTGAGGTCTGCTTTACCCCCTCCCAAGGGAGCTTCTAGGGCCTTCCAAAAGAAATAAGAATATATTGTATTAATTGAGTCCCAGTAAACAGGGTTAATTCCTCACAATGATCGTAAGTAGTGAGCATTCACCACAAAGTGCAATAGTCACCCTGTTAACACCCAGAGTGTCAAATTTACTTGACTATCAGCTTGGTCCAGTATCTGTACTCTTTTGTTTTGGGGGGGAAAGTGCTTGTGATTTTTGTTCGTGGTAAAAGATACATAACATAAAATTTAGCGTTTTGGCCATTTTTAAGTGTACCGTTCAGCGGCATGAAGTACATTCACACTGTTGTGCAGCCAGCACCACCATGTGTCTCCAGAACTTCTTCATCTTCCCCAGCTGAAACCTGCACTACTTTTCACACAGTCTATGAGCCACCCCAGAACCCCAAAGGACGGGGCCTCCACCTACCATCCTGTTCAGTCCTGGGGAGGACTCTAAGATACAATATTATCTAGCATTTTAAGGTTCACAAAGTTCTTCCTCAATGCCCACACCAACCTCACTTGCCTCCTGTATAAGGAAGAAGACCAAGGCTCTGAGAGGGGGACAGGCTCACCCCAACAGAACCGTGACAATGGGTGGAACCAGGCTAGGCTTCCAGTGCACATCTCACGACACCTCACCACCTCTAACACTGACAAGGGGGATGTGAGAAGGCTCTGCACTGGTGCCTAAGGACACCCTCCAAGGGCAGACCTGTCCCTTGTCCCACCCTCTGCTTTGTGGGATTCCCACTGCTTTGGACAGAAAGCCAGAGCTGCCTGGTGGCCCAGAAAATAAGGCAGCTCTCTTACACAGCACTCACTGCAAACGCCAACTTGGTCGTTGAGCACTTTTTTTTTCTTCCTTTCCTTTTTCACTTGCGTCAAGATAAACCCACACCCCATTCACTTCTTCACAAAATCACTGTAACACACTCCCCATCACCATCCTCTCTGTCCTCTTCCCAGTGCACAGGAATAGAGAAGGTCTCTATTCCTGAGGATCGTTTTAGCCAGATTTCTTCTGCATAAAAATAGGAGTGCCCAGGGCTTCCCTGGTGGCGCAGTGGTTGCGAGTCCGCCTGCCGATGCAGGGGGCGCGGGTTCGTGCCCCGTTCCAGGAAGATCCCGGGTGCCGCGGAGCGGCTGGGCCCGTGAGCCGTGGCCGCTGGGCCTGCGCGTCCAGGGCCTGTGCTCCGCGGCGGGGGAGGCCACAGCAGTGAGAGGCCCGCGTATCGCAAAAAAAACAAAAAAACAAACAAAAAAATATAGGAGTGCCCAAGAGATCCTGCCTGGTGTGATTTGTCCTTCCTGTGCCTTGTAGGGGTGGCTCTGTCCATGACTTCCCATCAAGCTCAAGATGCCCCAAGTGCCTCACAGGGCACCTCCGTTCAGGTGACCAGAAGCTTCCAAGTGTGAATTTGCCCCTATGTAGTTCTGGTCAAAATGGCATCACGAATGATAAGTGCAGACTTCTTACCACAGACAGAATCACAACATTGGTCACGGTACTGCACACCCACTGGCACCCAAGCATTTGATCCCCTGAATTTGTGATACATACACCCCAAGTGCACGTTGAACCCCACTGTATTCCTTTCCTAGGGCTACCACAACAAATTACCACAAACTGGATGGCTTAAAACAACAGAAATTTGTTGTCTCACAGTTTAGCCCAAAAGTCCAAAATCAAGGTGGCAACGCCTGAAGGCTCTAGGGAAGACGCCATCCTTGGCTCTTCCAGGCTTATAATAGAGCCCGGGAATCCCTGTCATTTCTGGGCATACAGCTCCATCACTCATCTCTGCCTCCCCCTTCACATGGCTTTCTTCTCCATGAATCCTCTGTTCTTCCTACAAGGACACCAATCATAGGATTTAGGGCTCACCCTAATCCAGTACAACCCCTTGTTACCTTAACTAATTACATCTGCACAGGTCCTATTTCCAAATAAGGTCACATTCTGAGGTTTGTGGGTAGACCTGAACTCTCAGAGAACACTTATTCAACCCAGTATACCCACCGTCCAGCTCCAAGGTATGTTAGATCCAGTTTCTTGTTTTGTTTGTTTTTGCCTCCAGCACCTTCTCTATTTCAATCCTACTCTTGACCATTGCCTTGTTGGAACCGTGTCTGAGGCATCTGCCTCCATTCTCCCTACCCCATTCAACATCTCCAGACCTCACTATAAATGGGTGCGTGAACACCAGATCAAGGAGGAAATAATACTAAGTTGCCCACAGAGGGTTCATCATTTCAAGTCTCCATCTCTCCTCATTCACCCAAGAAATAGCGTGCGTTCAACTCACATTCAGCATTGCACTGGAGCTTACAGGGTTCCTGCCCTCAGGGGACTTAGTGTACAATAGAGAAATGGACAGTTGCATGGTGGGATGAGCAAAGCAAGGAAAAGACCGAGGTACTGAAGGAGGAAGTGGGCATGAGCAGTGGAGGAGCAGAAGACATGGGGACAATGTGGGGAAAGGCAAGAAGACACAAACAAGCGTAGAATTTTCCGGGGACTGTAAGCAGACCCCAGCTGGCTAGATGATGGCCCCACTGCAAAGGGCAGCCTCCATCAGTGCTAAGGTTGTAAAGGCAACTGCTTGTGGATGTGCACCTGATCCCGTAGGGCTCTGAGTCCAGGCCAAGAGGACTCACTAAGGTTTTCTAAGCAATTGGGGGGTTTGACTAAGTGGTGTTCGGGGAAGCCAGATCTAGTTGCGTGTGCATGACGGACTGGGGGGAGTAGGGAGTTGGCAAGGAAACACTGGCTGGGAGCCCAGTTAAGGAGACAGGCTCTAGGGCCAGAGCTTTATTCCTCTGCTGTCCGTGAATCCCCACCCGTGGCCGCAACCTTCAGTCAGACTCTGCAGTCAATACAGCCATCCCGACGTGGCTGGGGGTGGGGCATCCTGGCTGCCCTCCACCCTCCCTTCCCATTAACCTGATGAGTTGCAGAGGGCACATCATGGAGAGCTTTCAATGAATTCCAGGAACGGAGATACCCTTCGGACAAAAATCCCCAAAGAGGAGCTCAGCAGTACTTTGCAAATCAACATACAAATGCCTCTTATGGACAACAGCCTGTCCAGAGAGGGCAGAATCATGGCCTCAGTTCAGGTTCAGCTTCTTCCCACCACTGCACTTCCCCAGTACTGGTGCTGGCATCCAGGAGGTAGCGAAGCAACCCCCTGCTCAGGGCACTGCTTTGCACGGGAGGCCACCAGACAGGTGGTGATCATCTCCCCGTGAGACTGAGAGCTCCCCAGGAAGGGTGGGCTGTCTCTCCCATAAGGCTCCAGCAGGGTCCCTCCAGTCACCAGACGCAAAGCCCAGGGGAGGCTGTAATACACCTCCACCTTCTCTATCCTCCTCACGGGACCCCAGGTTCCCCTGCTTGGGACCTTAAGGAGCAGAGGGCAGGGTGGATGGCGCAGGAGCAAGCCCAGAGAGTGGGAGGGAGAATAACCTCTGCAGTCCTCAAGGCACATCCCTGAGCCTCTTTTCTCGCCTTAGGCCTTCCTGGAGAAAAGTGAGCAGAAGGGGGCTCAAAGGAGCACGAGGATGGCTTTCTCCGTAAGAAAAGCTCGGTGCGCCACCTCAGGAAGCTCCTACAGGCCTCACGGCCACGGTACCAGCCAGGAGCAGTAGGTCTCAGGAAAGAGCCCGGGGCAGGAGCCCAGGGGAAAGGGGGAGATGTGGAATTTCCCGAGTGCAGCTAAGGCAAAGGAGAGAAAAGGCACACTCTCCACGTCCACCTCCACTGGCCTGGAAGTTCAAGCCCCGCTACGTGGTACACAGGATAGCAGGCCACAGGGAAAGGACCCTCCTCCAGACTGTTTTCCCTTTTTCATCAATCAAACTTGAAAGACATAACTTCCACCCCCTTTATTTCCGAAGGGAGATGCAAATGGGTGATCTGTTTGGACTAAAATTAAACTCCCTCTGTGTGTAACTTCTCGATGGTATTCATATATTGAATCTGACTCACACTTTTGATGGGAAAGGTTTTATTAATATAACTACTTATCCCAGCCCACTCGCATTGGGATTCATGGCTCTTGCCCAAGGTACATTTTGGCTTAGTTCTATGTTAACTTAAATCCTGGCATGGACTAATGTTTCACGACAAGCACATTGACAAATGCTATGAGAGATTCCTAGCTGTCTTTGGGTAACGATTATAAAGCAAAATTGGAAGTGGGAAGCGGCCTTGTTTACACAGGCAAAGACCCCCAGATTGGAGGGTCTGGAGACTCGGGATCTCATCACACCACTATCCGTGTGATCCAGCCATTGCCTCTTCAGAGTCTCAGGTTCCTCATCTGTAGAATGAGATTTCTGGCCTCACACAATTCTCAGTTCTCTTCCAGCTCTGACTTCCTGTGATTGTAAAAGACATTTAAAAATATCTCCAGGGAGAGAAATCTCACAATATTATTTAGTCATGAGAAGACTGGACTAATGATATCTAATATCTCTGGGTTCTGAAAGCCTATTATTCAGTTATACACAATGGTTTTTAAATGTGCAAAGATTAGTAAAAAAAAAGTTTAACAAACAAAACAGAAGAGTCTTTCTTAAATGCCCGTTTTAAAAGAACAGAAGTTAAAGCGTCTAAAATAAAACCTCTAGCCATTCTGTGTACACACAGAGAAAACGAGTGGATGAGATTAAAGCTATGCAACAACTGGAGTGGCAAAGACTTGTGGTGACCGGGACACTTTGCTGATTGAAATAAGACATGACAATTATGGGGACATTATACCACAGTCTTAATTCCATGTCACTGTTATACCTTTTGCCATTAGGCACAGGGGAGCCCAGAATCCCAACATGTGTATGGCATTATGCAAAAAAGATTAATTCTCTCTCAGCAAGGGCACTGCTCTCTCCCCAGCTCCATGGCAGATCTTGGGGCAGTAGAGTAGCATCTCGAGATACTTAAGAACTTGGGTAGGACAACTAGGGCTTTAGCAGGTGCCCAGTTTGGATGTTACTATGCAAAACCTGACATCAGGTTGGAGTTGGAGTCATCCTGGTTAACAGGCCATAGATGAGCTCAAGTCACAATGAAGGTACAAAGGGGGGTACAATACAGGGACAGACAAGTGACACTTATCACCAAATACCAGCTAAGTCCAGCCATGGCAGGGAACAGCAATGGGCAAGAGTTGTGGTCAAACGGTCAAGCATTAGTAAGGTTTTTGTCAGGCCCCAAGTTTAAACAGAATCTATCATTTAACACAGTCAGAAGTCATTCAAGCCCTCAGGGCTGGGAACAGATTTTGAGTGATGGTATATAGAAGATTCTCAACTGTATTCCTTGACCAAATGGAAACTTACAAAGAAGCTACTGCTTCATTGTTTGCTGAACAATGTTTCCCATTCATGGCAGCTCAGACTTCTAAGTCACCCAGGACAGGGGAACAGGAGTGAGGGATACCTCTCTAAGCTTAAATGTGCTCGGACCAGGTCCAAGTCCCCTAGGAAGGAGAACTGCACTTCATCGACCACGCTGGGTGTCACTGATGGAAAGGAGCTGTATTATCTGGATGTGCTGGGGATCTGACAGCGACCCATACCCTCTGTAGTTTGAGTTGGGTTGGGCCCTTAAAAAAGGGGTGCTCACCCACCTGAGGAGAAACACCCCTCAGCAGCACCTCAGACCCAGCTGCCTCAGGATCGTAGAAAATTTGAAAGATTTCAGGCTGCTAGAGGTAGCTGGACACAAACAAAAGGCCCTCCACAGAGTCATTAAAATAAGCAAGCAATTAGAGGCTCTGGGTATCCAATGTCAGCATGACAATCAGGGAGATGTGATAAACCCCAAGAATAAGCACCAGCTAAGCCTATGTTCAGAGAAAGCATTCCCTTATTATGAGGAGAAGTGGCATTAGATAAAGTAACGATCATTGTCAGTTGAATCTTGTGAGAAATTGTATTTAACTTGAAACTAAGTATTGTGCTCCTATTAATTCTATTTCTTATGGTGTACCTATCTTCTAATGGAGAGGACAGTTAACTACTACACACTATGGTTCTATTAGAGTTATTTTATTTGGAGAAGTATACCTAAATACAGTCTGGGAGTCAATGGGTTTTATATCTGGGAACTTCCTGGACCTCTGATCTTGCCCTGGCCTCTCTTAGACATCATACGTGTGCCAAGGATCTCACTAGCCACTTATCCAATAAAATCAAACTCAAAGTAGTACCAATTACTTGGTGGCACTTCCAAATTGTAATGCATGGAAACAGATCCACAGACATATATGTATCACTTGATTCATGACAAAAGTGACACTACAGTGCTGAAGGGAAAGAATACTCTTTTTAACAAAAGACTGAGTCAATTGGATGGCAAAACAGGAAGAAGAAAAAAAAAAGAATCTTTCCCTCACGATACACAAAAAGCACTTCCAAATAGATCTAAATGTGAAAAGTAAAACAATACAGCTTTCAGTAAAAATAAAATTTAGGGTAGACAAAGATTTTTTTTTAATTTTAATTTAATTTTTTTAACATCTTTATTGGAGTATAATTGCTTTACAATGGTGTGTTAGTTTCTGCTTTATAACAAAGTGAATCAGTTATACATATACATATATCCCCATATCTCTTCCCTCTTGCGTCTCCCTCCCTCCCACCCTCCCACCCTCCCTACCCCACCCCTCTTGGTGGTCACAAAGCACCGAGTTGATCTCCCTGTGCTATGCGGCTGCTTCCCACTAGCTATCTATTTTACGTTTGGTAATGTATATATGTCCATGCCACTCTCTCACTTTATCACAGCTTACCCTTCCCCTCCCCATATCCTCAAGTCCATTCTCTAGTAGGTCTGTGTCTTTATTCCCGATTTACCCCTAGGTTCTTCATGACTTTTTTTTTTTTCTTAGAGTCCATATATATGTGTTAGCATATGGTATTTGTTTGTTTTTCTCTTTCTGACTTACTTCACTCTATGACAGACTCTAGGTCCACCCACCTCACTACAAATATCTCAATTTCGTTTCTTTTTATGGCTGAGTAATATTCCATTGTATATATGTGCCACATCTTCTTTATCCATTCATCCGATGATGGACACTTAGGTTGCTTCCACGTCCTGGCTATGGAGAACAGTATGGAGGTTTCTTAAAAAACTAAAAGTAGAACTACCATATGACCCAGCAATCCGACTACTGGGCATATACCCTGAGAAAACCATAATTCAAAAAGAGTCATGTACCAAAATGTTCATTGCAGCTCTATTTACAAGATTTCTTAAATAGGACACAAAAAGCGCTAACTGTAAAAGAAAAAATCTTGGTAGATTAAAACTGTACTACATTAAAATGAATAATGTATTTCATCCAAATACATCATAAAGAGCATGAACAGCCAAGCTGTAGACTGGAAGAAGATATTCACAATGCATATATTCCACAAAAGACTCATATCCAGAATATATAAAGAACTCCTACAACTCAATAAGAAAAAAGCAGATCCCTTCAATAGCAAAGACTAAGCAAAACAACTGAAGATTCACTTTACAAAAAAGGGCATCCAAACTGCCAATAAACGTATGCAAAGGTTCTTAGCCTCATTCATCATCAGGGAAACACAAAAGCAAAAAACAAAAAGACAACCCACAATGTGGCACTACTATATACCTACCAGAAGGGCTAAAATGGAAAAGACAAATAACACCAAGTATTAGCAAAGATGTGGAGCGACTGGAAGTCTCCTACCTCCTGGTGGAGATGTGAATTGTTATAACTACTTTAGGAAACTATTGATGTTTGACAGTACTTACTACAGCTAAACATATGCATCCTCTAGAGCTCAGTAATTACTCTCCCAGGTTTGTACTCCACAGTACTGGGAACATACATTCATCAACAGACTTACACAAAAGTGCTCACAGCAGCTTTATTCATAATAGCTCCAAACTGGAAACAACCCATATTCCTTATACAGTAAAATAAACAAATGGTAGTATTTGTAGAATATTACATCACAATGAAAATGACATACAGTTGCTACACACAGTGCGGATTAATCTCTCACATATAATGCTGAACAAAAGAGGACACATACAAAATAGAACATACTTTAAGATACCATTTATGTAAAGTGTCAAAACGGGCAAACTAATCTATGGTGCTGGAAGTCACCCTAGATATTGCCCTTGAGAGGAGAGACTAGTGAAGGGAAGGGGACCCTTGGGGGCCAGTGTTCTGGGGTGCTGGTAACGTTCTGGTTCTTAATCCGTATGCTGGTTTCTCAGGTATGCTCACTGGGTAAAAATTCACTGAGCTGTACACTTAGGATTTGTGTACTTTACCAGATGTATGTTATATTTTGGTAAAAAAAAAAAAGTTTACAATGAGGTTATATAAACACAAAATAAATTGAAGGCGTAAAGTCCATGTGGGGCTGGGGGACGGGCATAAATTCCACCTCGCCAATCCAGACCTATTCTACTAAATGACAGCAAAATTGACAGCTTCTAATTGCTCAGATTATTCTGTTCTCAAATGAAAATTTGATTTTTTATTTATTTAAGATATAGGCCCCACTTTCAGAAAAAATTGGAAGCCACCATCTTATTTATTGAGCAAACACACGTTAGAGGCTTTTTAGTCTTCACTGGAAGCATTTAGGACATCAAAATTGTTAAATTTTGCTTGGTTTGCTTTTACTTTTTTTCCCATGTTAATATATGAGTTTTTAAAAATACAATCTTTCTTGGCTAACACCCTCTAATGAAGAGTAACCGCCCTAGTATTTACATAGCCAGCAAGCAAATTAAGCGGAGTAGAACACAATCTACCCAATCAGAATCTTTGGAAGGCTTCAGCCAGCGACCATTGTTCAGGTCTAACAGCCTCATGCTCATTGGAAAGGGAAGATTGGGAGCAATTGCCTCAATGATCCAAGCCAAGAAAAACAGCCACGGTGTTCAGGAAAAAGAGGGGGCCACAGAGACCAAAGCCGCTCTAGTGAAACAGAGCCTGGCTGGCCAGAAAGAGCTCATGTTTTCCATGTGCTGGCTTCTGCCCCTTCTGGAGAAAAGCTTTTCCAGGGGACGGGATCATTCTCTTCCATCCACCAGACTTACATTTGTACAACGCCTATGGTTTACAAAGTTGCCCAGATACTACTATCACCTGAGTCTTATGCTCACGCTAAGAAAAAGGTTATTACTCCCCCCTTTTTGCTGATGAAAGAACTGAGGCTCAGCCAGCTAAGGTACTTCTTAAAGCCACAGGACCGGAAAGTCACACTGCGAGGACAAGGCACACTCAGGCACAGTGCTCTGTCTCCTCTACCATGAGGTCTCCTGGCTTCTCTCCAAGCCTGCTTGTGAGAATAAGAACATAATCCCAAGACCTAAAAAAAATTAGGCTAGGACTGTTAGACATGGGGCAGCAGGCAAGCTGGAAACCGTGTCCCAGCCCATGAACAGTGTTCACATCTTCAGGATCATGCATCCTGGAGGCATTGGAAGGAGCGGGGAGAGGCACAGGAAGGAGCCAAGACTGGGGCAATTAGCTGTTGAGTGTTAGCAATGGTCTGAATGCCTCAGTCCAACTCCACTGCACAAAGGTCATCAGCAACAATGGAAACATGTTCCATCCAGGCAGGCTTCCCTGCAGATGGACACTTGTGGCTTTGAAATATACACCATATAGCTCTGAAATCCATTCACAAACATGGTAAGGTTGATTCTGCTAGAGATGACATGTCCCCAGTACTAAAGCATAAAGAGCACTGGCTTTGGAATCCAACAGACCTGGCTTTGAATCCCAACTCTACTTTGTGAAGACACATCTAGTGAACAAGTTACTTTGCTCTGAGCTTCAGCTTCCTTGGCCATAAAACAGCAATAATACCTAATACCATCAGAATCATTGTGAAAATTGATGAAATAATATATGTAAAGTTCCTTTCCCTGCTCCCTACTTTAAAAAATAAATAGATGAAAATAAGATTAGTTTTCTTTTTGTGAGCTTTTAAAACATATGCTATGACAAGTTTGTGTCTTTCTTGGCAGCTAAAATGAAATAAAAACATAAATCGTTTAAATTCATACCTTACAGGATACTCATATATGAGTATGTAATAACCTTCTCAGATGGCCTAATTTAAGCACCTTGACCTTTTTTTTTTCCTTTTTCACCTGGAAGTAATCTGATTAATTCAGTGCCTGCTTCATTTCCTGGAAGAGAAACTGCGATAATCTTCTCCTTAATTTCAATAAATGATTAACATGACAAAAACATGTCAGCCGTAGTCAGAATCCAGCTCCCACAATTTTCTCTGGAGCTGATGTTGCCAAATGCTGCCTGAAAGAAAGATGAGTATCTGATTTCCCAGTTAACTCCAGATGTTGTCCTGGGCAAATTCCACAGGTTACCCAAAGAAGCTGAAAGAAAGGGTCTTATATTTGGCTGCCTATGACTTTCCTTTAAAAAAAAAAAAATCATCAAAATGTACAGGTGTTCTTCCATTAGAATGTTTTGCTGTCACCTCAAACCCCATGAATACCCTCTACCCATAAACTGGTCTGCTTATCCAACTGTCCTATTTCTGTGCATGCCTGCACGCTCTTAGAATCTTAGAAACAAGGAACTGGAAAGGCTTCCATTAAAGCCATTTGGTCCAATATCAAAAAAATGCAGGAATCATTTCCAGTCATCCCTGATGATCTGCTACTGGCTAAATACCTCCAGTGTAGGCGAGTCAACTACAAATACAAACTTCTCTGCTGCACTGCTCCCCTTCTTTGTCAAGTTCTTCCATAAGTCTAGCTGGCATGTTTCCCCTTATGTTCTTCTCCCATTCACTAATCCTAGCTCTGCCTTCAAGAGCAATGGGGGGCATAGATAAATCTCACCCGTCCTCCACATTGGAGGCCCAGCAATATGGAAGGCAGCCATTAGGTTTATACACACATTTTCTGCTCTGAATCAAAGACAATTCAAATAACATTTGTTGAGGGTCAACTACGTGCCTCATATTGCTTTATGTGCTAAGACAGGAGAGCTAAATAAGGCATGGTATCTACACACAAGACTCTTACACGAGTCCCTGTGAACAATCTGGATATGACCTGGCTTCCAGACCACCCACCGTCTCCCTCCTCCAGGTACACTGTGGCTTGTTGATGCTTCTCTTAAAGCATCAACTTTAAGATGCTTTAAAAGAAGCCTCTTAAAGTTGGGTATTTACCCAAAGGAGTTGAAAACTTATGTCCACACAAAAACCTGCATAAAGATGTTTATGGAAGCTTTATCCTTAATTGCCAAAACTTGGAAGCAACCAAGATGTCCTTTAATAGATGAATGGATAAACTGTGTTGCATCCAGACAATGGAATATTATTCAGAGCTAAAAGGAAATGAGTTATCAAGCCATGAAAAGACATGGAGGAACTTTAAATGCCTATTACTGAGTGAAAGAAGTCAATCTGAAAAGGCTGTATACTGTATGATTCCAACTATATGACATTCTGGCAAAACTATGGAGACAGTAAAAAGATCAGTGGATGCCAGGGGTTAGGGGGAGGGAGGCAGAGCACATGGGATTAAGGCAGTGAAACGACTTTGTATGCTACTCTAATGGTAGACACATAACATTATACTTTTGTCTTAACCCATAGAATATACAACACCAAGAGTGAACCTTAATGTCAACTACGGACTTTGGGTGATTATGACATGTTGATGTGGGTTCATCAGTTGTCACAAATATACCACTCTGGTGGGGGACGCAGACAATGGGGGAGGGTAGGCATGTGGGGAGGGCAGGGTGTAAGTGGGAAATCTCTGTATCTTCGTCTCCATTCTTCTGTGAACCTAAGACTCTTAAAACATAAGTCTTTTTTAAAAAATTAATAGACCAAAAGTAGATGGGTGGGTCTGTGGATTATACCAGTCGATTACCAATGTGGTTTTGATATTGTACTATAGTTGTGTTAGATGTTAACAGTGGGGGACGCTGGGTGAAGGGTGCAAGGACCTCCCTGTGTGTTTCTTTGCAACTTCCTATGAATCTATAATTATTTCAAAATTAAAAGTTTAAAAATAAATGGATAGATGTGATGACACTGGCAAAAGCTGCTGACAGGACAGTTCAGATTCTAAAAATAGGCCCGAACCAGGGTGGGTCCATCTCCTGAAATACCTCTGGAAATGAGCACCGAGGAGAAGAGAGCAGAACTGTCCAATCAATATGCACACCCTGCCCCTCCTAGGAGGCAGGGCACCTTTCTGGAAGGGCAACGCTGAGCTCTGTGTTCTGAATTTACAGGGCTTTCTCCTCATTCCTATTCTGGAACAACTGGATGGTCAGAGTCTGTGGCCTGTGCTCCTTGTCACCTGGAGGGACTATGTGGACTTGGGGTGGGGGGGTCATGAGCCATCAGGCTCCAGAGTCCAACACACCTGGCTTTAAAATGCAGGCCCATCCCTCACCAGCTGTGGTGGCCTGAGCACATGATTTGCCCTCTTCTAGACTCCACAAAACAGGGATGGAGGAAAGCACTGTTATCACATAGGGCTGCGAGAGGAGTCAATGAAGTAATTCATACAAAGCACATGTAAAGCTCCAGTATCTACTAAAAACTCAGTAAATGCTCATGGTCTTGGAGCCTCCGCCTCCTGCAAGAGGAAGGACACACTCTTCCTCCCCTTCCAACTTCAAACAGAGCACCTGTCCTTCCCCCACTTGCTGGTACCTCTCAGCATGCCATGGCGTCTCAGATTTCCAGCTAGTCTAACCAGAGCTTCTCAAACCATCTGCGGTAAAGGACCAGTTGAGCTTGTTTTTTTCATTTTTTAATCCCATCTGTTATAGACTGGTACTTTGGTAAAATACAATGAAAATGAATTACTTGAGAAAGGCAATTTTAAAACAAGTATAAGGCCCAGTTGTTGTTTTTTTTTAATTTTTAGATTCAACAGACAAAAATACTCTGGCAAATTGCTATAAAAGTATCTAAATGCTTCCTTTCAATTTCTGTACGTCTCATTACTGACTAATAACAAACAGTTGGCAGAGCTGGACCACAGACTGCACTTTGAGTGCTGCCTCTTTTGTAGCTTTTCCTCCAAGTTCCTAATAATATTACACTCATAAAACACAAATGAGTAATTAAAAATCTCTATTTTTTATATTAATTTTAATTCCCAAGATTGCATGTTCTTTGAGTGCCAGGGTCACGTCCACTGTGCCTAGCATACGACAGGTGCCTCATAGGGGCTCAAATCCTTGCTGATAATCCAAATATTAAACAGGTATATTATTTCCTTCTACTTTTTCACAACTTAGACCACTTGATAGTGCATTTGTGAAAACCTGCCTAATGAACACATTTTGTCCCTGTAGCATCCCTCCCTATTTACCTGCCTTCCATCGATTTGTGTTTGTCTTTTTCACCACCTGCTTCATCTCCATTTAACTGAAATGCACTAGATATAGTCACTGTTTCTCTTCTACTGAGGGACAAGACAGGACAAATCACAGAAAATCCCATTCATCAGAAAAGCTGGCTCTGGCTCACCAGATAAACATTCAAGGAAATGCAGTGCGCATATTAATACACTTCCAGGGTATACTGTTATTCTCTCTACGGCTGGGCCCATGATGGCTGCTCAATAAACGTTTATGTGAACTGGCCATGGAGCACCCGCTACATCTGTGCCTGCAAGTCACATCTTCATCATGTCCCTCAGAAGACAGAAAGGGGCAATGAGCGCTGTTACAGGAATGAGTCTCGGGCCATTTAGACCAGTGCTTTTCTACCCTGGCTGCACAGCGGAATCACCTGGGGAACTTTCCAAAAAAAATACTCATGCCTGCCTCCCAGACTCAGAGACTTTTTTTTAATGTAATTGTTCTGCGATGAAACGTGAGCATCATATTTTTCAGGTTCCATCAGTAATTCCAATGTGCAGCTAAGATGAAAAACCACTGATCTGGAATACCCTCCCACCCACACTGGGACTTAGCAGATGTGCCTTACGTGTTTGTTGAGTGGATGAATGACTCACTCAATGGGTGGGAATGACTCTGTGGCAAATGTGGAGACGGTCTTGACTCCTGTCTCCTCAGACCCCTCACTTCTAACGTGCATCTCCTCCCGAGGTCCAGCCTTAAACTCCAGCCAGAAACATCCCCCGTCCATCCTCCTCCTGGTAGGAGGAGGGCTTGTTTCTCCCAGGGATTACTGGCCCTAAAAAAGCACTAACTTAGCTCATCCTCCTTTGTCAAGCAGGAGACTCCAGGACTTTCTAGAATACATACCCACAAGGCCCCCACAAAGAGCACTGGCCTCACTCACACAGGATGGGAACATGTCTTCTCATCTCTTTTGTGTTTATCTAATGGTTGTTCCCCGATTGTTTTTCTGGCAGTCCATGGGACCACGATGCTATCTCAGACTCCAGACGACAGAGGACAGAGGTCTGAGAACGCTTAGTACCAAGTGGCTGGTTTTTAAAAGTCAAGTAAACAGACGCTGCTGTGCTGCTGAAGGCAGGCGGCGGGCAGTGTGAGAGGTGAACGGGGGAAGGAGGAGGAGGAAGTGATGCAATGTGTGGGCCTAGAGGGGGTGATGAGATGCTGGAAGCCCACTGTGGGCAGGCACAGGCGACACACGGACCAGGCAGTGTCTGCAACCCTATCCAAGGGGCAGGGAAGAGCTTCGCTGAGCTCCAGGCTCTCTCCTGAGAATGCGTGCCTGTAGTTGCCCCGGCTTCTGACCTCTGGCTGCCCCCTTAGCTGCTGCTGCCGCTGCTCTTTCCACCTGAACAGCAGCCCCTCCCCAGCCTCCTCTTCAAACCTCCTTCCGTGACCCCAGAGGAGCCGCTGAACTTTCACTCTCCCTCTGGACCCAGAACCTCCCAGTCCTCCTTGACGCCTACCTACCTACACAGAGGCAGTTCGGGTTGCTACGTGGGGATGTTTGGAAGGAGATGAACACAGGGTGGCTGTGTTTTAAACCAGGAAGAAAAAAAAAGGAAATACATTAGGTCCAAGGAGAGACCTTCCGCTGGCCCCCCAGAGCAGACATCCCCTGGGTCTCCCCTTCCCTGCCCACT
The DNA here is from genome assembly GCF_964374135.1 of Grampus griseus. Classification (NCBI taxonomy): domain Eukaryota; kingdom Metazoa; phylum Chordata; class Mammalia; order Artiodactyla; family Delphinidae; genus Grampus; species Grampus griseus. The sequence continues at coordinate 74,463,292 of NC_138998.1, forward strand.
AGCATACTGATGGCATTCTATCACTAGTAACGGGCATTTCCTGGTATGCTTCTGTCTCCCCACTAAAAGGGGAAAAGGAAACTTGCACTATTTGGGCACCCCTGTTTCCTGGCGCTCTGCTAGACTCTATTTGTGGGTTTTCTCATACAATTCTTCTAATCCATGAGCTACGTTAAGAGACCCACCGAGGGTCACACAGCTTGCAATTGGCAGAGCTGGGATTCAAACCTAGTACTTCGTGACTTCAAAGCTCACAGAGGATCATCCTCCAGTGAAACTAAGTCTCACACTCCTGTCACCAAAAAGAATAATCTGCCCTCAGCCCTAAAGGGGCTCACCCAAGGCAAGAATCATGAAGCCCCATTAGACTGGTTCCTCCCACTGGGCTCCATAAACCATGTGGGTTGACTGAATCATCAGCTTCCAGAAAAGAGAGGAAAACGTATTTGCCATCTACATGCCAGTAACATATGAAGAGATATGTGCCTTCTCTTGTTACACCAGCTTCTTAGGTGGCTGGAGAAAGGAAGGAGGGAGGCACCCAGCCAAGACAGGTGAATCACTGACCACCCCAGAGTCCAAAATAACATTTCTGAGTCCCAGAAGCACCTCGCAACTGTAGGGATTCTGAGAAAATGATTTGTTCACATACCATCCAGTAGATAATTCCTGAGCACCTACTATGTGCCAAGAACTGTACTAGAGGCAGGGGTGAACAAAGCAGTCAGCTCTGTCCTCGTAAATCTAGCAGCTATCGGAGGAACAAGGCTGGGGTTCAGAGGCATTTGTGGGGTATCAGCATCTCCTGACACATTACCATAAATTTAGAGCTGAGGCACTTTTGGGGGAGGAGGAGGAGAAGGAGGAGTTAAGGAAACCAAACTCGTTGCTATGCAACCATGACGATTTATTCTTAGCCAGAGCAGCAGCACGGCACCGGGCGTGGGTGGGGGAGGAGCCGGGAGCCAGGGCGGGTCGGGGGGAAGCCGGAGGAGTGGGAGGGGGCCCCTCCCCTGGGAGCCGCTCACAAATGGACACTGCACAGAATCATACTCACCAGAGGCAGTCAGAATATTGTGGGGACAGCCCTGGGAACCACAGAGAGGACCTCCTGCCCGGCTGCAAGAAAAACCCTTGCTCTTGGGCCTGAAATTAACCTTCAGTCATTATAACCAGGTCTGTACTGAATACCAAAAGGGACAAAGAATAGCATAAAGGCTGGCATGTTTCACGCCTGGGGGAACATACAGTCCACCGGGGCACTGAGATACACACGCATAGAAACAGTCCATCAACAGGTATTTATTAAGCACCTCCCGCGTGTGCGTTCCGCACAGCGCAGGATGCTGCGGGGGTGGAGGCGGCCTCAGGGCTGAGGGAGCGCACAGACTGTGTTGGATGGGCAGAGGCCAGCACCGTGCCGACAGACACTGCTGGGTCCCGGCTCTGAGTGCTGGACCCGGCACTGCCGCCATGGGCTCCGCGCAGCCTGCGGCTAGTCGCTCGAGGTCTCTGAGCCTCAGTCTCTTGATCTTTAAAATGAGACTTGGACTAAGCAATGCTCCCAGTTCTGACATGCCTGAGTCTTTGCCATTATAAACACTACAGGATTTCAGTGGGAGCACAGCTGAGTACGAAACAGAACACTCGGGAGGGGGCTACATGGAAGAGGGAAGATTTTAAGATGAGTGGGGGAGGGAGGCTGATGTTTATTGAGGGCCTATTATTTACTTCTACCTAGGGATGAAGGGTTTTCAGAGTTGAAAAAGCGAAGCCTCAGGGAGGCTGAGTAACTTGCTCAAAGCCACACAGCTAGTAAGTAGCAGATCCAAGATTCAAACCCAGACCCACCTGGCTCCACAGCCTGTGTACTTGCCACTGGCTCCCACTGCTTCTCTAAGATGGTAGGACATGGATAGGAACGGGGGTATGAGGAGGCCTGGGGAAGCAGCATGCACAAGGACACCGACAGCTTGAAAACCCCCAGGATTAACAAGGGAAGATTCCCGGGGTTGTGAGGGGAAGGAGGGTGTGATGAGCAGAAAGAATGAGAACCGGGCAGTCCCTCACCCACACCCTGTCCTGTGCTAAACGCTACGGAAAAGAAAACGGTGCACAAAACCGTCCTTACCCTGAGTTAATGTGCAAACAAGGAGATAAAATGTGAAAACTGACAATTAGTGAAATGCTACAGAAAGTGCCAAAGAAGGTGTACAAGAGTAAATCATAGTACAGTGTAAGTGGGGGGACTGCTGCTTCCTATTTCGGCGACCACAGGAGATCTGCAGAGGAAGGGGGAGTGGATGTGAGCCTTAGAGGATTCCAGGGGGAACGGTGGGGAGAGGCGGAGAGAGGTAAGGACATCTGGAACAGGAAAAATCTCATCCAGGGGAGAAAAATGCAGAAAGTATGCTCTGTCTGCTTAAAAGAGAGAGATGGTGGGGAACAGCTGTGTTGGGCGAGACTAGAGGGCCTTGGCTGATAGAAGATCCTTAACCAGAAGCCTGTGAGAAACCACTGACCACGCTTGAGCAGCGGAAAGACAGGCTCAAGAGGAGTTTAGGTAAAGGCAACCAGCAGCACTCAGAGAGCCAGGGTGGGATGAGGGGGGTGTGAACGAGGCGGTGGCCCTGGGGATGGCAAGGAAGGACTAATTTCCTGGGTGTTTCAAGATGAACGGAAAAGTCCTGGTGAATGGGGAGGGGGAGAAGGCAGGAATCAAGGTAAACCCAAACTTCAAACCAAGAGAATGATAGGGCCATGTTGAGAACGAGAGAAGCCTAGCAAAAAATAAAACTTTGAGGGAGGATGGTGATAAGTTGATTAGATGGTGATTAGTTGATTTAGACATTCTAAGGTTCCTTTAGGATATCCAAAATGGTGAATCATAAACTCAGGAAAAGGAAACTTTAGGCCGGAGGAGGGGAGGTGGGTTCACCCATCGTCCAGGGTGAAATGAGTCCTCCCCTGTTCCTTAAGCCCACAGGGAAGGCAGGACAGCTGATCTGTGGGTGAGGAACTGTATGTCCTGATAAGAGAAATCACAGGAGAGTGGAAACAAAGCCCTGAGCCAACTGGTAATTATTCCCATCAATAGAGCAAGTGAGGCTCTTAATTAGGGTCAAGCCCAGAAGAATGGAGTCCACTTCCCTCTCCAAGCAGTAACCCCTTCTGTGCTCTAGTGAGGGGTCATCAGCCTCTGCCAGGGACAGGGAATCACAGGGGACCTCACCCAGCATCTTGGTGTGGAGGCAAGGGATAAGATTTTGGAGTCAGAAGGATCTGGGTAAGAATCACAGTTGCTCCATCTGAGTGAGTGTAGGCAAGTTACCCAACCTCTTTGAAGAGTAAAAAAGACAAGCACCAAGTGCCAGGCATAGTGTAGGGCATATAGATGGTGTCAGTTAAATGTTAGTTCCCTCCACCCCCACCCCAGAGCAGGCCTTTCGTTACTGATCAGTTCTCGTTTAAACAGTTTTTTTCGTTAGTAGCTAACTCAGAAGGCCTAGTTATACTCTCTGGGATAGCACAAAATATCAGTCAGTTTCCCCTTCCACCTGTCAAATGTTGATTATGTTTCCCCTGAAGCTGGATTTGGGGCACCTTGAACTGAATTCATGATAATGTCTGACAGATACAGAGCAGACAGGGGCTGTAACTGCTCTTCTATCAATATAAATGCAGCCCAAGGGCCCCAAAATATCACCTCCACCTGACTGTTAGGGGCATATGAAACTCTACCATTAGAGATTTATTTCTTTAGCCTAACATACTTCTTTTAAATAATAAATTCTCCCATGAGGAATAATCCATTGAGCTGTTACCAATCATAAATAACAAAATGTGCATTAATTTATCAGCTGCAGGAGGTGGGGTGTGTATCAAGGGTTTTGATGCTTTGGAGAAAAGGCAGGGGGCATTTTGGAGTTGAGATCACTGGTCCTATTTGGGGAGGCTGCTGAAGTGAGTTAGAGACCAGAGGGCAAAAGGACATAGCAGAGCAAGTTTCACAGCTTCACCAGGAAGCAGCGCTGATTGCTGAACAAGAAGGGTCACAGTAGAGATAACCCTGCCAACTGAAATCACCATGTGACAATGTGGGACCTTCAGGATACAATATGAGAGTCAGGGGGGCTGTAGCTCTCCAAAGGGCATCGCAAAGCACCATAGAAAACCTATCTCCACCTCCCACAGAGGCAAAATCAAAGGGATCAAGGTGCACCAGGGGAGACTGAGATTGGAGCCAGAAAGCACTTCCAGGTGATGCAGAAATTCTCCTTTGTTGCCCAGCTAGGTTTTCCTTGTGCCCCATCACTCTCCTGAAACTGTTCCTTCAACGATGACCCGTGATGGCCTAACATCCGAACCCCAGGGTTCTACCTCACTCCTCAGCAGATTGAAGGCCAATGCCCCCGCCTTCCTTGAAGGAAGTGCCGCGTGAAGGCACTCCAGGTGCCCTGGTGTGACCACTCTCACATTCCATCTCATCTGCCCCAAGCCTCTGCCTTTCTCCTCTGCACCATCCCATCTCTAACAAGGCAGAGGGACCCCTTCCTGCACTTCTCCGCAGAGCAGGAAAGAGTAGCTCTGAAGAGTCTCTCCTGCATGGGGCTGAGCACACAGCCGGTGCATAATAAATTGCAGACGTAACAAAGGAAGCCACTGCATTCAGATGCTGGCCAAAGTGTGGCTCGAGAGGATGATGCCCTAGGAAGTGAGCCACAGAAGGCACGGCACTTTGCTGTGTTTCTGAGGGAGCTTCCCTTACTCAACATACACGGCCTGACTCTGACCCACAAGCACCCGTTCAGTGTGTTTTCTCCAGAGAACAACTTAAAGGGTGTGCTGTCAACCCCAGGGCCCTTTGCCTCCTCATTACCTTGGTCTCCGGTATCCAAAGAGACGTTCTCACAGAGGGCTGCATCTCCACAGAAAAAGGTTCCAGGGATGGAACCCTGAGAGGAGAGCTCTTCTTGGCCACAAAGGAGCTTTTCTCCTCCAGGCCAGCTTCCCAGCGCACCACCCCCCAACCCCGCTGCTGGCCTCCAGCATCCTCCCTGACCCCCGCCCTTGCCTGAGCTGCACCAATTTTCTTTGTGATGCAGTCTTTCTGTCGCCTCTCATCTATATTATATGTCCCATGACATATCCGAGAACACCACACTCCCAACCTCTGAGCTCTCTCACACCAATGTGTTCCGTCTCCTCCCAGCAGAAGTTCCGTGGAGGGGAAGACCGTGCTCTCCCTCAACAAGCACGGAGCTGTCTGAGGACCACAGCCATGATGACCGAGTCACACATCATCCTTGACTCTTCCTCTGTACCCACCACTTCCCTTTAGCTCCCAGCAGAACTCTGCCCTTATGGGTGCCCCCAGTTCATGCTGGTAACTCAGAGGTACACAAGGAAAACCAAGAGGCCCTGGAACTTCATGGGAGGGGAAATATGAATACATAAGGAAAGGCAGAAGGAGAGAGGCAGGAGAGGGAAGGACTGGAGTGAATCCTTTGTGAGCTCAGCCATTTCTTACATCCCGTCTTAGTCCCCCTTGTCATCTTTGGCCCCGGCCCTGATTACTGAGAGTTACCCTTTGATCCACTCCTCCATCTCTGCTCATTGAGTGTGAAACATTGAAATTCGTCAGATATTCTGAGCACCAGAACCCATGCAAGAAGTTGCCAAGGCAACAGAACACTCCTCCTTGGTATAAATATTCGTGGGTGATACCACTGGTTGAGTAGAGCTCAGATGTCTTCCCCTTCCCCCTCCTTTAGGCAGGTCTGGCTGATTTCAGAGTTGAGGGAGCCATTAATGGTTTTGACAAGGGGAATGGAATGGAAAAGAGTGGGTCCCTCCAAAGACCAGCTCAGATGCTGCCTAATGAGCCATCCAGTAGGGAGACAGGATTTTGCAGTTCTGATTAAATGCTCAGCTCCCACTGGGCCCAGAGGTGGGATGGGGACAGAGAGGAGGCTGCCGGAAGATGCAGTGGCATGAATTGTGGGACAGGACTCCCGAAACCACAGTGCCAGGCCATAGCGCCCAGGACAGGTGCTTGAGATACCAGCCTGCAGGGGCCACTGGGAGATGTCCGGGGCCTTATGCTCTGGCTAGGGCTGTTCTCATCTCCCTTGTTCTCCATACTTTCTCCCTAGACCTTCAAAGACACAGACTGCACAGAAGATACTTAGGATTAAGTATCCATGCCCCAGTGCTATTCAGGGAGGACTGTGCCTCAGCAGATACCATTCCGTTCAGAGGGCTAGCTCAGCCATCTCCTGTATTCAACCCACCCCAGAGCATCATTTTTTTAGCCCTTTCCCTCTCCTGGATCTCAATCTTACCATCTCTAAAAGGGGAGGGCTTTCCTCTCCTCCTTCCAACCTCTAATGTTTCTGGGAAAGGTAAAAATAGTATGAAATTTTGCCTGTAAGGACTACCTGGAGAAACTTTTTTAAGCAGCAGTCAGTACCAGCAGCCCCACTGCCGGGAGGCAGCGGTCCTCAGGCGGTCCCCAGAGACCACAGCTCTCATGCTTTGAGGGAGAGAGGGGACAACAATCCAGGACGAGGTGTCCTGTGTTCATCTCCCCTCCTCCCCCACATCCTCACCGTCACTCCCCACATGCACCCACCTTGCCCAGACTGGGCTATTCACACATTGGGGGCTACACCCCCACCCCTGCTCACACCAGTATCACTGCATATCTCACACTCACTCATCCTGCCAGGACCGGCACACTCACCTCCCCAAAGCCCTCCCCAGCCACACAGTCCATAGGACTCTTCTCCCCACTCCTGAAGACCTGCCGCTTGCACCAATCATTTGACACATCACACTCTGTTTTATCAGTATTGTCTTGAAAGCCCCACACAGCACCAGTGCTGTCCACGTAGTAGGCATTTAAGTGAATATTTGTTTTAGGGTAGATTTTTAAAAAGTTATTCATTGTTGGACAGTGATTGTGGCACAGTGATTAAGAATCCGCCTGCCAAGGCAGGGGACACGGGTTTGATCCCTGGTCCAGGAAGATCCCACATGCTTCAGAGCAACTAAGGCCGTGCGCCACAACTGCTGAGCCCGCGCTCTAGAGTCTGTGAGCCACAAGTACCGAAGCCCGCGCGCCTAGAGCCCGTGCTCCACAACAAGAGAAGCCACCGCAATGAGAAGGCTGCGCACCGCAACGAAAAGTAGCCCCCGCTCGCCGCCGCTAGAGAAAGCCCACGCGCAGCAATGAAGACCCAACGCAGCCAAAAATAAATAAAATAAATATAAATTTTTAATTAAAAAAAAAATCTTCATTGTTCAACAAAACCAGGCGACTCAAGTCTCCAGGTGTCCGAGCATGTCCTCCAAGAGAGTGGAAGCTCCTCACATCCTCTGCTATACTTCCCAGCACAGCTCTCTTCCTCCTCACCTAAACACACCATTCCTGCCTGGCCTGAAACATCCTTTCCAGCTGCCCAAACTCTCACAGCTGCTCCACCCCACCAACCCCGCCCCTACCCATCTAGGATGGCTCAGGACCTCACTTCCCCACCTCTGACCCCCACTGAGCCATGTTTCCCTCACTAGAGGCCCCTGAATTTCCTGTGGAGCACAAACTAGGTGTAACTTTAAAGCGTCCCCAGCTCTGTCACAAACACCCTTGGACATGCACATCCGCGACCATCTTTTCCAGGTCACACCCAGCACCAGGAGTCTGTGTCCTAGGTTGGAATCCCAGGATCTCTTAGCTGACTTGAACCTCTACCCAGAATTCTGGGCCTCCAACAGCCACTGGGTTTCCTGGCAGGAAACTGGTATTGTCTCTCCCTGTGAGTAGACTATAAAGACCAACGAACTCTACCCTCCTCCCAGAGGGTAAATAGACGTCAGGCCCACCCCACACATCACCCCAGGCTCCCCAAGAGTAGTGACTAGTGTCATGATAAGACGGTGGGCTTTGCTACCAGGCAGTCCAGGGTTCAAATCCTTGGGTAATTTGATGATGTGCCCAAGTCAATCAGCATCTACTGATGGGCTACTCTTGCACTAAGGGATCAGGGGCCCTCTGAGTATGGTCCTCACATCGGCAGCATTAGTAGCATCTGGGAACTTGTTAGAAATGCAACTTCTTGGGCCCATCCCAGACCTGCTGGATCAGAAACTCCAGCAACCTGTGTTTTAACAAACTCTCCAAGTGATTCTGATGCACATTCAAATTTGAGGACCACTGATTTATTAGGCCCTAGGAATACACAAAAATGAAAAACCTCCAGTCTAGACCAGCAGGTATCAGCCCTGGCTGCACATTAAAATCAGCAGGGGAGCTTTTAAAATAACACCAAAGCCCGGACCCAGCCCAGAGCAATTCCATTAGAATCTCTAGGAATGGGTAAATAATCGTAATGCAATGTGCGGAGTGCAAAGACTGAACACGTGTGCAGGCAACTGAGAAGGGAGAAGGCAGTAAGGAGATGAGGGCAAGTGGCTTCACCATCTGTGCCTCTGTTTTCTCATCTATAAAATGGGGATTGCAATGGCCACCCTACAGGAGATGGTATACGTAAATAACTGGTATACAGTAGATGCTAAGTCAGCATCAATCCCTCCCTTACCCAGACCAGGCCCTTCGTTGACTCTGAGCTCAGCAGCTGGACTGATGTGTTTAGTATTTCCCACATCAGTTCATCAGGGACCCCACCCCACCAAGGAGAGACCTCCTGGCTAGCCACAGCTTTGGACAAGAGCTCTCTTCAGCAGCCATTTCGACATTCCCAGAGTCTTCAGTCACTGTCCTGAAAAACAGCCTGGGTTCTTGGGAACCAGACTGTCGCCAGAGGGCTGCTCACAGCCCAAACCCCAGTTCTGACACCCCCAACTCCTTCAAAGAACAGCTCTCTAAAACAACTCCACCAAGGCGTCGTGAGTTATACTAGGGACACGTACATGGTCCTACACCTGCTCCCTCTCAAACTTTCGCCTGTGGCTCCAGGCAGGTCCTCTGGCTCAGGGGGAGCTCTCTCTGCATCAGGCAGACCCCCTGCTGTAGAAGCTTTCATTACTCCATCTCCCTCCTCAGCAACATCTGAATGCAGGCCTACTGGGGATTTGACCAAAGCGCCAAGCTCCTTCCCCGTCCCTCCCCACCAGGCACAGGAGTAGCCCTGCTGTCACAGAGGGTGCCCTGGGCCTCCCACAATGCTGCTGACCTGCAGGCCCACAGGCAACTGCGTGCTCCCAAATAGAGCAGAGACACGGGGGCTGTCTTTGTAGCTGCCCCCTTGCGCTCTATGCTTATCCCAGCAGATGCTAAAAACATCTTGGGTCTTCTCTTGAGAACAGCCTTCACTGTCATTAAAAAAAAACAAGCAAATTGCGTCATTACTCCGTAGGCAAACCTTGCTTTTTTTTTTGGTAACTAAAAACGTGATCACTCAGCTTGCCCAGATTCGGTTTCCTCCTCCCTAGACTTCCTCAAATGAAGCTGGGCTATCTCCAAAAATCAAATTAGCATTCAAAGAATAAAGTTTTGTCAACCTTAAGGAATAGTTTAAAACAAACAACAACAAAAACCCTGCACCACCAGACTGGGAAACAGTCTCCAGAATGCAGACCTCACAGAGTCTGAACACAGGTGGTGCCCCTGGCCTCGGTTCACCTCAGGGGGCTTGCTTTGAAGGGAGTACCCCCTCAGATGGCGGTGATCAGTAAAGCATCAGTCATGCCATCATCTACAAGGGGCCTAGAAACCAAACCCCCCTGCCCAAGTGAGGAAGTAGGAGGGGGAAACAAGGAGGGATCTGACTGCAGAGAAAACGGGCCAGACACCCAGAAGCAGGAACCAGGCCTATCCCCCAAAGAGGCAGGGGCTGCCAGGGAGAAACAGTGTCTTCAGAAGCCAACAGCTGGCCTAGTTTCCTGCCCCTGACCCACAGAGCCCCCACAGAAGAATCTGGAACATGAGACAGGAACAAAAAACGCTGCAGAAACAGTCCTGGAGGAACAGGAAAAATACAGGAGCCGCACAGCTTTTCCCCAGTTCTCTGAGTGGCAAAACTAGGGCCGGATTCCTTCCCAGATACCACAAAGTCACCCTCTCCTGGCCCCATCACCCCTCCTCCTCCTTCCTCAAGTCCTGCCACGTGCAAAAGAAGACCTCAGCCCAGGCTGGCCAGAGGAGAATGAGATATTTTCTTCTTGGCTCTGCGTTTTCATTCAGCCTTAAACAGCTCAGGCCGGGCAAGAAGCCCGCAAGTGTATCGTGCTGTGCCTCGGTGCTCACATCCCCAGGGCTGGCTGGATCTCCCTGCATTTCTCCTCCCCGCCCCGGCGTTCTCGCTGGCTGGGGTGCCAGACCCCGGGCTCTGGAAGCACTAACTGAGTGGCCCTCACAATCCTTAGGAAAGTGTGGCCAAAACCAGAGCATTAGCAGTGCACAGCTCTGTCCACCAAGGCATGCCAGGCTGGGGCTCCAACAGGCAGAGGGCAGCTGGAGGGTCAGGGAAAGGGTGTGTCATCAGGTAGTACACAGTCATTGGCACTGATGGTGGAAAAAGATACTGGGCAACCAAAATGATGGGCAGTTGATAATCCAGAATCATGGGCATTGTTTGTCAGGAGACAACATGATTTGTCACAGCAAAGTTGCGAAGAATCTACTTGTTTAAAAATGAATTTGCATTTCCTGAATACAAAGACTAGGAAGGTTAGAGAACAATCACATGAAAAGAGGAAGCCAGTTCAGGCTTTAAAACTGACCATATGATAGACATCCAGAAATAAGTAAGAACTGGCTGTATGGGGAAGACACATAGGAAGTCACAGCTGAGAGGGACCTGAGACATCATCTAGTTCCCCACTTTACAGATGAGAAAACTAAGGCCCGGGGAAGTGAAGTGATCGCCTCATATTACAGTCACTGGGCAGAAGAGCCACAACAAGAGCTGGATGGTCTAAGCAGAGCCCTGTTCACTAGTTCACATTGGTCCAAGGGCTTCCCCTTGAAAAGAACCATCATCCGAAACCCCTGATACGGAACAGTGTGTCACCAGGACACTGCAGGTCTATTGGCAGTGGCTGTTTCTGTGATTACTGTGTTTCCTTACACATGAGTCACCCTCATGTGTGCTGACTGCACTAGGTCGAGCACCAAAATGATTCATAAATCACTGCCCAATTATTTGAAATCAGAGCATGGTCTTTGGCACCATATCTGATTCAAATCAGTAGCTGTTATCAATTTAATCAAGTTCAAGTACAACAATATTCTTGGTATTTGGGTGGTCCTTTTGATTTTTTTCCAAAATTCTTTGACATCTTGTACCTAACATTCTGTTCACCAAACCCCACAGGTTAAAGGTAGAGAAGGGGCTGAGACACCTATTTCATAGACTTTTCTGATGATTACCCATCAGTAGCAGCTGGCAAGTGGGGCTGAGAGACCAGCAAAGGACTCCAGACTCCCAGAGCCAAGCTCTTTCCACAGCAAGTTGGGAGTAGGAGTAAAAAGCTAAAATTTACAAGAAGTTTCAAAGGCAAGAGCTGTAAGGACATTGTTTGTTAACCTGCAGGCAAAGAGAAGATACAGGGCCCTGGGGGCAAACTACTGAGAATCATACTTCAGTCATACCACCTTTTTATTTTTTTCTTTTTAATTTTTTTTGCTTTTTTATTAAAGTGTACAAATCTTAAGGGATGAGCTAGGTAAATTTTTGCATGTTTATACACTGATGTAACCATCCACACCAAGACTTAGAACATTTATAGCTATCCAGCAGCTTCCCTCATCCCCCTTCCAATCAAGAATAACCACTGTTCTGACCTCTACCCCATACGATAGGTTTTGCTTGTCCTTGACTTTCATATATATGAGAATATAATATTTATTCTTTTATACCCGGCTTCTTTCACTTAACATTCTGTTTGTAAGATTCCTCTATGCTGTTCCTAAGCCAATAGTGTGATTCTTCTCATTGCTGTAGAACATTCTGTTGCATCAATATATTATACAACAATGTATTTACCCATTCTACTGTTGATAGAAACACTTTGGTTGTTTCCAGTTTGGGGCTGTTATTAATAAAGCTGATATGAACATTCTTGTACATGTTTGGATGAAGATAAACCCTCATGTCGGTTGGGAATATCCAGGAGCAGAACTGGAGCATCATAGGGGTATGCGTAATAGACACTACCAAAATTTTTTCAAAGTGTTTGCATCCATCAGCAGAGAGAGTTGCAGTAGCTCCACATCCTCACCAACACTTCGTGTTATTGGTAAAGACTCCTTTTTAAAGTATCACTGGGAAACAAGGTACCCCAGTTAGGTTTCCACATAACTGAGTTTAGTCTTTAAGCAGCTGTTCTTTTTAATTCTAACAATTTTACTTCTTGAACAGAGTTAACCACCTAACCTTTGCAGACCATAGTGAGATGTGCAGAGAGATGTCTGCCCCCATGTTAAATATCTAGGAACTTCACTATCTCCTCCTTCTTGGTTAGACATCACTGAAGTATCAGCAGACCACAGACCTTCTTCTAATAGTGCTTCTAGGAAATACTGAAGATGGCCTAATCAGGAACTTTAATTTATACATAATCATACGTCAGTAAGTTCTAGTCTCATTGTGCCTGGGCTTCTTCGCTGCTGTAAGGCTATTTCTATGCCCAGAACAGTGCAGGTTGCCCCACAAATAGAGAAGTGAGTAATTACTCATTTCATTTGTTTTTATGTGGCTTGGCAAACGTTACTCAGTTATCAAACAATCCACACACATTTGTAAAGCACATATCTTATGTTACTGAGCTAGACACTCTGGAAGCGACAAAGAAAATCACCGTTTCCCCTGAGGGGGCGGAGCCCTAGGGTAAATCACGTGGAATGCTGTCATCTGCCCTCCTCTTCTCACTTTACCCACCCAAACTCTTTCACAGATACAATGAGGTTAAAACAAACATGAACGATGGTCTTGGCCTTGGAGAGGAAAGCAAGTCTTAAGAGAATGATAATGGAAGAGGGGAGAACAGGACGGCCCAAAGAGCCATGGTGATGGGGCTAGCAGGCATTTGGTCCTATCCAAAACGTCCATAAGGCACTTGGTCCATAAGACATTTGGTCCATGCCAAAAGGTCCTTGGAATTTGGTCCTATCTAAAACATCCATGGGTATATTTGGTCCATGCCAAATCGTTTTGGACAGGACCAAATATCAAGGATATTTTGGCATGGACCAAATGTTCTACAATGGGTGATAGAGTAAATGGATGATAGCAGGTGATAACCGTAACCTAAAGTCTTCACTTAGAACAAGGTCAAGTTCTACATTATACCTTCCTCCCCTGACCTCTTCACACCACCACCTTCCTTCTCCCCAGCTACTCTCTAGGTGTCATCGCCCACACCTCATCACCAGGGAATATATGCCCATGACAAGACATATTCCCCGACCTTATAGAACATACCAACCTTAAAGAACATACCTATGGTGAGCACCAAATGCAGGGTTGAGTCTAGAGAGGAGTCACTGTGAAATGGCACATGCAGGCAAAGAATGGAAGGGCCTTGAGCTGGTCCCTAACACAGGTAAGAAAAGGCAGAGCCGTGGAGCAATGGTGGGAAGTGCTGTGCCCTCTAATAGAGCACAGGACAAGAGCAGGAAGAAACATGGGATCCTTAGAGTCTGTTAATAGGCAGGGCAAGCTTTCCACACCATCACACCCTTAAGATGCTCAGATATGGGCTTCCCTGGTGGCGCAGTGGTTGAGAGTCCGCCTGCCGATGCAGGGGACACGGATTCGTGCCCCGGTCTGGGAGGGTCCCACATGCCGCGGAGCGGCTGGGCCCGTGAGCCATGGCCGCTGAGCCTGCGCGTCCGGAGCCTGTGCTCCGCAACGGGAGAGGCCACAACAGTGAGAGGACCACGTACTGCAAAAAAAAAAAGATGCTCAGATATGATTCAGCTACTGCTGCTGAGTATAGCCTGGCTTCTTCACTCAAACAAAAGCTGTCCAAAAACAGTGACTGAAAATTTTAGGGACTTTCTTAGAAACATCCTCAGATAAGCAAGTGGATGAGGCCGTGTACAATTTTGCTCATCAGCATTCTACAGCCTTCAATTTCTCAATTCATAGTTTCTGACTTGGCTCTCTAGACATCAAATGCAAATGACTGAGAATAACTCCATGGTTTTTCTGCACTGGAAAGCTTCTTCTGTCCCTGTGCAGAGATGTAACCAAGTCGACATGGCAGCTAGCACTAGGGATGGGGGAGGGGACAGGGAACAGGCACAGGAGGGTCAGACACATGAGGTGACTCTAAACCCCAGAACCCTTCAGGACCAGGTGAAGAGGGTGGAAATAGCATCTGAGTAGGGGCAGAGGGAATACCTCACACCACACCAGAGCCACCCACATGAAGACACAGTTCTCACATCACTATGCTCCCCTCCATCAAGCTCACTTCTTCTTCAGATATCTTTTTGGAGCCTAATTCATGGTTTGTTTGTTTGTTTTTTCAGGAATCTGTAGTCTTATTCAGTCTTGAGGGACCATCTTGTCACTTGGTTTAAATTTTCATTTGGTTTTCCTGCTTCCCTGTACCATCAACTCAGAGGGAACACCTCCCCTCCGGCTGGGGCAAAAGTACAACTACCACTTTTGAAAAGCCAATCAGCAAAAGGGATGGGGCTGAGACTTCCATTCTCAGCCGCAAAGTTTATTTCCCCTCAGGCTTCTGTCCTCATCAGTGTTTGCTGTCTAAATAATCTCTGTAGGAAACACATCTTATTCAGGGACAAATGACTTTTAATATACAAAAAGTAACATCCATCAGTTAAACAAACATAACATTAGTTGGTAGCATCTAGGTCTCAACATTCCAGGCTTCTGTTTTCTCTGATCATTGACTGATCTGATGCCACTGATAAGTTTGACTACAGGTACAATGAACAGCTTGAGAAAAGTCAGAGTGTGCACATCAGTAAGTGCTCCCTGAGAGCAGGGAGCTGGCCTCATTCATTCCTGTCTTCCTAGCACTTACCACAGACCTGCACAAATGGACTGAATACATGTTAATTGAGGGAACACATGAATGAAGGAAATAATTCAGTAATTTAAAACATACTGTACACATCAAAGGCATAAATTCTGAAGGGACACAAAATTACGGAGAGGTTTAGCCTGTAAGACTGCGGAATAAGAGTAATAAAGTAAATGCAGCATAAGAGAAAGAAAACCAAATGTAGGAGACACACAGATCAACCAAAAAGTCTAAAGCGTTGCCAAACAGACTGTGTGGGAATAATAACTGCTGTCCTCAATTATCTGAAGGATTTCAAGTAAAAATGAAATTATATAGCTCCATATTACTCTAGAGGGCTGAACTCAGATCGTGCCTAAATTAGACAAAGGCAGATTTCAATCACATAAAATAGCTGACTACCAGTTAGCTCTGTCCAACACTGAAAGGAGTTGTCGTGTGGAGCCATGAGGGCCTTGTCACTGAAGCTACGGATCGTCACTACTCAGACATCATCCAGAGGCAAGTTCTGCCTCAAGTGCAAGTTAGACTCAATGGACTCTAAGGTCTCATTCATAACTAAGATTCTATGACTCTAGAACTCTGAGCTCAAAAGTGGATAGAGTCAAACAAAGCAGACTTCCTGGAAGAGGAGAGTTTGAAGTCAGACTGGGACGGTAACATGGAATTAGCAAATCAGTCTAGTTGCTACAGTACGCATTGGAGTATAGGACCCAGAAACCTTCCTAAAGGGGGGAGGATTAGAAAAATCACCCTGTATAATTGTGTCAGGGACACTTTAGGGTCCATTGTAATCTATTCTCAGAACAAACTATGCAAAGTAAATGGATGCCTTCCCAAATTGGTGGATAATCCTAACCTAGATCAAATTGAAATGGGAAAATCTTATCAGATATTTAAGTTGATGCAATATGGAGAGACCATAGAGTTGGAAATTAAAGGAAGCCAACAACAAGGCAAGTGTAGCCCACAAATCTGTAACCAATTTGAAACCTGTGAATGGTGGTCCCTGAGCACCGCCACGAAAGCGCCTATCCTAGCAGCCTTGGACTCCTGTCATTATCAAACCAGGGGTCATTATTTTATGAATCTTATATTGTAGCTAAGCTAGACAGACAACAGTACCTTCTTTCATTTTTCTTGGATAATGGCCAATTACAAGTCACTTTACTATGACCTGAAGAGTATTGTGCCCATCTGTTCACAATTGATGGGAATAATTGAGGGGTAGAATGTGCCAGGCACTCTTGGACAATCCTGTGGAAATGGGTCAGGAGCTTTCTTGGCCATTTGCCATGTGACAACACTTCCTTCAACTGTGAACATATGGACCTGATGAAACTATCACTTGGAGAGCATGGTACAACAGGGCTGGGGCTATTCCATTTCCACAAGAAAATTTACCTAAGTTACAGCAAGGGAATAGCCTTTACATTCTGTGTTACACCTTAAGAAATTCTTGCCAGCACGCATCCTTGTGTTGTGCCCTCGAATTAGAAAGGGAAAGTTGGGATTGGATGTCATCCCTGTCTACCACCTTGAGTTTAAAACAGGGAGATAAATCACCACAAAGGAGAGGAGTGGCCAGGTGGTGTCCTGGGACCAACTTCTGCTGTCCGCCTCTCCTAAGATGGAGCAGTGGTGGGGAGCAGGAAAGTGTTCTCAAATATTTGCTCAGACTTTTGAAAGAGTTCAGCGGTTGAAGGAGAGAAAGCTCACCATTAGTGGCTGAGGAAACAGTCTGGGTAACACTGGATTATTTGTAAACATAATTTTGTCCAAGAAAAAAGAGAACTGGCTGAAAAATCTTTCTGACGTCTGTCTTTTCAAGTTCAGAAATTTTCGCTTGTGACTTATTTTAAAAAGAGAAAGACAGAGAGAGAACGGAATCGTTCATTTGAGGCCTGGCAAAAGCAAGGAAGTCTCTCCTTATTCTTGGCCAGGAATTCCCGAAACCATGATCCTCTTTTATTCGCCTTTTCTACAGTGACCATCAAGGTAAACCATGAAGGCAGAAGAGATGTCCCTAAAAGGCACCCTAGTGGAGGAAGGGAGTGTTAGTAGGTGAGCTGCTGAGTTTGGGGCATGAGCTGGTAGTCAACTCCTTTTCCTCCAAACCAAGATGGAGCTTCTAACTCATGGAGTTGCCAGTGCTCAAGTGGAAACACCTGATTGGCACAGCCCAGGCCTAATCAACCAGACGGGCTGATGGCCTAGTTGTGGGTTATCCACATTCTTGACATCTCCTCTTCTGTCCTCTCAAGTATTTTCCTGTGCACAGAGGAATCAAGGACAAGGAGTGGAAGAAATTCATTCCAAGCCTTTTTGATGTTTGTGGGCAGTGTGTTGAAAGCATTTCTAGGAAAAGGGGATTATGCTGTAAGTTAAAAAGAGAGTTTGTGTTTCCTCTGATTTCAATTATTCAGGCCCTCAGTGTCCTTGACTCCCCCCCAGCCTCCCTGGCATGCCCAGAATAAAGAAGAGTGGGACTGAATAATGATATCTTTCAGCAGTGCCAGGGACACCACACACAACCCTCTGCCCACCATAACCATAGCTTCCCGTCCTTTGCCTGAGAGCTCAAGGTCACATGCTCCTGGAACTCTTGCTTACTCACCACACCATCTCTAACCTTGCACCTCCCTCTTCACAGTAGTAGTAGCATTTTGAGCCACACATATTTTTTGTTCTCATGATTTGGAACTGACAATGTGAAATAACAGAACAAAATAAGAGGCATGCTGTCTGAGGAGCTGGATTCAAGGCGTGGCTTCTCCTTGCTAGCTGGGTGACCTCAGGCAAATCTCATCACCTGCTGAGCTACAGTCTCATCTGGAAAAGGATGATATGGATTTCAAATGAAATAACCTATGTGAAAGCTTTTTGGAAATTGTAAAGCAGCCTGTTTCTGTTGCGGGTGATGCAGAGACCATGTCTCTTCCTTATACTTCAGAGTCTGAACTAGGGTCGTACCCACTCTGCAGGCTCAGCACAGATTTGGTTGAAATGTCACTGAATGCCCACCTCGTCCCTACAGTGCTAACATGGACCCTCTCCCCAGCTTTACCATGTACATTCAGAAGCCATGCACATTATTATAAAGATGCCTACCAAGAAGGATCTGTAGCCTGGCCTTGTGCGTCCCCAGACAGGAGACAGGAGAGCAAATCCAGACCTCAGAGCCTGCTGAAGGACATGATGGCAGCAGCAGGCTGGCACCGAGACTCCTCCAGCACTGCAGGCCACGCAGGTACATCTAGCCCCACCACCCAGGAGACAAATCATCCCCCTGATACCCAGGAATTTTATCTCCTCTTTAGCACCACCACCTGCAGAACTACCGTCACAACCACTGCAGCCAAACTCCCTGGCACCACCCACCTCACCATTTGGCAAGTTAAGAGCCCAGAATTCTCTCACTGGGACTCTTTTGTAGAGTCATAACTAAAATCTCTGATTGCCCAACAGAAAGTATCCAGGAGACCAAAGGGAGAAGCATGCTATGTGACACCTGAAGCCACTAATCGCCCATCTTCCCTGCAGCAGTGCGCGGACAGTGTCCTGTCTTCTTCCCTGAGTGTCTGCTAACAGGTCCGCCTGTGATTAGAAGCACTTAGATGATACTAACTTGCTCTGTTGACACCAATAAGCAGATGCTTTGTTTTACAACAAAGCAAATTCAATAATTAATGAATGGCCTTATGGAGAATTCCAATCCATGGCCTTTTTCAACAGGGCTCCAAAGTCATCCCCAAACTATAAAAATGCTTCAGGTAGAAATAAATCACTTTCTTGCACTTTATTGTACAACCAGGTACCACGGGCCCCAGAGTCAACCCTTCCCTAATGGTCTGATAAAGGAGGTAAGAAATGGCTGAGTGCTCATGAGTGACTTGGACAATATTTTATAAACATGAAAGAAATCAGTATCAGAGTGCTGTAGAGGTGGCAGTGATATCCCCTGAAAAACTTGAGATGCCTTCCCCAGTGCTACACAAGTTCTATTATGTTATAAATATCTAACTCAAGCTGGACTTCTTCCGTGAGGCTTTCTGTGATCTCTCCAGCCTAGAAAAATATCATTAATTCAACGTTTATTTATTGAGCATCTATGTGTACCAGGCACTGTGCTAGGTTGTTCTGGGGGTAGAACAATATAAACAGTTAAAATCTCAGTCTGATGGCTCCATCCTCTGATCTATTAATAGAAGCAGCGTTTATACCCCCTGCATCAAATACATTCTTTCACAGAGAGCATTTTCCCAAAACTCATATTATTCTCCACTTTACAATATAATTATGAACATGTCTTTTTAAGCAGTGTGAAGGTAAAAGCACTTCTGATTTCTTTTGTGGTGCGGTAAGAGAAGGTGCTACAGCAAACATAATCCTCAATGGTGAAAAATTGAAAGCATTTCCTCTAAGATTAGGAACAAGACAAGGGTGTCCACTCTCACCACTATTATTCAACATGGTTTTGGATGTCCTAGCCACGGCAATCAGAGAAGAAAAAGAAATAAAAGGAATCCAAATTGGAAAAGAAGAAGTAAAACCATTCGTCACTGTTTGCAGGTGACATGATACTATACATAGAAAATCCTAAAGATGCCACCAGAAAGCTACTAGAGCTAAGCAATGAATTTGGTAAAGTTGCAGGATACAAAAATACACAGAAATCTCTTGCATTCCTATACACTAACAAAAAAAGGGCAGAAAGAGAAACTAAGGAAACAGTCCCATTTACCATTGCAACAAAAAGAATAAAATATCCAGGAATAAACCTACCTAAGGAGGCAAAAGACCTGTACTCAGAAAACTATAAAACACTGATGAAAGAAATCAAAGATGACATAAACAGATGGAGAGATATACCATGTTCTTGGATTAGAAGAATCAATATTGTTAAAATGACTCTACTACCAAAAGCAATCTACAGATTCAATGCAATCCCTATCAAATTACCAATGGCATTTTTCACAGGACTAGAACCAAAATATCTTACAATTTGTATGGAAACACAAAAGACCCCAAATAGCCAAAGCAATCTTGAGAATGAAAAACGGAGCTAGAGGAATCAGACTCCCTGACTTCAGACTATACTACAAAGCTACAGTAATCAAGACAGTATGGTACTGGCACAAAAACAGAAATACAGATCAATGGAACAGGACAGAGAGCCCAGAAATAAAACCACGCACCTATGGTCATCTAATCTATGACAAAGGAGGCAAAAATATACAATGGAGAAAAGAGAGCCTCTTCAATAAGTGGTGCTGGGAAAACTGGACAGCTACATGTAAAAGAATGAAATTAGAACACTCCCTAACACCATACACAAAAATAAACTCAAAATGGATTAAAGACCTAAATGTAAGACCAGACACTATAAAATTCTTAGAGGAAAACATAGGCAGAACACTCTTTGACATAAATCACAGCAACATCTTTTTTGACCCACCTCCTAGAGTAATGAAAATTAAAACAAAAATAAACAAGTGGGGTGTAATTAAACTTAAAAGCTTTTGCACAGCAAAGGAGACTATAAACAAGATGAAAAGACAACACTCTGAATGGGAGAAAATATTTGCAAATGAAGCAACTGACAAAGGATTAATCTCTAAAATATACAAGCAGCTCATACAGCTCAATATCAAAAACAACAAACAACCCAATCAAAAAGCGGGCGGAAGACCTATATAGACATTTCTCCAAAGAAGACATACAGATGGCCAACAAACAAATAAAAAGATGCTCAACATTACTAATTATTAGAGAAATGTAGATCAAAACCACAATGAGATATCACCTCACACCAGTCAGAATGGCCATCATCAAAAAATCTATAAACAGTAAATGCTGGAGAGGATGTGGAGAAAACGTAACCCTCCTACACAGCTGGTGGGAATGTAAATTGATACAGCCACTGTGGAAAACAGTACGGAAATTCCTTAAAAAACTAAAAATATAACTACTATATGACCCAACAATCCCACTACTGGGCATACACTCAGAGAAAACCACAATTCAAAAAAACACATACACCTCAATGTTCATAGCAGCACTATTTACAATAGCCAGGACATGGAAGCAACCTAAATGTCCATCAAAAGAGGAATGGATAAAGAAGATGTGGTACATATACACAATGGAATATTACTCAGCCATAAAAAGGAATGAACTTGGGTCATTTGTAGAGATGTGGATGGACCCAGAGAGTGTCATACAGAGTGAAGTATGTTCAGAAAGAGAAAAGCAAATATCGTATAACAACACATATATGTGGAATCTAGAAAAATGGTATAGATGATCTTATTTGCAAAGCAGAAATAGAGAAATAGACGTAGAGAACAAATGTATGGATACCAAGGGGGAAGGGGTGGGGAGGGAGGAATTGGGAGAATGGGATTGACACATATACATTATTGATACCATGTATAAAATAAACAACTGATGGGAACATACTGTATAGCACAGGGAACTCTACCTAATGCACTGTGGTGACCTAAATGGGAGGGAAGTCCAAAAGGGAGGGGATATCTGTATGTGTGTGGATGATTCACTTTGTTGTCCAGTGGAAACTAACACAACATTGTAAAGCAACCATACTCCAATAAAAATTAATAAAAAAAATTTAAAGAAGAGAAGGTGCTAAGTAAATATACATTGAATGAATAGTTAGCTAATTGTGTGAAATAAATAAATAAATATGTTTAATTTTCCTATCTAGCTTGTAAACTTCTCCAAGGACAAGAATTCCTCTGTTAACATTTCTGTATCTTCTAGAGCATCCAACCTAGGGCTGGGTACGTGGCTCATTCTGAATACTTAGTTGAATTCAGTAATTCTGCTTGCAATGGGGCTTCCTCTTCCATGCTAATCCTGTTAATCATACCCTAGATTTAGAAAACGGGAAGCCTAAGGCCAAGGAAAACATAATCAGTCCTAAGTGACCTACAATCCCCCAACATACTGCCTAAGCTGTCTCCCAAACCAGAGCACTGTGTTTGTGAGAGAGGAATAAAGTCATCATTCATCCACGAGGACTGACATAAGCCACCTGTGCATTGCAAGAAGAAAACCAGAATGAAATTGGAGCAGCAAGCCTGATTTCAGACAACAAGACCACCCGTGGAAACATCCATCATGTGACCTACACAGGATCTGCCTGCCAAAAGACCACGAACCCAGGAGTCAGAGCCACCTACCCTGCCAGGGGTACAGGTGCAGCCAAAGCCAGTCCATGGAGGCCAGAGACCCTGGGTATGTGGTACATATATACAATGGGTATGCACCTATGCTTGCTGTCTTTTACTTTTGTCTGTTGAAATCCATGTTCTGGAATATCTAGCCCTGCTCTGATAACCCTTAAGGGATGCCTCAGCTAAAGAAGTCAGTGGATAGAGCTGACCTCTGTAGGGAGATGGTCCAATATCCTTTGTTACACTAGGTGAGATCAGGTGAACTGATGGTGCTCTCCCAACCCCCATGGGCACCTGTGAGTCCTATCATCTAGACCACCAATGAGTACATCATTAGCACTGGCAGAGCACACCCAGCCTGGGAATGACATAGGATGCCTGTGTGTCACCTACAGGGGCATTAAAGTTCTAAGTTCTGGACATCCTCATAGGACATCTCAGGATTTACCGTCTGAAAAGTCAAGCCACTTACTCAGAAGCCCATCCTCCCCATTCCCAAAATTAGAAAGTACCCCAGGACCTTCAAAATCAACATTAAATGACCAAAAATTACATTCCCCTTGCTATCACACAATGCCAGACTTTGCTTCAGCCTTCCCAGATCTGAGCAGTCTGATCCCTCCTAATGTTGTGTCAAACCTGGAAGCATTCCTGCCTCCTTCCCCATCCTTGTGGTCCGCATGGATCCTGAAGCTGCTCTTGGAAACCAGCAATGGCATTTAGTCATGCAAAGCAGAGAGCTGACTTCATTTTCCTCAATTAATATTTCATTGAGATTCAGAGAAATAAGAGAAACCTTATTCATGAGATTTATGTTTGTCTTAATGATTCACAGCATAATTTGTTCCAATTAAATATTTATTTTAATATCTTCTTGGGTCTGGAAACTTCTGCCCATTCATCAGTGAGTCTTCCTATCATCAGTCCCCTCACAGATGTGAAGATGCTGGGAAGAGCCTCGTTCTCCTCCAAAGTGGGAGTTTTTCCTTTCCAGCTCCCTCCTAGGAGGGAGCCTGTGCCATGCTTTCACTGTCTCTGGCACACACCCCAGAGCCCTGCCAGTCAGTCTCTATTCCCTGCTCCCTCTTACCTTGCATCTCTCAACCCTACATATAGTCTTAAAGCTCCCCTGGCTCAGATACCTCTCCCAGACACAGAATCCCGAGAAACTCTCCATAAAATATTGGTGAGGGGTGTGCTGGGCATTATGATATGGTAAAAAGGAGGCTGGAATTGCAATAAAGACCTCTGAGTTCAAGTTTCAATGTCTACTTCTGGTGGTATAATGGGGAAATATGTATTGTTGGAAGAATCAAGTGAGATGATAGAGGTGCCTCATAAACTGTAAAGAATTACAGCTCCCTCCCAGGGTTGTGACAATTAAATAAGAAGATATATTTCCAGTGTTTAGGACAAACCTGGTATATGATAAACTCAAATAAGACATAGTTATCATAAAAATATGAGAAATGAAATGTTTATTTTCATTACAGCTCAATGACTATTTAGGTCTCACTGTCTAACCTGTTTACATGTTGCCTAAGTGAATGTTTCCATTACTCCCATATATAGATGTATGGAACTCTTAGTAATATCCAGGATGTATGTCAGGGGCAGAGGGTTGCTGTGTATGTATGTGTGTGTTGCACTTTTCAGCTGTTCACATTTACACATATCTTCACAATCTCCTCAAGATACTCTCTCTCCCACGGAAATAGCATAATCCTCGCTCAGTTGCTAAAGCTTCCTTAGATACCAAGAAAAGCATTCCCTGTTTCCATCATAGGGAACATAGTCTAAGCCACTCCCACGTCCTTGGCCCCAAGAGCAGTCCCCATCAAGTGGAAGCCAGAGCCATCTGCCATCTGTGGTCCCTCTGTCCTGATCCCAGCTGAGAGTTCACCACTCAGCCTCCCGAAATCTGGCTCCTGGTACACATGGAAGTGTCTCCTCTTGGGCTCAGAAAGTGTGGCAGTCACCCTCAGGGAAGGCACAGTCCTCTGCTTCTGCCTCCCTCCTGGCCTGCCCTTGCCCTCAGGGAGGCTTCCTGGACAGTACAGAGAGAAGGGTGAGCCCAGGGGGAGGAGGGAGAACGAGCAGATTTCCAAGGGATTTTACCTGTTGCGTTAATTAAATGTCATTTCTAAAATTTTTAGGTCCTTGGCACTGTGAGAAAGATTTACTACGCCAAAGCAAAAAGGACTTCTGCAAAGTAATTATAAAGGCTTATAAGTTAATAATGGCTTTGTACCTGTATTACTAGAGCTAATTCCATTATCTGAGAAACTAAAAACCGATGTTCAGTAACCTGGTGAATGCCCCAATCTACAGCTCCTGGAAGAACAATCCTCTTTGCTACCATATCATGTTAAGTACTTTTCTAAGAGGCCATCCCAGAATATCTCCCACCATGTCTGAGTCACTCCATCCCCTCTAGACACCACCCACCCCACTCCACCCACGCATACACACAGCCTTCATGTTCCTCTACTTCTTCCGGAGCCAAGGAATCTTAATTAACACCAGGGTGTATTATTTTCCCACTCATAAAACGACTAGCTGAGTGATATTAGCCCAAAAGAATGAATGAACCATTCTGGGCGCCAAGGCACTGCCAGGGTCAAAGAGGTTTTGAGCTGGGAGTACTTTTCTAGCACCTTTCAAATGATACCAATTCTGCCGTCCCCAGAGATAACTCTTAATGAATGTTTTAGTTATTTAAATATCAAATAATTTTCTGATTCTCTTTCCCCACATGCTCAAGGGAAAAACACCACTATTTTTCTTTTCCATAAAATAAATTCCCAGGGGCTTCCCTGGTGGCGCAGTGGTTGAGAGTCCGCCTGCCGATGCAGGGGACACGGGTTCATGCCCCGGTCCGGGAAGATCCCACATGCCGCGGAGCGACTGGGCCCGTGAGCCATGGCTGCTGAGCCTGCACGTCCGGAGCCTGTGCTCCGCAGCGGGAGAGGCCACAACAGTGAGAGGTCCGCGTACGGCAAAAAAAAAAAAAAAAAAGAAATTCCCAGTAGAGTCCCCCAGCTCAGGGCAGCAGGTCAACAGCATACACTTGTCCACACACCAGCCAGTGCCCCCTCCTCTCCCTCAGAGCTGCTGCAGATCAGAATGTAGCCTGCGATGTATGAAATCTGATCTTCCATCTGCCACTTGATCTTCCATCTGTCACTTCCCTACTTCGGCTGGGGCTGCAAGATAGAGCAAGAGAGGTCTCCAGGGGTCCACTTGGCAAGAGCAGATGTTAACCAAATGGAAGAGATGTAATGCTCCTTCAAAGAAAGAAGAGGCCTAAGGTCATAGCCAAATATACCTTGGTGGCCAGAGGAGACCCCAAGATGTCACTGAATGATCCAACACCTAAATCTGCCCCCAGGCACCTAGGGTATAGGTATTCTCATCAGTTTCCAGATGGAGAAGTGGAAAGAACATGAGGTTTAGAATAAGAAAACCTAGGTTAGAATCCTGATTCATCATTATATAAGCTGAATGACTTGGGCAAGTCACATAACTTCTTTGAGCTTCAGTTTCCTCAACTGTAAAATAGGGACAATACTATTGTGAGGTTTGAGAGAAGCACCTAGGACAGTTCCTGGCACATTAGGAAGTATTTAATCAATGTTCCAAAACACTAAATTACAACACAACCATTATCAACAGGCCATATTATCTGGGTTCTTTTCCAGTAGAAGGTCTAGATTTTTGTTATCTGTCTATACTATTTTTGCTGGCCCTTGCATGACTAAGAAAAAGCTAGTGAGAGACTACCAGCTGGAATGGAAGATGTAGTCTCCAACCATGACTAGAGAGAAATTATCTAACAGATAACTGAGCCACAGCCTTCCCCTCACGAATATAGTGTTGGGGCCAACTATGCCAACAGCACCATAAGGATATTTTAAAACATCACTGTCACTGGAAAATAAATCTGCACCATCCCCTTCATTTGGATACAGAAGAGAAGTTTTAAGCCACCAAATTTGCTTCTTTGTAGACCATGTCCTGGTAAATAGATCTTATCTTTAAAAGTGCATCCCCATCTTTGTTGACAATCCTGTCTTCCATACCGAGAAATGTTCCTGGAACCAGGGTCTGTTTCTAGAAACCAATTTAAATTTATGAAGCTGCTTATATTTATGATAAAATGGAAGTAAATCTGGCTGAAGCAAAAATCTACATTCCCAGGATGACTCACTGTTCATTTATTAGTTGCTGCCCTTAGCTAACATCCAAGCCACAGGCTGCCCCTTGCTCAGCCTTCTTACAGGAACCTGGCTCATTCTACAGGAACCTGGCTCATTCTACAGGAACCTGGCTCATTCAGGAGCACCGGGAAGGAGCTGAAAAAGTAGGGGAAGCAAACAGCATTAAATCAAGGGACACACCCTCTATAGCCAAGGCCAGCACCCAGGAGGGGCAGCAGGGCTCAGACAGTGGCGGAAGGACTCCACCCGCATGGCGCTTTGAACAGAAGCTCTCTTCCAACTGGAGGCAAAGAGCCGCTAATCTGACGCACGCCCAAAACAGAGATGTTGGTAAAAATAAAATGACCACTGCTCCCCTGTGAGAAAGCCAGGAAGAGAACATATTGAAGCAATCATGGCCTGAAGCCTGCCTATCACCAGTGCTACCACTAAGTGACCCCAGTGATCAAGTTACTTTTCTTGCTCAAAATCTCCCAACAGCTGCCCATAAACTACTGAATAAAATCCTAAATCTCCACAGTGTGGAACATAAAAGCAGCCTTTCCAGCTTTCTCTCCCATTATCCCAAATCCCCTGCACACAGACTCACAATGAGCATACACACTCAACTCCACATGAAGACTATCTCCCAAGCTCTGAACCTTCCCGCTCTGCACCTTTCCCCTCTTGCCCTCCTCCACCTCCAGCTTCTACACATCCTTCAAGGCCAAGCCCACAGCTGGAATTCTTCTCTCCCTCTTCTCCGCTCCCATGGCACTTTCCAAAGAAATAATCCTTGCTCTTCACTGTAATTTCCATGAAGACAAAGACTGCCTGCCTTGTTCACTCTCATAATAGTACCTTTGCAGATATTTAATAAATATCCGTCAATTTAAGGAGTCCCTCAGTGCCAAGATGTTTGTTCTGTGACTTGAGTTTTCCAGTCCTCAGCAGACAAGAAGTCCCTGTTAACTGAGTCAGTTCAAGGTCCACTGGCTTTGGCCTGATTTCCTTTCTCATGTGGTACCTCAGCCCCTGAAGAGTCTCATCCCACTGTGTCCAGGAGCCCCGCTCACATCCCCCCGGGGCTCCCCAGGAGTCGTACCAGCCACTACTGCTGTGTCTTCCTCTCCTGCTCTGGCTGCCCACTGCTGCTGGAGGATGCCTGAGGTGACCTCTGTGAGGATTCCAGCATCTGACCCAGGGTGCTGGCTCCTGGGCTCTCCAATCCCCAACACTTAAGTGCCAAATGGCCTGAGTTCCCTGGAGTCCCCCCTGCCCCTGGATCTAACCCCGCTGGAAGCTTAGTCCCTTACCCACTCTGTCCATGAGATGAGCATCATCTGTCACCATGCGTCACAAAGAGCCCTCCTGAGAGCAGCTCCTCCCACTTCTGTGCAGCGCCCCTCCCCTCAGGGCTCATACGTCAGCCCCACGGGGTGTCTAGAGACAGACATCTGGGAAACAGAGCGCGGTCTTTCCAAAACCCCATCTTCCCCTCCCTCCCATTCAAACCCACCATACCAACAGGGACCACTGGGCTGCTTGCCTCTCTGATGAGGTGGCCAGGACATGTCCAAGTGCTCACGGTGGCCACAGTGTATGCTAAGCTACATTCCTTCGCCTCTGATATAAGTTCTCCCCCAATCTGTGGCCTCAGTCCTCATCCCTTGTCCCCGTGAGCAGCGCTGAAGGAGAAGAGCTGACTGCAACCACCCTTCCTATTTAAAGTCGGGAAACCCTTCCTCTGCCTTCCTCCTTCTTTCAATGCCTCTGCCCAGGGCCCACTCTACCCACCCCACACCTCCAAGGACCCCGCTGCCTCAGCCCCTTCCTCTCTTCCTCCAATAGGCATTCACCACTGCGCACAGGTCCTTCTCTCCAGAAGTGGTGGATGAGATTGGATTTCAGCAGATACTGCCCAGGGCCTGAAGATTTATCAATGCTGAGGCTTTCTATGCCTGCCAATTAGTGTGTCCATTATTCTGGCTGGGTTGTGCAAGCCCTTAATCTACTTAATGGAGAAGGAACTCCAGTGCGGCAGGAAGCACCATGCGCTGAAGGCTGAGCCCGCAGGAGACAACAAGGAAGCTGTCCCTCAGAGGCAGCCCAGCTTGGCCACCTGGCAGGTAGCCTCAGAGTAAGGACGCTGGGTCTTCAAAGGAGCAACTGATGGAAGACTCCATGCCTACAGGAAACACATCCCAGTCACAACAAGGTGCACAGGGCAGCCGCACAGGGCAGCCTGAGGCAGAAATTTTCCCCCAGGGCCTCAGGCCAAATTTCAAGGCAAGTGGAGGTTGGTCTTTGATTCCTTCCCCATACCCAACTCTCCATTGCCCTCCCTCAGAGCCTGGGCACTCAACACTCACAGCACATGGTCTCCCTCACCTCTTCAAAACCTGCCCACCTAAGTTGCTAGGCCCCAGATCCCAACCTGACCATTCCACCATCCTCTTCTCATCCAAGAGTTAAATTTTAGGCATTGCGGGTTAAGAATTAACATTTATTGAGCTTTTAACATGTGTAACATCACTTCATCCATACAATAACCCTATGAGGTAAATATTGATACTGTCAGCATCTTATAAATAAGGAAACTAAGGCCTAGAGAGGCCAAGTGAAATACCCAATATTATGCAGTAGTGAGTGGTAGAGTTGAACCATTCATGGTTCACACTGAACCATTCAGTATACTCCCTTAAAGGCCAAGTCCATCAGCAAACTAAGCCTGGCCCCTGGGCTTGATACTTCCAAACTTTATTAAGCTTTAGGTTTTTCTTTAGTTTTTAAAGGAGTCTGGTCATGCAAATCAATAGCTTTAACTGGTAGAGTTTAAGGATGAAATAGCATGGAGGTGATAAAAGGGAACAGAACCTACTTTCGATTCACCTTCTCTCCACTTGAAGCCACCAGCCCAAAACCCAGCTGTACTCATCTGCCCATGACCAAAAATATATACACGTTCAACCTGCTTGGCGCACCTTCTTCTTTGGGTATCTTCTCTGAGGGACTTCCAAGAGCTAGCAACCTGTGGCAAGTAATGTACGGATAAGGGGAACTTCTAAGATGAGGTCGGGGCATAGACATGGGATACGAAAAAGAGAGGGAGGGAGATGGATCCTGAACCTGCAGGAGGCATTGTCAGGAACCGGACCTCCTCTCCTCAGATGGAAACTATGGAGGGGACAGACAGGGCAGGGGGGTAAATGTTCCTCTTTATGGGTCCTCTTGTCCCAAAGAGAGGATATGGAGTCCATCTAGTTTCTCAAAGGCAGGGGGTAAGCAGCCTGCAGGAAAGGCTGTCTTTGGTACCCTGAGACCTCACTCTGTGCCCTCCAGCTCTGCTCCTAGGTAACGAGGGCAGGCGTATTAGAGCAAGGACAGCCCTCCAGCCCTGCTGGGGAAGTGATCCCCAAGTTCCCGAGGTCTGTGACGATTCTTAAGCCTTAACATGAGCCTTCTTCTGCAAGCTGCATCCCATTTCTGCCAGAAACACCTGGACAGACCCAGCTCATCCAGTGGGGCCATATGACATGCATTAGTTTTCATGCAATATGCATTTATAAAGGTAATTTGTAGTGTGATTAAATTTTGTGAATAAATTTCCAATGAGGCCATTCTTTCTACTACAGAATTTTGTTTTTGAATATTTTGATTAAATAAAACGATTACATTTTGATAGCAGGCTATCTCAAATTTTTATAGTTCTTAGGTTACAAAGTGAGTTTTCAAGGAGCATGCCCTCGACACTTCTGAATCCTTTCCATTAGGGTTTGGCTTTACATTTTTCTGCATCATTCAGAGCACATAGGTCCCCAGGCAGGGCAAGAAACATGACTACACTTCTCAATCCTTAACTCTAGCTGAGCACAGAGTATGACGATAGAGTTGGTTTCCTGCCCAGTAGCCATTTACCCCCTTCTTCCTGGCTTATAGGACTTAGATTTTGTTCAAGAATCAAGTATCTGTGTGCTTCAGGGAAGCAGAGACACTTTCAGCCCCACAAGGTAAATGTTAATTCTGTTACACTAATCATGGAAGTTGCATTCCCTTTCCGGTGGCTTGTTTAGGAATACATGCATGAAAAACAGCCTCTTTCAGTTGCTGTGAGTCCTCCATGAGATATATGAAGTTGTGACAGACATCTTGGGACTATAAGGAATGGAAGGGTACAGAGAAATAGGGTCCTGGGAGCTTCATTTCTTGTAACAGCTGGTTGGGCAATTAGAACCAACCCTCCCAGTGAAGAAAGTTTGTGGGGGGTTTTCTTAATCTTCTTAAAAGCATTAAAGAGCTAAGTAGCTAGGCCAAAACCTTGAAGAAGGTGAGAATCCAAAGAAGTTGGCTCAAAACACAAAGCAACTTTTGCCCTGAGAGCATCTGGCAATCTGCAAGAAATAGTGGCAAAACTAAGCTGTGCTTTTCACAGCCAGGACCGGCAACGGGAGCAGAAATCCAAGTTCAGAGCCAGCCCAATGAAGGAACTCTGAAAAATAATACCCCACACTAAGCTGGGCTTTCCCCTGAGGGAGGGCTTCACCTTCAAGGTAAAGGAAGTCTAGAAACAAGCCAGCTCTCATGAAAACTTGAAACACAGCTGCCTGTAGTCTGGGTCCAAGGAACCTCAAGCATTCAACTTGGGTTCAGGTGGAACTGAACTAGTAGTATCCCTAGGAGTCCAGCAAAAGAAAATGATCATTGCAGGAGAAAGTTACCATTCTAGGCTTCAAACTACTCTCATAAAACCTTTTTCAAAAATAATGACCATGAAATAATCAAAGATAACACAAGGAAAAAGACACTATGAGCAAGACCCATCAGAAACAGCAGACTACAGAAACAGACCCACAAAGACTTCAGATATTGGAATTATAAAATAGAGACGATAAAGTAAATACACCTACTGTGTTCAAAGAAATAAAAGACAAGCTTAAAAGATTTTTTATTAAACTGAAAACGTTTTTTAAAGTGATTTGAAAAAGAATTAAGTAGAGATTTTAGCACTGAAAAATATAATACCTGAAATTAAGAGGTCAATGAACGCAACATGGATGGACCTAGGGATTGTCATATTGAGTGAAGTAAGTCAGACACAGAAAGACAAATATCATATGATATTGCTTATATGTGGAATCTAAAAAAATAAAGGGGGTACAAATGAACTTATACGAAACAGAAGTAGAGTCATGGATGTAGAAAACAAACTATGGTTACCAGGGGATGAGCAGGGGAAGGGATAAACTGGGAGATAGGGATTGACATATACACACTACTATATATAAAATAGATAACTAATAATAACCTGCTGTATAGCACAGGGAACTCCACTCAATACTCTGTAATGGCCTACACATGGGAAAAGAATCTTAAAAAAAGAGTGGATATATGTATATGTATAACTGATTTACTCTGCTGTACACCTGAAACTAACACAACACTGTAAATCAACTATACGCCAATAGAAATTTTTTTAAAAGTCAATGAACAAATTTAATTGCAGATTAGACACAGCTGAATAGAGAATTAATAAACTAGAAGATAGACAAATACCATATGACACTGATTATACGTAGAATCTAAAAAACTAATACAAATGAACTTATTTACAAAACAGACATAGATCACAGATGTAGGAAACAAACATATGGTTACCAAAGGGGAAGGGGGGAGGGATAAATTAGGAGTTTGGGATTAAAATATACTCTATTCCATAGTATATATGGAGTAGATAACCAACAAGGATTTACTGTATAGCACAGGGAACTATACTCAAAATCTTGTAATACCTATAATGGAAAACAATCTAGGGACTTCCCTGGTGGTCCAGTGGTCAAGACTCTGTGCTTCCACTGCAGGGGGCATGGGTTCAATTCCTGGTTGGGGAACTAAGATCCTGTATGCCGCATGGCACAGCCAAAAAAAAAAAGAATCATATATATATGATTATATATATAATCACCTTGCTGTGCACCTGAAACTAACACAACACTGTAAATCAACTGTATTTCAATTAAAAAAATTTTTTTAAATAAAGAAAAAAATAAACTGGAAGAGAAATCAGAGGAAACTAGGATGCATCATGGAGAGATAAAATTGTGGGGCTTCCCTGGTGACGCAGTGGTTGAGAGTCCGCCTGCCAATGCAGGGGACACGGGTTCGTGCCCCGGTCCGAGAAGATCCCACATGCTGCGGAGCGGCTGGGCCCGTGAGCCATGGCCACTGAGCCTGCGCATCCGGAGCCTGTGCTCCGCAACGGGAGAGGCCACAACGGTGAGAGGCCCACGTACGGCAAAAAAAAAAAAAATTGTGAAAAATACAGAATGATAAGAAATATAGAACATACAGTGAGAAATTTCAACTTCAATCACTTTCAAAATGGATTCAAATTCAAGAAATTTTCATTTTAATCAACTGGTATCCCAAAAGGAGAGAAGGGAAAGAACAAAGATAATGGGTGAGAATTTTCCAAAACTGATGAATTGCAACAACCTGTAGATGTCAGAAATCTAATGAACCCAAGCAGACTAAGTAAGAGAGAATCTGGTTATACTGAGCCTCTGATTTAATGGCCCAACTTCTGAACTTCTTGTTAAGAAGCACGAAAAGAAGTAGGAAGAAAGGAGAATTATTTATTCTTTAAGTCATTTTGAGTTTAGTTTCAGCTACCTGCAGCCAAATGCATCCTAAATGATATTCATAATGAGAATAAAGTATCCACCATTTACTGAATGCCTACTATTGGCATGCACAACATATAGATTTCAATTTTGTGTAATTCCCCACAAAGTCTTAAAAGGTAGTACATATCAGTCAATACAGGCTTGGTAGACTATGGGTAAAAACCACCTCAAAATCTCAGTAGCTTTACAGAAGAAAATAAGTATTTCTTGCTCATACTACATCTTCGAAATGGTTCAGCAGAGGACTATGCTCATAGTCACTCATGGTCCCAGGCTGATGGAGCCTTTAAAACCCAACAGAGCTCCTATAATTGATGAAACACTGGGAGAATAAGGTAAATAGTATTTTACTTTTAAAGCTTCCACATGGAAATGAAACATCTGACTCTGCTCGCATTTCACTGGCCAAAGCAAGTCACACGACCAAAGGTATAGGGAAGTGCAATTTTATCGTGTGCCTGGAAGGTGTAGAGCTGGAAACATTTAGTGAATGGCTCTTACGATGACCACAGATAGATATGACCCTAGTTCTTCCAATGAGGAAGCTGAGGCTCAGAGAGGTATTTAATACGTGTTAGATGAATGGAGAATGTGCTCACATTAATACATCTTCTGAAGGTAATATTATGAAAATGACTATCTGCCCTTTGATGATGGGGTAGTGAGAAGAGAAATGGAGCTGTGATATGATCTATAAAGAGACAAGCAAAGTACCTAGTTGGGTCTCATCATGCTCTATCCCAGAATCACCACTATCAAGGGCAGAGTATGGGACCAAAGCAGACAGAGGGCACACATCTTAGTCCTTCCTTTGTTCCTTGTGCTAACCAGAGCCTTTCCTACATGGATAAGGTGGGACTGAAATTGGCCAGAGAGAGAGTTTGTATACATGCACTAAAGTTTCCCACTATCTTATGTATTCCAGGTGTTCAAGATGTGGTTAAGAGGGGGAAAAAAATAAGCCCACATAATCGAGTTGGCCATGCCAAGTTTCTTAACTTTGATCTATGTAGATTCAGAAAGCTTGCCAAGGCAAAGGAGATGCAAACTGAGAGAGCTCGCAACTCATCATGTCCAAACACAGGACAAGGGGCCACCTTGTTCTCTTGGGTCCTCAAGACCTTCCTATGAGGTGGATTTTCCAGCCTGTAATGTGCAGAATATTCCCCACCTCCTCCCATACCTACTGATGACACATGCACCACCCCCCCTCCCAGTACCCTACACTACTGGCAGGCTCCCTTGGCTGCCACATGTGTCCTGCCTCGGCCAGCCCTGTCCAGCCTCCTGCAGATACAGCAGCATTTGCCTGAGATTCTCTCCTTGTGGCAGGGAAGGAGTCAACACTGGGGTTCTTATTTACTTACATGTTGGTTTAGTCCTTCCCAGGGATGAGGCAGCAGTTAAGAGGAAGGAGAGGGAGGAGGGACAGGGGGAAGGCACAGAAAAGAAGCTGTGGTGAGCCAGAGATTGGCGGAAGAAGTGTCTATAATTTCAACTGCTTTCCAACCACACTGTCTCTAGCTGAGCCCCCTGGGGTGAAAGGTCTGTGTATTACTGGGGATAGGAGTTTGTAACCTTAATTAGGCCTTGAAGTATTTGGCGGTGTTCATCCTGAAACTTCCAGAAGGAAAAAAAAATGTGGTTTCCATTACAGTGTCACTGAGGGGCTTGTACTGGGGTTGGGATCATTAAAATGAAAACACTGATGAGTAAGTCATGGCATTTTTTTCTCCAAGACTTACGTCCTTCCTCCACCCCTAGTCCTGTACTTTATTTTGAGACAGGCTTAAAATAGTCTATAAAATATGGAGCTCATTATCCCATCTAACAGATTTCATTTGGCATGAATGTAGATTAAAAGCCCCACGCCAGTTCTTCCTCCTAGCCTGGGTTTATAAGGAAGACACTCCTCTGCTTTTGCTCAGGGCTGAGTTCTCTAGAGTGTGATTCTACAGTAGACAGGGAGAGCCAGGAGGTGCCACTTCCAACTCCACTCAGCTTATTTTTCATGACAATAACAAGGGAGGACAGAGAAAGACAATTCTGCTTTCTGGGCTTCTTCGAAATTTTCCCTACAGCCTTAAAAAGCCTAATCCAAACTAGACACCCCTCAAACCCATGAATTCTCCAGTCTGCCCATTCTTCCACATACAATAATTCTATTGGGGCTGCTAAAACGGGCAGAATTGAGTTGAAACCACAGGGAATATAATGAAAAGAGGCCTCAACTAGGAGTTTTTGTGTCCTTGCTTCAAATGCAGGCTCAGTCAACAACGAACGGTATGACTTTAGAAAGCGAAATCATCTCTTTGGGCTCAGTTTCCTCATCTCTTAAATGAGAGGTCTCTTCCAACTCTGTCTCTTTTTTCTTTTGCTCAGGGTACAATTATGGAGGCAAAGACAATGAGAAATAAAATCCTTTTCCTACTCACCACTGATCTTATTTGACCCAATACCATCTCTTGAACCAGGAAATTCACTTTTTATCTGATAAAGCCCCAGCCTTCTCTGATTATACACCTTTTGTCTGAATCACTAGAGTGTTTGCATTGCATTTTCTCTTACTCCGAATGCCCTTTTCCCTTGCTCTATCCAAATCCTTAAAAATCCAAATACTCACAAGGACAGTGCGCTTAATGATAGTAAGTACATGCTGATGACTTGATTTATCAATTTTTAACACAGACCTTGCACAGGTGTCATCTCCTCTCCAACGACCTCCCCCAGGGCACAGTATAGGATTTTGCATAAGAGGAGGGAGCAGGGACTGATCTCTTGATGGTACTGACAGGCTCCACTCATTAGCAGTCCCCTCTGAGCTATCCAATGGCTGAGTAACCAGGTGACAGACCTACTCCTTGCCCCTATATTTTCTAGTTGTAGGTCCCTCTGAGTCCCCTCAGCTACCTCACCTGTACAATGAGAATAACACCCCCTACACACAGCACTGTTGGAGGCTTGAATGAAGCAGGTAAGAACCTATCCAAAGTCTTGAACTACCCACCTCTCCAGTCTCAGCCCATGACATTGCCTCCTCTTTTGCTAAGAATATCAAGGCCATCTGAACTGCATTTCCTCATTTCCTTTTTCCTACTTAAAAATAGCTCTCTAAGCACCCCCTTCTTCCTCTCTCCCAGCAGAGGAAGCATTCTCCCTCCTCCAGTCTTCCACTTCCATCTGCACTCCTTAGTCAACCCACTCCTACCTCCTCCAGGTCATTGCCACACTTTACAGCATTTATCACAAGCTCTTCTTCTAAATTCAACTGTTGCTTGACTCATGTATTGTCTGCCTCACTCATTAGAATGTAAACTTCATGAAGATTTCATGCCTTATTCATGCTGTATCCCCAGCAAATAGCACTGTCGATGCTCAATGAGTATTTCTTGAATGGATTAATAGATCCATTTCTACTCATCATTTTCAAACTACTCTCTGTCACTGGCACCCTCTCCCAGCCTCAAACACATTCAAGCCTCCCTTCCTCAACAGAACTATCACTTGACCCTACTGTCCCATCAGCCACCATTCTATTTTTACCTTGCATTTTCTGACATATTTCTCAAATAATATGTGCTTGCTGCTGTCTCATCGTCACCACCTCCTCCCATCACACTCTGGTTTCTCTTCATAATGGCTGCCGAAGCAATGCTGTGAGTAGTCACCAAACTCCTCACATTGCCCATCTTCCTAACTGTCCCTTCTCCTCTACTCCCAGGAATTTCTTGTATACTGGCTTCCTCCTATCCTTAGGAATACTCTTCTCACCCCTTTGATGCTGTCTCCCCAAGTCCACACTTTCCAAAACCAATCTACATTTTCCTCTATACTCTTTCCTGAGCTAATATCAATTTCACTATCATTCTGGGGGCAGATGACTCAAAACCACGCATCTCCTACCCTAACTCTCTAGAAACATAGACATACTTCAGCTGCATGAAGGAGGTGGGCATTTTGTTATGCCATGTTATACTTCTTTGCATTCTCAGCACCTGGTCTACTGCTGGGTACATGGAAATTGTTCAATACATTTTTAAACAGTTAAACGTTACTGCTCTGCCATTATTTGCCTTTAACCTGATATGCAAACAAGAATCTTCACAAGGTGACCCCAACCTATCTTTCCAAATTTAACTCTTACCACATAGATGTTCCTGGCAGTCTGTACTCTCTGTCTTCCATCCTCATCATTAAGTACTACTAAAGCTTAAGTCAGTTCTCTCCTTTTTAATCTACCTGCCATTGTATTATTTACTGTGTTATTTCTTAGTGTCTATTTCCCCTGCTAAACCCTAAAGCTTCATGAAGACAAGAACGCCGTCATCTTCAGCATTGTATTCCTAGGCCCTTGAATATGGTACAGCCTATAGTAGGTCCTCAGAAGATACTTGTTGAAGGAGTGAACATTTCCTCTTTCCTTCAGACAGACCCAACTATTCCTCCCCCTTGTGAATGCATAGCACTCATTTAGCAATTCAACATGAAACACCTTGTGAAATCACAGATATATTATAGGTGTTGTAGGTGTATTATTTTGCAGGCATTACAGGTATTGTCTACATAGAACCATGGAACATTACAGCTAGAAGGGATCCTTCTTAGAAGTAATCCAGAAGGGCCAACAGAGACTCAGAGAAGTTACCGCTGGTTCTTGATCTTTCAGGAGTTTGAACTGTAAGTTCCCTGAGGGCAGGAATCCTACTTCCTACCCCTAAACACTCCCTGCTATACCTGGAGCCCTTAGTAGACAGTATTACTACTGCCACTAATAATAACACTACTGTTTATTGTTTTGACAATTACTTTGGTGACATACCACCTCCATCCACAAGGTGAAGAACAAACCCATCACCTACACTGGGAACCCACAGGTGGCTTTCTGACCATCCAGACACACAGCTACCCCCACTGCCTCTCAGCTGTGAGCCATCACTGAAAATGTCACAACAGAAGAACAGGCACTGGGAGGCCATGCCACACCCAGGAAGTGCTGTTTTACTGTTCTCCCCTCACAGTCACCTCCTCCTCATTGGGTAGAAACACCACACCGGGACCTCACAGCACAGCTATCGGTGTCCTTCCCCCAGGACTTGGCCTAGATATATCTTGTCTAGTGATCTCACACCACAGACATCGCATCCCGGTGATACACTCTACTCTCTGCTCACAGGGAAGGTGGGCAGACACCCCAGTTCAACACATGTGCCAGAGAGAGAGAAAGATGGGGGGCCACCCACCGGTACAAGAACAGGTAGAGGAGAGAACTCATCCCAGATGAGAGTCAGGGGTCCTGGATCTCGATTCTCCTCTTAGTAGCTCTGTGACTATAGCAAATTCTTTAACCTCTATAAGCCGGTTTCCTACCTGTCAAATGAGAACTAAAGTAACTGCTCTCACAGAGACAAAGTGAGGACCAAGGGGGATAAGATGTTGGAACTGTCAAATCATTACAATTCTCTCCCCCACACCCCCCTTGACAATTCCAGGA
Source organism: Grampus griseus (assembly GCF_964374135.1). Lineage (NCBI taxonomy): Eukaryota > Metazoa > Chordata > Mammalia > Artiodactyla > Delphinidae > Grampus > Grampus griseus. The sequence goes on from NC_138998.1 coordinate 74,501,885, forward strand.
TGACCAGCACCGTCTCTGAGTTCCCTGGGGAGTTCAGATACTCTGTTAGCCCCGTTTACGCAGTTTCCTAATAGGATACAACCTTGAACTAGGTGTCTGGGTGAGAATACAAAGGGATAGGAAGACAAGGACCTGCCCTCAGAGAAGCTCTACTCACAGTGAAAGAGAGGGACCCCCCAGAAGCAACTAAGCTCCTAAAAGCAACCGAAATCTGGGAGGAGAGCATGCTTTTACCGAGGCACTTATTCACACCAGGCACCAGCCACACATATTAACTTCTTCAAGGCTCACAACCACCCCAGGAGGTGTGTCCTTCTACCACCCACAGGAGCACATCGTGAATCGCAGAACGCTGGCCTGTACCTAAGTGCCCACGAGTCTGTGAACAGAACCAGGTATGATTGATTGTGGGAGCTTTTTCTGGAGGACATAGGGGCTATGTGGTTTGGAAGGGGAAGGATGTGGGTTAACTGTAAGAGGAGGAAGCTTCGGGCATTTCAAGTGGAAGCACAGGAAAATAGGAAGGTTGCTGGGGAGGTTCTGGTATGGGGCAATGCGGAATTGTCCTGAGATGGTGTTTCAAGGGGTGCTATATTCAAAATGCTTATCGAACAAAAGGCCAGGTCCCTTTAGGAAAGTGGTTTTGTGCCAGAAGCCAACTGAATAAGAGATATCTATTTGTGATGTAAAAGCTAAGTTAAAGTAACTTCTTTATGTGTTGTATGAATATTCAGCTCAAATGGGAAGGTGATTACAACCAAACCTCCTCTTATTAGAAAATTCCCAGCACAGGAGAACCAGTCTATGTGTCTTTCATACACATGCTGTGCTTTTCTTTTCCCCGCCAGCCACAGAAAGGGAGGAACAAGTCATAAAGGTTGGCACAAAGAAGCTGCATGTCATGCTGGGCACATATATGCAACAGGTAACAAGAAGAGGACAAGCCAAAGGTGGGTATCCAGAGTCCAAGGCAGCCTAGGAACGGACTAAGCAAAGACACCAACTCTGAGCCGGCCAGTGGCCAGTGCTGGGCGGATAAACGAGCAGCAAGCAAGCCAAAGACAGGGCATCCGTCAGTGATGGGAAACCAGGGGCCAGCAAGTGGGCTGCAGGCACAGGAAGGACAAGACCACAGATCAGGGTGCTCTGAGAGCCACGGCCATGAGGGCCAGCTGCCTGGGCACTGCACCTGGGCAGAGTCCATGCTTGGATAGAACGTTTGGTAGATTTGAAGACTGAGGCAACAGAGAATGGCCACGCAGGGAGAGGGAGCTTTAGTGAAAAAGACAAGTAAATTCCCAGCCGAAGAAGCGCCCAACACCATGGAGGCTTGAGGAAAGTTACTGTCCTCACTGACCATCTACCCAGAAGGGAGAAAGGGATTTTTCTTTCTCTAATTATAGCTGAGTATGGGCAGTGCCCACCTACTGACGTTACTCTAAGCAGGTAATGAAAGGTTGTTGACATCTGCAGTGACACACCACCATCCCAAAATCCAGAACCCTAGGCAGCCAGAACAGAGAGTGGCAAACCCAAGGCAGGCTGAGACCAGACAACATCCTGGGGCACAGGTAAATTTTTTTTCCCAGGAATATGAAAGAAAGTCAAGATTTAGAAAGACAAATATCGTATGATATCGCTTATATGCGGAATCTAAAAAAAAATGATACAAACGAACTTATTTACAAAACAGAAACAGGCGCACAGACTTTGAGAAGGAGCTTATGGTTACCGGGGCGGGGGAAGGGTGGATGGGATAGATTGGGAGTTTGGGACTGAGATGTACACACTGATATATTTAAAACAGATAACCAACAAGGACCTACTGTATAGCACAGGGAATTCTGCTCAGTCCTCTGTAATAACCAAAATGGGAAAAGAATTTGAAAAAGAATAGATACATGTATATGTATAACGGAATCACCCTGCTGTGCACCTGAAACTAACACAACATTGTTAATCAACTATATTCCAATATAAAATAAAAATTAAAAAACAAAAAAAATTTTAAATTAAAAAAAAAGATTTAGTTAGGTAGTGAAAGAAAATGGTTAGAGCTGAAATTTCTGAAGAAACCTGCATGAATTATACCCAAAGGATTGCATTCTTTTAAATGTTGTTCCTTAGTACATTCCTATGTTTACGCCTACGTTTACTACTCTCATTGAGTGACTGCTTTTCTCATTTGTTTTGTTATTTTGCTGAAGAGTCATTTTTGCCTTTACTCTCTGGTCTCCATATGAAAGCATGACAATGAGCAGTTCTCAATTGTGGCTGTCATTAGAATCACCTGCAGAGCTCCTTAAACATGTCAATGTCCAGCCTCCTTTCCAAGGACTCTAATTTAGTTGGCTGGGGGTGGGGGGGATTGGGTTGGGGGGTGGGAAGGGAGAAGCTGGGTATCATGCTTTCTAAGCGCTCCCAGATGATTCTAGTATATGTCCAGGGGTGAGAACCAGTTGGTTTCTGGCCCAGAATCCAAAACACTTTGTGGTAGGTACAGGAATGTAGACGAAGCAGCAAGAAGAAATTAAAGCCAATAATGTAAATTCAACAGATCACTTAAGTTTTCCACATCCCAGTCATTTTTGTACTTCTATCGCCATCTCACCATATCCCCATAACTCCTACAGTTATTTCCTTGATATCACTTTAAATCAATTCCATCTTTTACTTAAATTTGGTTTTAAAAGAAACTAGTAGACTGGGGGTAATGGCAAGGTAACATAAAAAGGCAGGAGCAAGAGAAGAAAAGACAGTGGCTCCTGAGAGGAAAAAGCACTCAGAGTTAGAAATCAGGGATGGGCGGGCCCAGGGAGAGACCCAGGATCCATGAGGTCAAGTTGGCCTAGGCATAGCGGTGAGAAGGAATGAAGTCTTGGCGATGGGTTAGGGAATAACAGAGAATGTCGTGGAATGGGGTTACGGGTGGCATGGGGCTGTGCCTTTAAAGGAACTCTAGGGACAGAGAGGACTGAGGGACCAGGGGTGATGGAGGAGGCAGACATCTGGGGCCAGAGATGAAGGCAGGGCAGAGTGTGAGGCCCAGGTAGGCCTGGTGAGAAGGTAAAAGGGAGACTACAGGTGGGAATGAGGGGAGATCTGAGGGATGGGTGGGGCTAAGGAGGGCTTGCACTGGATGGGGTGTGGGCAGGGGGGGGACAGCACAGCAGAAGCAGACGCTGGACAAAACAGGGTGTCCTCCAGACAGTGCCAGGCAGTGACCAGCAAGAAAACGTCCAGCGATACCTGTAAACTGCCTGAAATCGTTTCATGTGCTACCAGTGGTGGTCGTTCCCACACACTGGGAAACACTGCCCGATGCTCTATGAATAAAGAGCATCAGTCTTTTCACTCCTCCCCTTTCACGACCAAAAAAAAATTAGATGTAAACAAGGAAATGTAAACCCCCACCTCACTTGTCTGGTCCCCATGGATATACCAAAAGTCAACAACAAAAGGCAATGTGACTTCTCTTCTCTTATACACACACTCATGTTTCAGATCTGTATGAGCACCTTTCTTTTGATGGACAGTCCCCACCATAGGAACCACCTCCTCAGTCACCATCTGAAAGCACAGAACACAATCAGCAGAGTTGACAAACGCCCAGTAACAAACACTGTAAAAACAGCATCTGCTATTAATGAAAGAAATCACCAAAATAATCATGTCTGAACAACCTGGCAGTTCATTATCGTATAAATCCTCACATATAGTTAAGTCCTAGAAAACAACCCCTTTTATTTTCTTAAATCCTTATCCTTAATGAACAATGATGGGGGAGACAAAAGATTCATCTGCAATCACCAAGCATGCACTGCCATTTCTTCGTGAAGTTTATTTCCACTCCATGATGTGTTCCAATGTTTCCTCCCTTTTCCTAGGTGTGTCAAATCACAGATCATTTATCCCCCAGTCACAGCCACGAGAATGACTCAGGCTGGCACACAGTTTGTTGATTATTTCAATTTCCTGGGCTACACTTATCATTTCCCACTTCTCATTGCTTATTCCCTCCTCACTTTCTTGAGGTCTGTTACTTTCAAAATGACACGAGGCATGACGATGATAAGGGTGAAGTGACATAAAATCCTAAAAAAGACAAAGGGAACTAAATTCTGTTACACTAAAGACGAATCCAGGAGAATTCTGTTCACTGCGTAGAAGGACGGGTTCATCATTCATCCATTCATTCAACAAATATTTATTGAGCATTTCCCATGAGCTAGCTCAGTTTAGCACACCACATTAAAGCATGCCGCTGTCTATACAAAGTCAGCTAACGTTAGTTACTAGAGGCAAGTTGCTGTATCCTAAAATTCTGCTTGAACGTGGCTGTGGGCATCACACGTGTACATGTGTAATACCCACTAACCAGAACTGGGCAACATAGATCAACACCCAACCCCCCAAAGCCTGGAAATAAGGGGCCCTACACAGTCAGAAGCTGCTAGTCTAAAGCCTCACATTAAAGAAAACCCTAGAAACACTGTTTATGAAAGACCATAAACTTTCCAAATACAGCCATACATGGTGAAGAAGTATGCATGGAAGAACGCACCATTCTGGCAACCAGCGTTGGCTATCCGAGGGGGCAGTTTAATCAATCAAGCCATAAATTCATCAACCTGACATTTCTAAGAATGCCTGACGTTTTTACATGCACTAACACAATAAATTTCCCCCAAATTCCATAACATAGGTATTATTATTAACATTCCCATTTTTCAGATTAACAAACTGAGGGTCATTTTGAGGGTAAATCATTTATTCAAGGGCACCGAGAAAGTAATGAAGCCAAAACTTGAACCTAAGTTTGCAACTCATGGATTCAAGCATTTTCTAAAAAAAAAAACCAAATTATTATTAATGTAGCTTATACATTAACATCTAGTTTCTTTTTACAATTAGCATCATATGTTGGTTTGAATCTTGTTTTAATTTATGTAAGTATAAATTATCTCTAAGCTCTAACAACTCTTAATTGGACTTTTCTCAACTCCTGGTTATTATACACCACATGTTCCTGTCTTTCCTAATATGTCTGTCAGACAGTGAGAATTAACTGTCTTGGTAAAGAAAATTAACATTTAAGGGGCATTTTCTTCATTCCAGGCACTGGGATAAGTATTTCGCTTACAGTCTTTCTCTACAGCAACCCTCTGAGTTGGTGCTACTGCTGTCATTATCATTTCCTTTTACAATGAAGGAGGCACAGAAAGGTTAAGTAACTTGCCTAAGTTCACACAGGTAAGGGGGATTCACACCTGGTCCCCTTCTCCTTCCCTTGGTCTATGATCTCCACCAGTAACAAGTTCTGGCTCTCTTCCTAACACTCTCATCTCAAGTCTGGGCTCCCACTGGCCTGTTCTCAGTGCTAGTGAGAGACCGCTTTTCAAATGTGCTGGTTTGGCTTCCTCCATCTTTGATTTCTCCCTGATAACAGCGCTGGTTCACCTGCTATGTGTATAGTGCTCTGCTTCCACCTGATATTGACCTCCTGGCACACCTACGACTATTCAAGGTGAAGATGAGTACACCTTGGGCTGTGCAGCAGAGCTTCCCCTGGGCCACCTTTTCCATCAGGGATTTGACATCGTTCTTGCGAAAACCTCTTAAAGGAGCCAAAGCTTTTAAAAATAACACTCAACATTGTAAAAAAAAGAAAGAAAGAAAAGAATCAATTACTCAACCAGGTTAACAGTGGGTTTTCCTTACACCAGAATGTCTAGATTTGCATCACATTACCAGGAGATTTAAATCACATGAATATTCAATGATAAAATGTATTAAGGTCAGATTAACCTGAGGAATAAAATGGACTTTCCCTTCCCTTTCCACTAACTGCAAATTCTGTACTGGCTCTCTCTACAGATAACCACAAAGGCAGCTGCCCTCTGGACAGGTGCTACAGCTCCATGATGCTGAGGGGCATTGTAAGGAGGAAATGAACACTTACAAAGCACCTACTATGCACCAGACATTATGTTACATGTTTTATAGTGTGAATTAACTAAGAATTCCACAACAACCCCAGCAGATAGGTCTCACCACACCCATTTTACAGATGGGGAAACAAGCTTAGATAGGTCACACAAATCAGCCTAAGGTCACAGAGTTGGTGGTGGCAGAGCTGAGATGTGAGCCTGCATCTGTCTGCCCCCAGCCTCTTGCTCAGGGACCATTCTCCTTGCTGAACTGCTCAGGGTTCCATCTAGAACCCTGAAAGATGGGGCTTAACTTGTCTTTGACTACAGTACACAGCTTGATGATCAACCCAACGAGAAATGAGATCCGGATACACACATGCTCCCCAAATGGCCCTGGGCTCCCAATTCCCGGCTGGGTAAAAAATGTCCCCAGAAAAACAGCCTTTTTTTACTTTCCATGGGTTGGCTTCTCGGCTGTTTCATTCTCTCTTCTCCCTCCTTGCTTTCTGCTCCCTTCTCCACTGCATTTTTCTGTGTGTGTGTGTGTGTCTGTTTCTATCTCTCTCTCTGTCAGAAATCTCTCTGTGTGTGCATATCTCCCTCTCTCTTACACACACACACACACACACACACACACACACACACACACACACTCGTATTCATTCTCTCTCTTTCCCCCCCAGGAATACCTCGATCCAGCAGCCGGAGCAAGCGGAGATACCAAAGATACCACTGGTCCCAGAAGCGGTCCGTCATCCCCCCCTGAACTCATCCTTCACAGCCAGTCCCCTCAGCACAGCCTCATCCCACCACCGCCGACTCGAGGAGGCCGGAATTACTTGACGCTGGGCTCGCGCGCGCAGCCTGCTCAAAGCAAATGCCTGCCTGTGAAGACAGCCACCAGTCCTCCCACACAGAGGCTGACTGTGCCGGGAGCCTGTTTCACAGCAACAAAGGAACAAGTGCGGAACACTGCCGCCTTGTGCGGACTGAGCCTGCATGGGCCCAAAGGGAGACCAGAGGTGCGGGGGAGGGCGGCCAGGGAGCACCTTCACAAAGAAGGGAGCAGAGAGGTGGTCTTGGGAATGAAAACCCACAGTCAAGGCCGTATCTTGAATGTCATTCCAGGATCTCCTGCCATCCTGGCTGTCCCTGCCTCCCATGCCAGAGGCCAGTGGCTTCCCTAACAGGACAGGGGTGGGAAGCCAGGAGCTCAGCCACCCTGGACTCCGAGGCCAGACCAAAAGAGCCGGAGCCTCACTGCCTTGTTCCTCGGGAACCACAGGCACCTCCTTTCCAAGGGTGCAGGACCCACGTGACCAGAAAAGGGCCACAGACCCTATCTCCCTTCGTGGACCCTCTGCTGTCGTGGAGACAGCATGGGCTCTGGAGTCCCATGGTCATGGATTCAAATCCTGCTACCACTGAATAGCTGCCTGGCCTTGATCAAGTTACTTCAACCCCAGCCGCCTCCTCTGAAAGCTAGAGAGAACAGCATTTGCTTCATCAAGCTATTGTGAGGCTCCCAGGATAGGAAGGACCTAACATTTCTGGTCCAGCACTTGGTAAATGGCGGTGCTCAAGTGCTCGTTCCCCCTTCCCCTCCAACTCCTCATCCTCTCACCAGATTTCCAGCTCCCACACCTCCTTACATCCCATGCTTTCCTACCTCTGTGCATGTGCTCCTTTCTCCCTGCCCATAGCATGGCCACCCTACGCCCCCACTTCATCGTGGCCAAATCCTCCTATTTTTCCACAGAATCAGGTAGGCTTCCCTCGTCTTTCTCCCCCTCTATGCTGCATTTCACTCCCTCCTTTGTGTAAGGCCTCCTCTGTACAGGACTGCTCCCTTACTTGACCACAAACTCCATGAAGACAGGATCTGCTCTGTGATCTTCGTTACATCCCCTGAAGCATCTTGAACTTTGCAAGTGCTTGAGTATTTACTAACTGAATGAGTGAAGAGGCAAATGGCACGTGCACCCCACACGGTTTCATGTTTAAGTCAGGAAGAGGAGTGGACTGCAAGGACCTCAGTTCCTGGGCACCACATAAGGCCTGTAGAAGGATGACAGGGCACCCTGGCCTTGCCTTGCTGGGAACCCATTTTACAGGGTGCTGGCCACCCGCCTGGTAAGCCTGTGTCCCCAGGTGACCAGAAGTCCTGCTCAAACAAGGCAACTCCGAGGGGACCCCCAGGTCTGGAACAACTCTGGACTCCAAGCCTAAAAACTACCCGGCAGCCACGTGCATATTCATCACCGCTTTTGTTTCAGCCCAGGCCATGCCAGCAACGCCCTCTCACTGTCCTAATGGAAACGCTGGCACCCCAGGCTTCCTGGTCTCCAACAGCAGCGGGCAGGAGCAGGCCTCCTCAGCGTCAGCTCTTCCTGGGAGCTTAGGCTTCCAGGATGACACAGGCTGCAGATTCTGACAGATGCAGACTGAAAAGGAGGCACGTCCTGGGGCAGGAGCTAGGCGGGGGAGGGAGAAAGCCAGCAGAGCCACAGTCTCCACAAGTCTGGCCCTGCCCCTGCTCCACCGCTGCCCCGTGGTTCCTTCTGGAAGGGCAGCATTGGGACTGAGCACACACCGCTTCCCAGAAGCTACCTCGCAGGCTCTGGTGGTATTATTTTACTATTACCTTAAATGGACAAGACTCCAGTGTGTAGTTAACACAAGAATGCACGCCCCTCCTCCTCTCTCTCCACAGAGAAGTGCACTGACCCTCAGCTTCCCCCCTCCTTCATGAATAACAGGCTCCATCATTCAGGTGTGCAGTACGTTTTAGCTCACACAGTACTTCCACACCCATCATCTCCCTTGGCCCCCCGAGCCACCCTGCAAGGGCTGTAGGATGGGACTCACGTTCCCCAGTCTACAGAAGGGAAAGTCCATGCTCCAAGAGGTTAAATCACTTGCTTACCTAGAAGGTGGCTGGGCTGCGGAAGGAATGTGTGCCATCTGTCTCCTCCCGAAGAGTTTCTGGGGCTCTGGATTGTTCCCTGGGGACCTGTGAGGTCTTTCATAGAGAGGCGGAAGCCCTCACAGTAGGGCAGGACGCCCAGGGCAGGGCTGACATGCCACCAGCACAGGCTCAGCAGAGGGCCTGCGTGTGGTCTCTTCCTGAGTGACAGCCTTTCATCTTTTTCTTTGGCCCTGGCTTGTGGCTGCCCAGGGAGAGCATCTCCAAATAAAAATGCCAAAGATGGTTCTGTCTAACCCAACTTGGGAAAAATCTGAGATGTGAGGGATGCACACATGGCTCCCACCATGAGGAGACCTAGACGGAGATGGGCTTTGGAAAGAGCCTCTGTCTGTGAGGCAGAAAGTCCTAGTGACTGTGTGGATGCCGTGTCAACTCTGATGGGGCTAATTCTACTATTCCACACCCCATTCTTGGGTCTGGAGAAGGAAGCTGGCCCTGTTCCCCTCCTCCTAGTAATCAAGTGCCAAACATTCCACACAGCCTCATGTTCAAGGAAAGAGAATAAAGATGTTAAAGAACAACACGGATGCAAGAACTTCCCCCACAAACTGTGAACCTAAGACCATAAGCATCAGCTGTGGGGTCGGGGCCAGGATGAACCCATTCAGCCAGCAGCTGTACTAAAGATTGGCTTCAACGCATCGAGCTGGGCTCCTGGGAGCTCCCCAGCCCACCAATGCTCATTTCTCCAACTCCCACAGAGCCTCGTAAGCCATGCTTTCAATCCAGCCCCTCCAGAAGTTGAATAAAATGTTCCAAGAGATTGTCAGAGCTGTCATTTACCTGGAGTGCAGTTAGAATGGACGGGACACCGGCCAGGAGGGGCCTTTATTAGGTTTTTGTCGTTGTTGTCATTTTGTCTTAAACAATACTCCTGCAGCAGCTCCTTCTTTCACCATGGTCAAAGCAAGCACGGTCATTCCCATTGGTATGGTTCCTCCAACCCACCTGGCTGGCTACAGGGACCTGTTCTCAGGAACAAGGAGCATCTCCAGGCCAGCAACAGCCCGTCCATTCCAGAGGGCTGATGCCCACCTGGATGATCACCGGTTACTCGGTGTCACAACATAGATGTGTTCCCTTCTCTTCGCTGTTCCTTCTTCTTACTTGGCACTGTTCTTTCTCCCTCTCTCCGCCCGCCCCAACGTGGAAACACTGTGTTCCTGATCAGATAAAGCCAGCACAAGTGTATGGCGCAGAAGGCAAGCAGCACAGAGGGAGGAGAGAAGCAATCATGTTCCCGCAGAGGCACTGGCCAGCTTCTCGGACACACAGGGCTACCTGACCAGGGAAGGCCACAAGGGAGGCGGTACAGTTGCTAGTCTGCATAGCGGAGGGAAGACTATCCCTGTCCCTCGCTGCCCCGCCCATGCAAGTGGGCTCCACCAGGCTGCCATTGTGGCCTACAAGCTGTGCTTCAGTTGCAACATGTATCACACTCCAGCAGACAACAGCCTCAGCCACCTCCCACACCACTTCTGCCCCTTGGCGATTAGCACCCAAGTGGTGAAGTGCAGCCCTGTGGCAACATAGTCTCAGTGACGCCACCCATGGATGGGATGGACACTGGCCAGTCTCTCCTGTGAAAGCCTGGTGTCCCCAGGTGAACAGGCTCCCTAGGTCCACACCTGAGGCCAGTACCTAAGACAGGTATCACCTGTCACTCTGAAATTCAAGTCCACTTCTCCCAAGAGGCCTTTTCCAGCTAACCTCGTTCATCTTCTATCTCAGAGGTTCTCAAAGTTTAATGGGCAGCAGAATAAACTTAGAGGGTTGGTTATCCATGCAGATAACTGGGCCTCACTCCCCAAGGCCTGCATTTTTAACAAGTTCCCCAGAGGAGTCTGAAACGGTGATCTATCTGCTTCTGTCCCTGCTCTCCTCTCTTACTTCACTGAACTATTTTGGTTGACTTCTAGAGTGCACCTCATTTCCCACACATCCTAGGAGTCCAGTAGGGAGGAGGATTCTGAGTCCAGAATTAGAAGAGCCTCTTGGAAGGTAAAGGGAGGTCCTGCCTGCCCTCAAGGCCCAATAGAGGGCCCCAGACGGAGAGGCTGAGGAGCTGCCAGCCAGGAGGCTGAGAATCAGGCTCATCTCTCCACAGGCTCCAGAAAGCATTCATCTGTACAGTGGCTTTAAATGTCACCTCAAATATCAGGCCAGGCGGCAGGAGGGGAAGGCGGAAGCTAATTAGCCTGCCTTGTCCTACTTTTGTGTTGCTTTCATCCCTGTTCACCTCTGACCTCCACTGGGATCTTTAACTCTCCCTTGGCGGGGGTAGCCTGGAGATGCCACACGACCCATCACCACACCGGGCTCTAAACCAAATTGCTAAGTGGGGGAAATGCAGTCTCTCTCCGACCCCTCCCCTGAGCATTTATTCCTCGCCCACCCATCGCCAGAACCCCCACTGTTGCCCTGAGTCTCCAACCACAGCACGCCACCCAACACCCCCAGCCTGGGCCCCAAGAGCTAGAGCCTCCCCCTCTTGTCATGCCTTTTCAAAGCTCACCCATCCTGGGCCTGTGAAAAGTATGGTGATAATCTCATCCCCTGTAAGGTTTCCATGATGAGAGCTTAATACTCAGACCCTCAGGGAATATTTACATTTTGGCAAAAATATTGTCTTAGGTCAAAGGAAGGAAAACAAAGACCGAAAACAAAACCAGGCTCATAGATACAGAGAACAGATCAGTGGTTGCCACAGGTGGGCAGTGGAGGGTGGGTGAAGCGGGTCAAATGGTACAAACTTCCAGTTATAAGATACATAAGTCCTGAGGATGTAATGTACAGCATGGTGACTACAGTTAATAACACTGTATTGTACATTTGAAAGTTGCTCAGAGAGTAGATCTTAAAAGTTCTCATCTAAGGAAGAAAAATCCGTAACTATGTATGGTGACAGATGTTAACTAGACTTACTGTGGTGATCATTTAACAATATATACAAATCATTAAGCTGTACACCTGAAACTAATATAGTATTGTATGTCAACTATACATCAATTTTTTTTAAAAAGGGAAATGTAAAAAAAAATAGCATGGCATATTTATACCATCACCAGGAGTGCTAAGTTAACATTTTATTTTGAGGATTTTTGTGCACACACACACACACACACACACACACACACACATATATTCTTAAGTCAAAGAGCTTAATTTGTGCAAATTATGATCTGGAATGACAAGTAAATTTATTCAACCATTAAAAAAAAAGGAAGGGGAGCAGAAGTCCTGGCCTCAGATGAGCAGTGGGGGTGGGGCATGCTGGGGGCAAGATGGAGGGTCCATGACTCTCTTCCTTAAGCTCCATGGGCGCTTGCCTGTCAACTGACCTGCTGAAGGCAACTCAAGGGACCTGTTGCCTCCTCTGCCTTCCTTGCTCGCTCCCCTGATCTCCCACTTCCTACCCAGAACATGGCTGGCTGCCCTCTCCAAATACCTAAATTGAAAGTAGCTCGTCTTGAAGACAAAAAAAAACAATAAATAGTTAGAGCGGACAACTCAGCACCTGACCAAAGAGGCCCAGCAATCCAGAGAGCTCATTATTGCCTCCTCTGTTTCCCTCACAGCCAGTGAGGGGCGTTTCCCTCTTGCCTCTACTAACAGCAGTTTCTTCACCCATCAAAGGAGGCGGTGTGCCCCAGTGACCTAAGGGCCATCAAGTCTGGGGGCCGTTCACTCCTCTGAGGTTTGGCTTCTCTTAACTGTTCCTCCCATCTCTCAATTCCCACAGTGCACCAACTTAGAATCAGGAAAACTTAAGTTGTCAGTCACCACAGCTGAAACCTCATGCCTCATTCAGCCTGTGGGGAGCCCTACTGTGGAGCATTCCCTCCCTTCTCTCTTCATCCCACACCTTCTCCATCTCCTCCAACAGCTTTTCTAAACAGCCCCCCTCAGCACACCTGCCCAGGAAAATCAGGCACCAGACCACTCTGACTGCACTTGATAATAATGAATGTGAAGTTCAACAGGATCAAAAAGAGCCCACCGGGCTTCCCTGGTGGCGCAGTGGTTGAGAGTCCGCCTGCCGATGCAGGGGACACGGGATCGTGCCCCGGTCCGGGAAGATCCCACATGCCGCGGAGCGGCTGGGCCCGTGAGCCATGGCTGCTGAGCCTGCGCGTCCGGAGCTTGTGCTCCGCAACGGGAGAGGCCACAGCAGTGAGAGGCCCGCAAAAAAAAAAAAAAAAGCCCACTGTACCATCAAAGAAATACTAAATTTTGACTAGCATATATCTAGAACGAAACTATTTTTTTCCATAACTGTTGCATTTTTTCATTTTTTGGAAAATGTATAATTTGTGTGTGTTCCATAAGGCAAACACAATATTTGACTCACCTGAATGCCCTGACACCCACTCTAACACGCACGCACCAGAGTAGCTGCACACTAGCCAATTTGAATTCTCTCTTCCTTGACTCTTATTTTTAAAAAGAAAAGAATCAATTGCCATGATCACTTTACTTTTTGGCAAATGAATTCTGCTTATGGTTCTTAAAAATAATTGATTCCCATAAATTCTATAACTAATCTCTTTATGATCTGTTTATCCAGTTAATCTGAAGCTTTCTAGGTGTCAGGAAAGAGCCTGAGCTAAATAAGACTAACTAGGTTCAAATCCCAAATCTTTTTCTAGCTAACTAACTTGAGGCAAATGACTTAACTTCCCTAAATCTCAGTCTCTTCATCTTTTGGATGAAGATAAGGCTGACCTTACCAAATCAGAACAACCTGCATAAGGAAAAAACAAAATAACATATAAAATACTAAGCACTGTACCTTACCTAACAGAGCAGGCACTTCATAAAGTTAGCGCATTCTCCTACAATAGAAAACAAACTCATGCCAGGTTGAAATTCTCAATCCATGGGATATAAGTGGACAGATAAGCCAATAAAAGAAAAAAAAAACAGAGAGGTCAGACAGCAGAAGCAAGAAGAACTACAATCCTGCAGCCTGTGGAACAAAAACCACATTCACAGAAAGTGAGACAAGATGAAAAGGCAGAGGGCCATGTACCAGATGAAGGAACAAGATAAAACCCCAGAAAAATAACTAAATGAAGTGGAGATAGGCAACCTTCCAGAAAAAGAATTCAGAATAATGAGAGTGAAGATGATCCAGGACCTCAGAAAAAGAACGGAGGCAAAGATCGAGAAGATGCAAAAAATGTTTAACAAAGACCTAGAAGAAGTAAAGAACAAACGAACAGAGATGAACAATACCATAACTGAAATGAAAACTACACTAGAAGGAATCAATAGCAGAATAACTGAGGCAGAAGAACGGATAAGTGACCTGGAAGACAGCATGGTGGAATTCACTGCCACAGAACAGAATAAAGAAAAAAGAATGAAAAGAAATGAAGACAGCCTAAGAGACATCTGGGACAACATTAAACGCAACAACATTCACATTATAGGGGTCCCAGAAGGAAAAGAGAGAGAGAAAGGACCCGATAAAATATTTGAAGAGATTATAGTCAACAACTTCCCTAACATGGGAAAAGAAATAGCCACCCAAGTCCAGGAAGTGCAGAGAATCCCATACAGGATAAACCCAAGGAGAAACACGCTGAGACACACAGTAATCAAATTGGTAAAAAATAAAGACAAAGAAAAATTATTGAAAGCAGCAAGGGAAAAATGACAAATAACATACAAGGGAACTCCCATAAGGTTAACAGCTGATTTCTCAGCAGGAACTCCACAAGCCAGAAGGGAGTGGCATGATATACTTAAAGTGATGAAAGGGAAGAATCTACAATCAAGATCACTCTATCCGGCAAGGATCTCATTCGGATTCGATGGAGAAATCAAAAGCTTTACAGACAAGCAACAGCTAAGAGAATTCAGCACCACCAAACCAGCTCTACAACAAATGCTAAAGGAACTTCTCTAAGTGGGAAACACAAGAGAAGAAAAGGACCTATAGAAACAAACCCATAGCAATTAAGAAAATGGTAATAGGAACATACATATCAATAATTACCTTAAACATGAATGGATTAAATGCTCCAACCAAAAGACACAGGCTCACTGAATGGATACAAAAACAAGACCCATATATATGCTGTCTACAAGAGACCCACTTCAGACCTAGGGACACATACAGACTGAAAGTGAGGGGATGGAAAAAGATATTCCATGCCAATGGAAATCAAAAGAAAGCTGGAGTAGCAATACTCATATCAGATAAAATAGACTTTAAAATAAAGAATGTTACAAGAGACAAGGAAGGACACTACATAATGATCAAGGGATCAATCCAAGAAGAAGATATAACAATTATAAATATATATGCACCCAATATAGGAGCACCTCAATACATAAGGCAACTGCTAACAGCTATAAAAGAGGAAATTGACAGTAACACAATAATAGTGGGGGATTTTAACACCTCACATACACCAATGGACAGATCATCCAAACAGAAAATTAATAAGAAAACACAAGCTTTAAATGACACAATAGACCAGATAGATTTAATTGATATTTATAGTACATTCCATCCAGAAACAGCAGATTACACTTTCTTCTCAAATGTGCACGGAACATTCTCCAGGATAGATCACATCTTGGGTCACAAATCAAGCCTCACTAAATTTAAGAAAACTGAAATCATATCAAGCCTCTTTTCTGACCACAACACTATGAGATTAGAAATGAATTACAGGGAAAAAAACGTAAAAAACACAAACACATGGAGGCTAAACATTACACTACTAAATAACCAAGAGATCACTGAAGAAATCAAAGAGGAAATCAAAAAATACCTAGAGACAAATGGCAATGAAAACAGGACAATCGAAAACCTATGGGATGCGGCAAAAGCAGTTCTAAGAGGGAAGTTTATAGCTATACAAGCCTACCTCAAGAAACAAAAAAAATCTCAAATAAACAATCTAACCTTACACCTAAAGGAACTAGAGAAAGAAGAACAAACAAAACTCAAAGTTAGCGGAAGAAAAGAAATCATAAAGATCAGAGCAGAAATAAATGAAATAGAAACAAAGAAAACAATAGCAAGGATCAATAAAACTAAAAGCTGGTCCTTTGAGAAGATAAACAAAATTGATCAACCATTAGCCAGACCCATCAAGAAAAAGAGGGAGAGTACTGAAATCAATAAAATTAGAAATGAAAAAGGAAAAGTTACAACAGACACCGCAGAAATACAAAGCATCCTAAGAGACTACTACAAGCAACTCTATGCCAATAAAATGGACAACCTGGAAGAAATGGACAAATTCTTAGAAAGGTATAACCTTCCAAGACTGAACCAGGAAGTAATAGAAAATATGAACAGACCAATCATAAGTAATGAAATTGAAACTGTGATTAAAAATCTTCCAACAAACAAAAGTCCAGGACCAGATGGCTTCACAGGTGAATTCTATCAAACGTTTAGAGAAGAGCTAACACCCATCCTTCTCAAACTCTTCCAAAAAACTGCAGAGGAAGAAACACTCCCAAACTCATTCTATGAGGTCACCATCACCCTGATACCAAAACCAGACAAAGATACTAAAAAAAAGAAAATTACAGAACAATATCACTGATGAATATAGATGCAAAAATCCTCAACAAAATACTAGCACATTATAATCCAACAGCACATTAAAAGGATCATACACCATGATCAAGTGGGATTTATCCCAGGGATGCAAGGATTCTTCAATATACGCAAATCAATCAATGCGATAAACCATATTAACAAATTGAAGAATAAAAACCATATGATCATCTCAACAGATGCAGAAAAAGCTTTTGACAAAATTCAACACCCATTTATGATAAAAACTCTCCAGAAAGTGGGCATAGAGGGAACCTACCTCAACATAATAAAGGCCATATATGACAAACCCACAGCAAACATCATTCTCAATGGTGAAGAAATGAAAGCATTTCCTCTAAGATCAGGAAAAAGACAAGGATGTCCACTCTCACCACTATTATTCAACATAGTTTTGGAAGTCCTAGCCACGGCAATCAGAGAAGAAAAAGAAATAAAAGGAATCCAAATTGGAAAAGAAGAAGTCAAACTGTCACTGTTTGCAGATGACATGATACTATACACAGAGAATCCTAAAGATGCCACCAGAAAACTACTAGGGCTAATCAATGAATTTGGTAAAGTTGCAGGATACAAAATTAATGCACAGAAATCTCTTGCATTTGTATACACTAATGATGAAAAATCTGAAAGAGAGATTAAGGAAACACTCCCATTTACCACTGCAACAAAAAGAATTTAAAAAAAAAACAATGTCAGCTTTGCCACTGAGGACAGCTGTAAGCCAAGTGGCCCTTGTGAAGTCCTGAGTTAGGGACAAGTCATGACTCCAAACCCCCCGGCTCTCTACCTGCCCTTCAGGTGGGGACAGATTCCTATATCTTACTTGCCCAACTGCCCTAGCTTATCTGGCTTCCTCCCTCTGCCCTAACACAGGCTGCAAAGTTCCAACAGAGATTCAATTATGAGAAATCCTTTGACTATGCCCACATGAACCATGTGGATGAGCCTGAGTACTGAGGAGATGGAAAACTTTACGGAGTTCCCTGATGGAGTTTCCAGGTAGTAAACGCCAATGATTTGGCTTCCCTAAAAGTCCATCAACCCTGGGACTTCCCTTCCCTGGTGGTGCCGTGATTAAGAATCCACCTGCCAATGCAGGGGACACAAGTTCGATCCCTGGTCTGGGAAGATCCCACATGCCACGGAGCAACTAAGCCCATGTGCCACAACTACTGAGCCTGCACTCTAGAGCCCACAAGCCACAACTACTGACCCCATGTGCCGCAACTACTGAAGCCCGCGTGCCTAGAGCCCGTGTTCAGCAACAAAAGAAGCCACCGCAATGAGAAGCTCGCACACCGCAGTGTAGTCCCCACTTGCCACAACTAGAGAAAGCTCGCACGCAGCATTGAAGACCCAACGCAGCCAAAAAATAATTAATTAATTAAAAAAAAGAAAGTCCATCAGTCTTGGTCTCAAAGCATGCACACAGGAAAGCCTAGTTAAAGACATCCATGTAAAAAAGCCAACTATAAAACTCCAAGAAGAAAAACTTTTACAGTCTTAGGGTGGGAAGGTTTTCCTAAGCGAGACACAAAGCTCAACATACGCATTTTTTTTTAATCTCTGGAGGGATATACAAGTCACCTCAGGAGAACAGGGGATGGACAACAGTATTGAAAAGGAATACTTTTCACTGGATTTTTTTTTTTTTACACCTTTTGAATTTTGACCCTTGCACTGTACTCCCGTTGCGGAGCACAGGCTCCGGACGCGCAGGCTCAGCGGCCATGGCTCACGGGCCCAGCCGCTCCGCGGCATGTGGGACCCTCCCAGACTGGGGCACGAACCTGTGTCCCCTGCATCGGCAGGCGGACTCTCAACCACTGCACCACCAGGGAAGCCCTGTACTTAACTTTTTAAAGGACATTTTAAGATGATGCAGTCAAGAATAAATAAAACCGTTCTTTGAGTCTAGCTGCCATGATGTGAGAAGCCCAAACCACATGGAAAAACCACATTAAGGAGAACCAAGGACCCATACTGAGCAGCCCAGCTAGTCCCAGCCCCACCCACACCAACTGCCGTCCATGTAAGTGAGGCCACTTTGTAGCTTCCAGCCTTCCCAGCAGACACCACATGAAACAGAAGTATCTGCTTGCTCGACCCTCACGATCATAAGAAATGGTAAATTGTGGCTGTAAGCCACTACGACCGGGGGTGGTCTGTCACAGCGTAAAGAAAACTGAAACAGGGAGTCATTGGTAAATGGAGAGACGTTAAAGCCACAAGACTGGATGAGATCACAAGGGAGTATTGAAAAGGACTGTACTTCATTTCGTCTAGAAGACAGAAGCATGTCTATGAAGACAGTGTTGTCACAGGGGTGTCTAATTAACATGCTTGCTTGAATTTTAAAAAGAAGTCAGATTTTCTCTGACAGGAAGTAAATATGTCTGATTTGGCTGCTTTCTTTGACAATGAGAGCTGCCTTTTCCAATTCATTAAATTTCCAGCTCCAAGATTTTTAAGAAAATGTATTTAAAGCCTGTATACGATATACAACACTCTAGAACATATTTTATTTGCAACCACTTAAACTTACGGTAAAAAAAAATGTTTAATGTCAACTTAGATGTGTGAGGGGAGTATATAGTTCTCAATATGCTTTTAGGGCATACATAAACAAAAAAGTCTGAAACCTACTGAGCTGTGTATGGCATACCCACATAATGGAATATTATGCAGCTGTTAAAAATAATAAGGTTTTCTGCAAATAGATATGAAAAGACCTTCCAAGCATACTGTTGGGTTAAAAATGCAAGGCACAGAACAATAAAGTTGGTATTCACTCAGTTTTGATAAGAAAGTGGTAAAATAAGGATGGATTCAAATTTGCCTATATTTTAAAAAAGAAACACTGGAAGGAGTCACAAGAAAATAACACTGATAGTTACCTATGGAAGGAGGGGGCAGATAGATGTAAGGTTGTATTTGATATTGTATTAATTTTTGAACAATGGTAATGTATTATATTAATGGATTTTTTTAAGTCCTCAGAGGAAAAAAGAGAATGTATAAAATTGCAAAAACATGAACAATGTTAAAAGATAATCTAGGAGACATATATTTGCTACACTGCAACAAAACATCACATAAAGGATTAATACCTCGAATTTACAAAGAGCTCCTAAAAACCAGTAAGAAAAAGCTAAACAATCCAGTATAAAAATGAGTTAATAAGAACAGGTAATTCACAGAAGAAGAAACACAAATGATTGATAAAAAGTAAAAAGATGCTAACCTCTACTAATGATCAGGGAAATGCAAATTAAAGCATAACAGCTTGCATATTTTACCTATCATACTAGAAAATATATATACATAACCTGGCAGGAGAGTATATTGATGTAACATTTTTAGAAATCAATTTGGCAATACCTATCAACATTTCTAAAGTGCATAGCCTTCAGTCCAGCAATTCTACTTATAAAATCTCACCTACTGCACTGACACAAATGTTTCGGTGTATTCTGTAAAAAACAGGAAAAAAAAACTGGAGATAACCTAAAAATCCAACAATAAGGGACTAGTAAAATAAATTATGATACAATCTATATTATACTTTGAAACCATTATAAAGGACAAGCAATTTTACACATAGTGACATTTAAGGACGTCCATGATATATTGTTGGGTAGGAGAATACAATTTGCAAGATAATTTGAAATAATTTGTATTATTCCATTTTTTGGTGAGAATAGATATGGAATATAAATATACACACTATGAATACGTATTTCAACGTGCATAGAAAAAGAGTTCTGGTAGGACATAACACCAAACTGTTAACAGTGGTTATCCCTAGGAGATAGGGGTAGGTGGTTAGAGAACAGTATTTTATAAAATTTTATGTTGTTATGACTTTTTATCATAAGCATGTTACTTTGGTAATTTTCAAACCATTGCAGGCTGACTGAAGTAGGAACTCAGACCTTTTCTGAAAGCTGAGAGGTCCCTGAGGGCCAGAACAGCAAGCTCCTTCTCCACTTCCCACTCACAAGGGTCTGGAATGTGAGACGGTCCCCAGAGAACCCACAGGCCATCATAAGCAAGTCCCTGGACTCATGCACCCATCCACTGGCTGGCAGAGGCAGTTCCTCCCACACTGCTCCACTCCTTGCTTACCACAGGGATTGGATGGGTGCTTCATGACCTCAACGAGCACTCAGTACAACCCAACTCTTCTCGGCCTGTTCACTTGCCAGCTACTTAGACATCTTGTGGGACTTTGGTCAGAGATGGCGACTGTGTTTCATCTCAAGTTCCAGCTCTAACCAGGGGCAGTGATTGTCCAGAGCTTTGTGTTAAATCAAGTTACTATCTTCCCTTTGTATCAGTAAATATCTTTGAGACTATGTTGGGGGGTGGGGTGGGGGGAGGAACAACCCTGAGGCCACAGGCAGGAAGAATGTGGAAAGAGTGGCACGACCGTCAATTAGTGACGGCTGCCAAGAGGAGGCTGGAAGAGCCGTAGCACGTGGGCTAGCAAGTCTGCCATCCCTGCCCTGGAACCGTGGGCTCTGACTCACTAACACTGATACTCTCAAACCCACCGTCTCTACTGGGAGTGTCATTACTTTGGCAAGTGGAGACTGAAGGGAGGCACTGAGGGTGAAGGAGGGCGACAGCTCACTATGGCTGTGTCCTAAGTGCTGTGTCCATCAGAAGACAGGGTGAAGGCGAGGACAGCCTGAGGAAGGGGAAGGATCCACTAACAGGTGGAGTTGTGCCCCAAAAAGCGTCAGATGGAAGGCTCTGAACATCTGGGTACAGTGCAGGCCCAGAGCCTGGGTTCCATCTGTCAGGTCTTACCAAGTTCCTTAACCCAAGGACACGCAGTTGTGCGCACGAAAGAACACACCTTTCACAACTGTGAACCATCCAAGTGCCCTGTTCGTTGGGAATTCACTCATCTTCCCGATCCCCGCAACCAAAACCAGAAAAAACCCAAAGCCAAAAAATTCTCAGAAATTCACGTGTTGTAACTAAAAACACTCAATAAACAAAGCCAGCCCTTGGGCTCCCTTGGGAAGTAATTGTCTAAGAATGTTTCTTTTCTTTCAGCTGGTGAGAGAGAGACAGACGTGCTAAGGCTGTGCGGAGCTCATCTTGAAAGCATTAATTTTTCCAAACACCAACATGCAGTTCCTGTGCTTTTCCGGAGCGAGTGGCAGCAGGCTGTGAGGAGGCTGCAAGGACGCCCCTCTGAGCAGGGTCTGCCTGCGGGAGTTCAGAGGAAGGGTCATTACCTGCCACGGGGAGGGGCTGCCCAAGGCCGGTGAGGGCACTGATGCCTTGGGGTGGATCACTCATTTCCAAAATGGGAAGAGAGAAAGCAGAACCAGTACCTCTGCCCCTTTTCAGGCCCGTTCTCTAGGGGCCCAGGGGCAATCAGTTAAAACGTTCTTCTTCCTCACCCATTCCTCACCACCTGTAGCCCTGACAATCAGACACAAGTGGCCTAGCACCGGGAAAGGGTGCCCAGTCTGGGTGGTAGAGGTCCTTCAACCATTTCTCCTTCTTCTCTTCCCCATTTAGGGATGGTAGTCTAGAGTGGAGGCTGCAATCTGGTCACCTAAAGTTTAACTGTTCTTTGTTGTCCCAAGTCCATTCTCCCCGGGAGGCTGGGGACACTCTGCTCTGCTGTCTGTTCACAGAGGACAAGACACAACGAACCATCTACAGCGGCAAGGGAAAGTCTCATCGCCTGCCTGTTGAAGTCAGACGTGACAATTACGATACACCCAAAGCCCTGACGGTTTTTACTAGACATTCTCCAAGTGGACCGCTACCACTGGGGCCTATGCATATCCAGCAGCATGCCAGGATTCCCAATGGGGATCAGTGCCCACCCCCACCCAGGCTTAAATGCTGTACCACCACCAAGACTTCATACGCCAGTTCTACCGCTGACTAGTTGTGTGAGACTGTTCAAGTTACTTCACCTCCTGTGCCTCTGTTTTCTTTTCTGTAGAATGAGAGTGATACTAATAGTATTTAAGTAAGTTAACAAATACAAAGGGCTTAAAGTAGTACCTGGCACACAGTGAGTACTATGTATGTGTTTATGATTATGATTATTATTAACTGTCCAGCCTTCACTCTCCATGCTCAGCTAGCTCTTCCTTTTGGTCCACTGCATGTACTTTTCCCATGCTTTGGAACATCGTTTCCTACCTGTCATTATCTAAGCTATCTGTGCTAATTCTCTCAGTCTCTAGAAGGCCTTCCCTGCCCCATCCAGCTGGGCTGGGTATCCCTGCATATGTACCCATCATACCCTGTTCTTTCTCGGTATCATATTAAATCCATTATACATCAGATTATATTCCAATTGTCTATATGTCTCCTCAGCCAGGTCCCATTCATTGCTGTATCCCTAGTGCCTCGCACAGAGAAGGCAATCAATAAACATGTGTTCAATGAATGAATGAATGAGGAATAGATAAAGGGAAGCTTTCATTTGTTCAACAAGCATTTAACAGGTGTCTACTCTATGTCATATCCTGGACT
This sequence comes from Grampus griseus, assembly GCF_964374135.1. Lineage (NCBI taxonomy): Eukaryota > Metazoa > Chordata > Mammalia > Artiodactyla > Delphinidae > Grampus > Grampus griseus. Next base: position 74,524,914 of record NC_138998.1, read on the forward strand.
ATGCCTGGAAATATACAAAGGAGCAGAACACCCAGGAGGCTCCCCAAGAATTCACAGTTTGAAAAGCAGAGCTTCTGCCTTCTAGCAGTAACTCAAGAGAAAATAGGGCATAGGCGTAGTCCTGCCCAAGGCAGGAGGTCACCAGGTCCCAGAGAGAAGGGGTGGCTCTTGGAGGGAAATACAGGTTTGCCCAGAGTGGGTCTGTTTAACTTGAAGAAAGCAACAGAAGCCCTGAACCCAAGAGTCTGTTTATTTTCCCTGTATTTGAAGAACAAATGTAGCTTTGCAAGACCTGTAAAAAACAAAAGGTGAATTCTTCATTATGAGGGTGGTTTATTTACCCAAGTACTATCAATCGAACTCTTCCTAGAGAAACACTGGTCAGTTCATTGCATCCATGCTGTCTGCAGACTTGTCTTCACCAGACTGTAAATGCCTACAGACAGAGACCACAGTTAGTGCATTTTTGTACCCCACCCCACTCCTGCCTGCCACTGGCACCTAGCGCCTAGCACAGTGCCTTGTCCAGGGTAAAGGAACATTGCAGATGCAAACGGGGAACAGCTCACTCATTTTGTATCATTTCTTCCCTTCTGCATTCTCACTATGTTTTTATGTTTGTTTTGTTTATTAGCTTAAGGGAAAAGAAAAAAGAAACATCAGGAGTTAAAGGAGTATTTGTTGTTCCTATTTTTCTCTTCTGAAGCAGAACTGACACCACCACCATCCCACCCCGCAAATGAGGCCAGCTGTGGGATTTTGGAGATCTACTTGCCTGTAACTTTACCAGAAGCCTTTGATAGCTCAGGCTCACTGAAGGAAAAAAGAGGAAACAGAATTTCTACTTATAGTAAGAAAAAGCCCAAGCAACTTTTTCCTTGGAGATTACATCATAGATACTTGAGGTTATGTTTTCCATACTAGATGCCCTAAAAATGAGGCAACAGAGGTTCTTCTCCTTAATGAAAAGTCCAAGCCTGGCCACCTCCAGAAGGGCAATAGAGCTCCCAAATCCCAGGCTGGGGAACGGAGGACTCCAGGGACCACCACCCTATGCAGTTGAAGCCATGTGACTGTACATCTGTCCCAAGGATTTTCAGAGCTGCAATGCCTTCACCCTCCATCACCCACTCCAGGACTCTGGTCCCACCATCCTTATCGTTTTGACGGTCATCTGTGGCACGTCATAAATACAAATTTCAAAGCCAGATAAAAGTGAGTTGGAAATTATCTGTCTCATGATTTCCATTCTTCTTACGGATAAGGCAGAGTAAGCCAATAAGGCCTGTAACTCAGAAAATGTCTTTTTACCACGAGAACTAGATTGAGAAAACAGGTGCCCATGGCTGTGTGTCAATGCGCATGTCCATGTACCTACACCTGTGGGTGTGTCCATGTGACTATATCTCTGTATACCGTAAATTAGCCTGAATAACACTGGAAATATAACCCTAGGTACTGAGCTTATCACTAAGGCTGCTGTGTCTCTGCCACAAGACACAGTCTCCCTGGGAGACCAACTGGTTTGGGAACATATAGGTAAGAAGGGTAATTTGAGAACAGATAGCTTATTTTTCCTAACATCTTTGAGTTGGAATGAACACTTTCCATGGAGGTACATAAAAACACTGCTCATTAAAGTGTTACCTGCATATACTTTAAATGACACTCATCTTGGGCAATGTATATCATCCTCATTTCCCTCCGTGACAGACACACGAGGGTGGGTGGGCAGAAGAACATTATATAGTGTGCGTCCGGATCTCTGCTAAACCTTTGGCAAATGTCCTCCACAATATTCTTGTAGATAAGATAGTGAAAAATGAACAGGATAAGAGTACAGTTGGATGGAATTGCTGTAGATAAATGGCAGGACCCAACGAGTGTTTATTAGGACAATACAGTGAGCTTTAGGTGGGATGCAGGTCTCTGGTGGTAGCCACAAAGCTCGTCCCTTGACTGTTGTGTTTGACTGAAAAAAAAAAAGTTCCTAAGATGACAAGATGAAAGATATGCTTACAGTATGGACAGATGACACAAAACTGGTATAGTGAGCTTAATAGTGTAAGAGATGACCAAAATCAATATGTAAATTTATCTTAGCAGATTTGAACACCAGGTCAAAATTAACAAAGGCAAGCTTTATGCCTGAGATCTACATTTTAAAATAAAAAATGTACCTATCACTCACTTAGCAATTCCAGTCCTTTGTATCTACCCTAGAGAAATACTTGTGTACGTGCCTGTTTGTTCACGAACATTCACTGCAGCACTGTTTATAATGGTAAAAAAATAAAAGTAAAAGAAACAGAAACAACAGAAGAATTGCTAAGACAACTAGGGAATATCCACAGTGAGAAATACTACCCAGAAGATTTTCAAGACATGTCATTGCATGAAAAAAAAAGTTGCAAAAGGATATGAAAAGCCTGATATGTTAACCTCAGACATACACACACAGAGATTTACAAATTTCTACAGATATATATATAGATATAGATAGATAGATATACATATAAGCAAATGCATGGAAAGGTCTGGAAGGTCCCTAACATCTGCTACCACGATCTACCTCCAGGGAGAAATTAATTGCTATGAAGTCAAAAAGGGCTTTCACTTTACCTGTAACATGTGAAATTCAGAATGTATTGTGTTAAACTGTGTGATTCAGTGTCCGCTACAAAGTCTCGCTTTTCGCTTTTAAAAAAAAGTTCAAAAATAGGGGGAAGGACACAAATTCTTGGGGTTTCCATTACCACAAACCTAAGAGGTGTCAGCATTGTGTAAAGACTACAAAAAGCTAATTCATACCACACAGAGTGCATCTGAAGTCTGGCGTCCAGGTAGCCTGCAAGTACCAGGGATCACTTAGCTGATCAAGTCTGTAGCACTGTGTTGGATCGAAGCCTGGCAGCACAATTAAGCAGGGACACTGGCAAAGTAGAAAGCAACTAGGGGAAAGATATGCCTATGGGGAGTCTGAAAAGCATGACTTCAGAATAAAGATCGAAGGAACCACAATTGTTTAACCTCAAAACAGGATCATGCGGAGATAGGCTGCTTCAAATATTTGAAGGGTCATAATGCAGATGACACAGCAAACTTATATTGGGTTTTTCCAGGGGTAAAAACCAGGGTAAATAAAAACAAGTAATTCTTCCTATTAAAAATAAATAAAAAGAAGAAACATTCTGATAGAACGAATGACAACAGAATAGTCTGTCAGGCAAGATCATGAGCTCCCTGTTACTAGAGGCATTCAAGTAAGAGCTTCTATATGAAAAGATATTGGATTTAATTAGAAGCAAAACTATGTGATTTTTAAGATCTCTAACAACTTTAATATTTTATGATTCCATATTTTGGCTGCAGAATCAATTTTCAATCAATGTGTACCCCCCATCAACTTCAAATCCCACAGGTGGTGTACTCTGCCACCAGGTGGCAGTAGATGCTTTGGACTCCGGATCCTAAACATTAGCTGTGGTGAAAAAGAAATTAGCACAATTTTATATTTTTTAAAATAAAATTTTAGAAAGAACAGATACAAACATCAAGTCCGAAAGTAGCCTATTTCAAAGGAACATGTAAGTATAACTCATAATTTTTCTGATTACTCCATCACAATGATTCTTAATCACCTGCTCTCCTCTTGTACATTTCCTTTGTACAGGGTCTACAAAGAGAACCTTATCTTCTTCTGTGGCCTCCTCTCGCTGGTGTCAAGTTTCCTGACTTGCACACAGTTCCAGATCCCTGCGTCTCCTCCTAATGCAAAAATCTCCTCTGCTTCCTCCGCAGCTGCAGAGCATGTCTGCTACTACAGTCTTTCTTCCAGACCCAAGCAGAAGACCTAACAGGAGGGTCAGAGAAACACCCCAGCCATTTCCTGCTTCTAGCTTTCCTGCCCCTGTATCCACACAGCTGGAGCCACAAAACAAGCAAGCAACAAAAACACTGACTAGCTGAATCTCCATACCCTGACAGCGTGAGAGTATATGATTATCTTTTCCAAATTAGAAGAGAACAATCTCCCACCCAGCTCTTAAAGAAAGGAGAAACTTTGCTTCTCTAGCCACAGCTGTCAGCTTGGGTGTTGCTTAAAATTTGAATACAATCAACAACCCTTGTCCCAGTCCCTAGCAACCTAAAACTATAACATTGCCTTGGTTACAGATCATTTCAGAAAACCTGGTTCTCAGAAAGTATTTCTGTAAGAGCTTGTGAGTGAATGAAAACAAAGCAAGGTTTTCTTAAAACTGAGATTTAAAGCAGTTTCTTCACAATAAACCATGTACCTGAGTCAAGGTCTTACTCATCCTTCTGGTCTCAGGTGAAACACCTCTTCTTCCAAGATGCTCTCAGTATGCTAGGACTGTGTTGGTTACCCCTGCTATGTACACCAACAGTACCCTGTACCACCTGCCTTGGTCACAGTCCTGCCCCTGACAGGCCACCGTCCTTACCACACTCACTTCAGTGGCCTCTGTACCGGCCCATTTCCTGGTTACACTGCAGGATTCTTGAAGACCTAGACTGTATCTGTTTCTTTTACAACTGAATCCCCTGAACACAGTAGGACCATAAATATTCATGAAACTATCATAAATACACACATTATCAATTAACTACTTAATGTGGAGCCCAACTGAGAATAATATTCATCCATTCCACAAACTTCTCCTGAGCATCTTTTGTGCCAGTGTGGTACGAGATGTGTCAAACCCAGGCTCTGCCCTCAAAGAACATGCAATGGGGGAAGGAAATCAGGACAAGTACACAAATACCTATGCTACAAAGTAGACACAGCAAAACCAAAAAAGGATGCATAACAGAGAATGAGAAAATGGCCAAGGCAGTGGGATCACCAAGTAGTTCAAAGTAGCTGGAGCTAAGGCTGTGGGACAGGTAATACTGGTACCAAAGCCTGGAGGCCCTTGAATAATACCTTCAATTAAAGAATCAGTGTGTGTCAAGCTAAGTGCTTTATATTCAAGATTTCATTTATTTCTTGAAACAATTCTGTGTAAAATCCTCCTGTTACGGAGAAGGAAACAGGCTCAGAGGAGTCAAGAAAACTGCCTAAGTTGGCACAGCCGGTAAGTGGCAGAGCTGGGATCTACACCCAGGCCAGACTGATGACTATTGCTTCAATACCATAGGGCTTTGGAGCCTAAGATGCCAAGTTAAGGAACTGTTACTTTATCCAGTGGGCAATGCAGAGCCACTTTGAGTAGGAATATGCCACAGTCAAAGTTTGTGCTTGGGAAGATTTATCAGACAGTAATGGAGCGTGGGTTGGCAGCAGTCAGGCTTGAAGCCTACTGCAATGGTCCCAATGTTGTATCGTGAAACTCCTGAACTGGGAGAGCAGCAGCAAGACTGGAAAGGTGGTTCCAAGCTGAAGAACCCAGGGCAAGACTGGGGACAGTCTAGAATGATCCCAAGGTGTACACCTGAGTGACAAAGGGCAGGGATTCAGAAGTGGCATATGCCTGCTTCTCTAGTGCCTCTGCATGTGTGCATGAGTTTGTGGTGCCTGGATAGGAATAAGCACAGGCATGGGTGGAGCTCCAAAACGGGGGCCGCCTAAATCCTCACCCCCACATCTCACGATGCACCGCTGCTACCCGCAAAAGCACCCTGAATTCCCCTAACCATCCCACCCACTTGGAGCATCTGAGCCCTAGCAACTCACAAAAGCAATAATGTAGCACAAGGCATCAATCACGTCCGCTCAGGTCTACTCCCCTCCAGCTAGCCTGCCCCAGCACAGAGAATCCCTGGTCCCAAATCAACACCAAGAAGCAGAAGAGTGCTAGACAGAGTTATAAGCTCCAGGCTGTAACCCTGACTCCCTGTAACCTTGGGCCAAAGGCTTAACCTCTCTGGATCGGTTTCCTCATCTGTAAGACAAGCAGTTTGGACCAAAGTCAGAAGTTGCACACTGGAGGCCCACAGGTCAAACTCATCCTGCTAATGGACTTTGTTTGACCAACACAGTGTCTTTTAATTGAATTACTTTCAACTCTTAAAAATCAGGCTACTGCACAAAGAAGATACCTATCTGAATCCTCTCTGAAAGAAGATATGGCAACAAGGAGCTCACATTCCCATGTGGCATCCATCAGCTGGGGCTGAGTAGCTGCAGCCCCCCGAGGTGAGGCACCACTCTCCGGTCTGCCACCGTCCCCACCACTCTCCACTGCTCCCTGATACTCTCCACTCACCATCCACGCTTGGCCCATTTTGATATTTCAGGTTAATGGTCTGGCTCCTTTGGGCACCTGAGTTCATGACCCCTAAGAAGATGATGATCTAAAATATCATCATTGTGAGGCTCAGGAATTGGGGACAGTAAACAAAAGCACAGAGAAGCTGGCAGTGGACTCCCCACAGTGGCAGATGCGGGCCTCTCAGAGAGGCAGGGGCGTGTTGCAGCTGATGAGGATTTATTAAAACCCGTGTCAGGCTTGCCCACCATCCCCACAGCCCCACCCCATCAAGGAGGAACTCACGGATGACATCAGCCTTGGGTACAGTCAGAGACAGCCCATCATGAAGCAATTTGCTTCCCCAGCCTCTCTAATTTAACAATTAGCTCAACAACCCTGGTCAGGCACTTGCTGCTGAAGCAGAGAAGTGATCCTGACCAGCAGCAGCTTCAGCCTAGAAGCGTCACGAGGTCCTTTCCCGCACTGCCCTCGCTTCAGCTGGGTCTGCCTCTCGGCTCACACAGACAGATATTCTCAATATCTCCAAAGGGGTTCCACCTTCTCCTTGAGCCTCCCACTCGAGCTCCTTGGAAATTCTCCCCCGTGTCCAAAATCAGTTTCTTCTACTGCAACTTTAGCCCACCCTCTGTTAGTCTGTCCTGCAGAGATCCTGGCCTCATCACAGGAAGCAAGCCGGGCCAGAATGCTCCAGTCGATCACTTCTCTGGCTCTTTGGGAGCTGGGGTGTGGAAGGGAAGCCTGCACAGAATCCATGCTGCAGGGAGGAGGGTGTATTCACAAGGCTGGCAGCCTTGGAACATCCTAGGCACAGATCCTGACGCAGAGAACAAGTCTCAGGAACTGGGGCCTGCCCTGACCTGGACAGCATGATCAGCTGCCCATGTGCATCACCAAAGGGCCTCTCGGTAGAACGCACAGTACCTCCTTTGCCCAGCTTGTCCTGCTCCTGCCTCCAAGTCCTTTCTCAAGCGGTCCCTTAAACCCTAATGCCAAATGTCAGAGAGAGATGCACACACATTGGTAAGGGGAGAGTGAAGAGAAGAGTTTATAAAGTCACAAGTCCACAGAAACCTGAAGCCTATTTTAAAATATAGTATTAGAATTCCCAGGATAGATGGGGTGAGGTCAGGGACCACAACAGCAGACACTCAAAAAGGAAAGCATCCCTGCATGACTAGGGAGAAATTTCAAAGAGGCCACGGAAGAAGAAATGGCACATAAACCAAAACAACCCAGGAACTTAAGCCAAAAATAAAACTGAGGAATGCCAATGTCAAGGTCAATCACAGAGGTTATTTTGTTCCACCAAAGGGACAGAATGAGATGGAGAAGCAGGGGGAGCAGTGATGATGCTCCTGGTACAAAAAGCATCCTCGAGAAAGAAAGTCCTTCCCAACTTGCCCTCCTCCATTGACAGGAGTGAAGTCAGGGTTGAAACTGCAGTTAAGTGCTCGGGAACCTGACTGACAAACGAGATGTAAATAAATCACCAGGACCATATGGCATCCACCTGGCAGTCCTGAAGGAATTCAAGGGTGAAATTGTAGAGCTGCTAGCCAAAACGTGTAACCTCTTATTACAAAGTCACTTGTGCCCTAGAACTGCCAGAGTACTCATGTAGCCTCCATTCATAAGAAAAGATCCAGGGAGAATTCTCATTTTCAAACCAGGAAAGTCAGCAAAACATATGAGAAGAAAAGGACTACTAAGTGTGTAAGCAAGCATGACCTACCAGAGGAGAAGACAGGACAGTTCTTATAACAGCAAAGCATGCATATAAGAATCCTTGAAAGAATAAATATGAATGTGAATTAAAGAGAATATGTGGATGTAACTTACATAAATTTCCAAGAAATTATTAGCAAGGGATTATAGTAAAAAAGCTTTTTTAATTGAATAATGATGCAACAGGAAAAACACTTTTTCAGTAAGCTGACTTAGAGACGAGAAACAAGTAAAAAAAATTGACACGTCTTCAAATTAAGAAATAAAAAAAGTGGCGTTCTTAAGGCATGAACAGTAGAACTGGTCTTATATAACATTCTTATAAATAATCTGTTGGAAGGAGTTAGTGGTGAGCTACTCCACAGGTCTACACTCTCCCAGGCAAGAAAAAGAACTGCTGATCCAGAGAAATGATAGGAAGGTCTTTTCAGATTCTAAGAGCTGATGTGAGGGAGGTGACTGAGTTTCAGTGTGATGGGCTCTATCTGCCCTGTGACAGTTCCTTCGTCTCCTCTCTCTTGATAAGATGAATTCTGGGCTCCATTCCCTGGACCTTACGAACGTGGGCTCCAGAACCTACATATGCCTGGAAAATAGGAACAAATCCAGATTTAACTCACAGAAAATGCTTCCGGCTAGACTAACAGGGAGATTGTCCACCATATTTGGTTAAACCCTGACCAGTCAGGTTGACCATGGGCTGGCCCTTCTTCCCTTACCTGCAGCGCCCATTCAATACCCAGAACTTCACGTTTATAAACCCAAGGCAGACGTCCATGGAAGAGCCATTCTGATGCTATGAACTAAAAATTCTGAAACAAACAAGAGTGTAACTGGATTTACCTATTCCTTTGAATTAATTTTTGTTATTGCATCTTATGTCGGGCATGTAGCAGGGAGCTAACCAGAGAAATGCAAACCTGAGTGAGTTCAGCATCCCTTACAGGCCCCACTGTTCCCTGTGACCCACCTCATCTGCCTATCCTGCTTCTCCTACTGCTCCCTACATGAGTGACTGCCACATGGTAATAGGCTGTGCTCCACTTTCTCAGCATCCATCTCTGCTTATCCAAGTCCATTCATTCCTTCAAAACTACGGGCAAAACAACTCCTCCCCACAGTTACCCCCTAGCATCACGGGAGCTTAAAACTTACTCTAGCATTTTGGGCTTGAGGTCAGTCCTTTGTTGGAAAACTCAGAAACAAAAAAGTTCTATGTTGTGTCATCTGCTAAAACTTGTTCTAATGTAGTATAGTGGCTATATGCATAGGTTCAAATCCTAGCTCTACTGATCACTAGTTGAGTAAACTCGGAGCTCAACATCCTCATTTGTCATACGGATGGTATAATGTTTACCTACTTCAAAGGGCAGTTCTGGGGATCAGCTGAGGTCATGCTTATAAAGGGCTTGATACAGTAGCTGGTGCATAGTAAACACTCAACAAAATTTATCTGGTACTAACAATGTCTCCTTTGCTCTAGATCTAACAGATCAGCTCCTTTCTCGATTTTCTCCCCAATCTAACTAGCTTTTAAAAGGCTGCTTTTCAAGAGGCAACTGATTCTAGCTGCCTCTGTTCTACAGCCCCTCAGTGCTCAGCTGACCCTTTGCTATCTTCTTGTGCAGTATTTACTGGGTGCCAAAAACAACAACAAAATACAACTGTAACAGGACCTGGAGTGCTCAGGTCAGCATGGTCTGTGGAGGCTGATGGACTGGGGAAACCAAACCATCATCCAAAAATTGCTTAGTGAGCATGTATCAATAAAAGCAAGGCTAGAGGAGTCTGCAGGATAATTCATGGCCCAAGGACAGCATACCACAATGGGCTGGTGTATATACCCCAACATTAGAGCTAGACCTGCCAGAGAACCAAAGATCCCTTGTCTGTGGTCAGAGCCTGAATGTGCACTACCAGCTTCTGTCTCTTTAATAACTTGCCTTTCAGAAGTGCCTCAGCTGACCAGCAACTTCTGTACACAGTCTTTCCCCAGGCTGCCCTCGGTGCAATTAATTAGGCTCTGGATTACTAAATTACAGTCACATTTCAGCAGGGCGTCCCTGAGATTATTCCCAGCTCATACTGATGAAGTCTTTTCTCTTCCTTCACACATTTGCAGAATATCTCCTGGTCCACAGCTGCAGATGATGGATCACATCCATGTAGGATGGATGGATGGACCTAACTTAACCCTCAAAGGCGGGTTCATTTCTATTATTTCCAAGTTCCTGGGAGACTTTGTTGTTACCTCCATGAAACCTCTATGGGCCAAAACTCCCCCAGGCCAGGGTCCTCATCTATTTTATTCTTTAGTGGTAGAGCAAGAATTCATTAGCAGTAGGCACCTCATCAATGGCATTGATTGACCTGTTAAGTGAAGCTGCAGACATCTGCTTTCATTAACAGGAAGAGACCACTTTTCAAGCACTGGTGAGAGAGAGCAGATTCAGGGAGCAGACCGGAACAGAACAAGACCAGGAAGAGGGTATACTGAGCTGCTGTCTCTGCTGTCTTTATAAGAACTTGCAGAAAGAAGTATAACATGTCCTTGGGTTGTATTTAGAAAATTGATACCCAGTACTTAGAAAGAAACAGCTCGCCTTCCACCACATTTATCCTGGCCAACATTCTCTTTTCCTTCCCTGGTGTCTTAATAGCCCATGGAAGAACATCAGCTTTAGTTCTCAGAAGAAAGAAACTTGGAGCCTGGGACAGGAATATGTCTTATTCTACAAATCACTGACTTCATAGGCTAGGGAAGATCTTCAAGAGGTCTTTCAGGGATCCGTCTGGCTCAAGGACTGATGTGTCTGAGGGGCATTCTAACAGAGGAGACGCCTTGCCAGTTGGGGGCTGCTCGCCTTCCTGTGTGGTTGTGGCATGGACGTCGCCTGCTCTCTTCTTCTGGGTTTAGCTGAGCTGCAAGGCAACGTTGATGAAAAGAGCCCATGTTTGAAGCGAGGCAGCCTTGGGCGAGATCCTGGTTTTGACAATTTCTGGCAAATCACTTAACCTCTCTGAGCCTGTTCTCTCAAAGTACAGGAGGAAATACTACATTTCAGAGTTTGGGGAGGTCTAGAGAGGACATCTGAAAAGTGCCTAATCAATGACTGTTCTTCTGATGGGGGACTTCTGGCTAACTTGCACCTGCAAAGACACCACCATTAGAGAAGTCACCACTAAGCGGCACCTGACTGGCTCAGAGCACCAAGCATCCCAGCACACCTAAACAGGTGGGGACACCACGCCCCCACAGCATCCAACCAGGCACAAGGATGCCTCCCTCCCCTTCCTGGTTATCCTTCACATGGAAATGCTACATTCCTGAGTCCAGAGTATATGTAGAAGGGACCCTAGCAATCATTCCGTGCAACCCTCTCATTTTACAGGAGGGAAAACTGAGACCTTGAAAGGACAAGGGACAGATCCAAGTCAATGATATAGATCAATCCTAGAACCAAGCCCTCCTGCCTGGGTCGAGGGCTTTATTCACTATCCTGCACTGCACTGCACAGACCCACTGAAGGTGACACACAAGGCAAGATACCAGAGGAACAGAATGTCAAGCTTGTATTTATTTAGCTTTTACTGTATAAACAACACTGGGATAGGCACTAAGACTTTCAAAAAGTTCCCAGCTGTCCTCCAGGAACTTAACATCTGTCAAGCTGGGGAGAAAACACCTGGCACGTGCAATAGCAATAGTGAAAGGAGGTTTGTGATGACAGGTCCTGGAATGTGTTCAAGGAGACAGAGATGGGAACAGAGTGACGTCACAGAAGACTTCTTCCCCACCTGGAGTGGAACAATGCTGGAGCCTCACAAAATTGATAGACTATGAATAGACGGACCATAGCTAGGATGGAAAGGACCTTCAAGCAAAGGTTCCAGCAGGAGCAGAGTCTTGGAGTCTAGCCCGAGTATAGTGTGTTCTCAAGCAAGCAAAGAGAGAGCCTAGAGCAGGTTCTCCAAGAACCTGGAAACTATTACCTGGCTGCTTCCTGGATCTCTTACCATAGAGCATGGAGCTTGGTGCTCAGAGCAGAGACCTTGAGGATGCCAAGTTATTCAGCAATCACCACGACATTGAGGTCTCACACACACACGTGTGCGCACACAGGCGTGCCGATAGAGGCGGCTGCTCAGATTTCTCTCTACCTACGCGCTCCATGACCCACTCTCATCTGGGCTCCCCCAGGCTCTGAGCACCCCATCACTGAAGCAGCCTTCACCTCTGATCTGCACAAAGGCTTGTCCAGCTATCCTTGGTGCTGCCCACAGGGCCGAAGTGTGTGTTGCCACCGTCTCCACCTTTGCTCCACACATACTCTGTCTTTTAAAGCAGTCTGTCTGTGAGCTTTGGAGAGCATGTCCCCAGAAAATAGGGAACAGGTCCAGCTAACTGTGCTAACCTCAGTGCGACCTTCCTTTCACTTTTCTTACCTTAATTTTCTCTCTGCCCTTATTTCATCGCCTCCTTTATCCTGCTGTAGTGCACGTTTTCTATAAGCTGCTGTAACTCCTTTTTCAAGCAAGGTGGCATCTAAATGCATGCCTGCTGGCCTAGCTCAGTTGCACAGCAGCCTGACAAGAGAAGCTCTCCAGTCTCTCCTCCAGGGATCCCTTGGCACCCCCATCACAGACTCTGCAAATCCATCCTTCCAGGCCTAAGCCAAACGTCACCTTTCCTACAGACCACTCCCTAACTCCTCCTGGTAAAGTTCACCTCCCGCCCCTCTGAGCTCCAAGTGCATGTGGTGTCTACCCCTTTATGACACTTACCCTACTTCACACTGTAATCCACTCTAAACACTGGTAAAATTATCATTATTACTGTTATTTTCTTAAAGAAAAGCAGCTCTGTGATGTCATTCCCTCAGTCAAAAACATTCACTGGCTCCCCAGGCGCAATGAAGGAACCCCTCACTTTACCACAAGTATACGTCTAGTCGGATTTCCTATTTTCAGTCTACATACCTGCTGATCAAACTGCCTACCTTTCCTCAAGCGCGCCCTCTTTCTCTTCTACAGGTAGAAGAGGAGCAGCGGATTCTGTGGACTCCTCTCCAGTGCTGTCCCCGGGCTGCACACTAAAATTAGGGACACACATGTAGACTCGGCCCTGGGAGATCCCCAGTCTCTTAGAGAGTCTTTTTAACTTTCTCCCCTCAGTATTTCTTTCTCCTCCTCCTCCTAGGTCTCCATGAATTTGTTTTCCCCCAGCGTAGTGCAATAGAAAGAACACAGACTATGGAAGTAGACATATGGACTATTTCTTGGTTCAAATCCTAGCTCTGCACTTAACAGCTATGTGATTTTAAGAAAGTTCCTACCTTCTTTGAGTCTCCATTTCCTTATCTTTAAAGTGGGAACCACAAAGGTTATTTTATTTGTTTACTTTTTTGTATTCTTTTCCATTATGGTTTATTACGAGATTTTGGATATCTATCAGTCTCCAGTCTCAACACAGGCACTGCTTGGGGCCGAGGCCCTTTCCACATCATAAATCACACTGTTTCCTCATACGTCAAGTAGAAAATGCCACGTTGTCCCTTCCTCAGACCACAAGTCAGAGAAAGCGCCTCTTCACCCCTTACCAATTCCTCCAAGCGCCATGATGTTTCCTACCTTTTGTAAAAATGAGACGTCCCAAATGCTTCTGTCAGTAAGCATTATTCAACTCCTGGGGGTGGGGGGAAGGTCTAAATCAATAAATACATTAAATCCACCAGCTTCTCTATCATCTCCAGACATGACAGGGCAGGGGGTGGGGTTCCTGATGTTCAAATGCAAAATGAACTGTTAGTTTGTAATGGAGGTAGCCAGGGAAGGGGGGTTTACTCTAGGCCGCCTCATATTTGTGTCTCTGGGCTAAACACAACTGCTGAGTTATGTTCGGTAGGAACAAGGGAGTCGTACTGGATGGACTCTAAAGGTTAAATCTCACTCTGTAGCACACTCAGCAAAAGAGCCTCCCAGGAATTCAGAATGTAAGTGTAGTTTGGGGCTGTCATTGGTGTCACTGAGCCAACTAACCTTTCTGGTTTTCATCTTAATTTCACAAAGTGATCTCGATACTTCAGAGTTGCGACCTGACATGATGTCATTAGGCTGCTACCTGTGGAAAGGCAGGTTACACTAGGTGGAGGCTGACAAAGGCCCGTGCGAGTGCCCTTGAGTTCCACAGATGGAGATGGGCGGTTTCCTTCCCGAAGGAAGACCATGCCCCTTCCCTGACTTCTAGTTGATCCTAGAACTGGGATCTGGCTGAGCTCTATCCAAACTTTGTCATCCTGCCCCCTTGGTGAAGGGATTTGTCAGAATAGTGGCCCAGATTTAAAGGAAGCACCGCTTCTAGAGGGGAAGCCATGTGTTTCTCCGTGCAACACTAGCTGGGTCTTATCAGGATCAGACCCATGGGCTAGCCTCCTAAAGGCCACTGCCAACCAGTTGAGCTAACAGCACAGGTCCAGAGAAGATACACGCAGGACACGAGGAGACAGGTGGGTGATGAGGAGACCATGGGAGGAGCCTCTTGTCTGTGTCTTCACGTGTCATAATTAGTTGGAGGTAATGATCCAATTCTGAGATCCGTGAGGCTGGGCAAATAGGGGTAATTTCAGTGGAGACAAAGTCACTTGAGGGCCCTTTTGCTCTTTTTATCTTTGGAAATTAAAGACATGACCTCAGATGTTTTTTTTTAATCTCCAAAGCCTAGAAACTGAGGTACAAAATATAAACATCCACCCTAAATCTATGGAGGGTGTAATTTGTGTTTGCTCTGTTATTTAAAAATGTTCAATTCTTCTCTACAGAAAACAAGAGAAACAAACAAAACGAAGACAGACGAAGATAGATAAAAGTAAGCACAGGCGCTAAGGAAGCAAGTAGCTCATGAGGCATGTTAGACATAGATGAAAAGAAGCACGCACGTGTTGAAGAGAAGTTAGGAAGGAAGGAAATGACCAAGTAGACACCTAATATTCACGCCAGACACCAGCTGCTCTTTTGTGACACCCATTCAGGCCCCATGAGTCCTCTGCCCACATGGGACCCAGAGCTGTTATCAGAACTGCTCTGGCCAGGCTTACTGCCCCAGTGTTTCTCCAAAAAAAGGGTATGTGTCGCTCATAGGCACCTTCTGCCTATTGTGCCCTCTCATTCACCTCTCAATTCTGGTTTCCGTAACACATCATCAGCGGGCAAGGCTGACCTGGCAGAGAGACAGACAGGACCTCTGACTCTGTGTAACACAGAAGCCAGGGATGTGGTCTTTCCACCCACTCATACCCTATCCCAATGCATAAACCCAACCCATGTCTTTGGCAGCGAGTTTTCAGTTCTATGACCTCAGGGCAGTGTGCCAACCATGTGTAAAATACACTTAGAGGCCCCCATTGCATCACAAGAGAGCCTGGTGGGGTGGTGACCTTGAAGAGTCAAGGTCAGGGAACGCAGAAAGAGAGGAAAGGTGCCAATTTCATGTCTGAGGTCCGAGTAGAATTAGGTCCTGGAGGAAAGATCATTTCACTGAGAGCCAGGATATGAGTGTCCTCTTTTGGGCTCTGCCACTAAGAAGTTGTGGACAAATCACTTTGCCTCTCAGAAACTCAGTTTTCTTGTCAGAAGGAGGCAGTCAGGCTAAATTATCTCTACTATCCCTTTTGGAGCTCCCACTGGGGGATTTAAATCTGCTTCCAGCCTGTACACCACAGCTAATATGCATCCTTACAAACCGGTGTTTGCATAAAGTGGCTGGTGCTTCTGTAGTAGAGTACAAGAGATCACCTGGCTCCTCTGCATACTAGCAATGGGAACGTAACTAAGAGCGAGGTTGGAAAAAAAATGTTTTCTCCTAAAAGCCTCAGAGTCTCCTAGTGGGCCAGATGAAGATGTCCGGATCCACCCTCCCCCACTCTGCACCCTGTTCTAGGTCAGCCTCTGTCCTCCTCTAGCCGGTTCTGGGCCCTGGGAGGCTGACCTGCGTGTACTGCATCAAGGCTCTCTTGCCGTCTGGCATCCCGCTGAGTTCAGCCATTGGAAAGCGCTAGCAGAAGATCAAGAGAAGCAAGGAGAGTGAGGCTGGGATATCCCCTACCTCTCCTCAACCTCCCCTGGGGTCCTGATGGGCTGGCTGTGTCCCTTGACCTAAAGTCCCAGCTCCCTTTCAGATAGCCCTCAATACAAACTCTCTGTCCCCAAGTTCTGGTACAACTCCTTCCTCATTCCGTTAGGTCTAGAGGAACTAACTCCTCATCACTAGTCTCTGCCCACACTTATGTAAAGAGCCCCTTCGCTAAACCTTCCTCAGATGATCCAACATGGCTGGGCCATCTGTTTCCTGCTGCATCCCTGACTGGTGTTCCTAATGAACCCATTTTCTCTCTAGTCCCATCTTTGAATGACTGATTCACTCTGAAAATCTCTGCACTATGCAATGCACATTCCAGACTTTCTCTGGTGCAGCTGAATTCCCAGAGAGAAGCTGAGTTGCCTCTTTTCTCTGTAGCCCTCTTCATGCCTACCTGCAAAATTTCCTGTTCCGCTTGAAAAACATATCACAATGACTAACGTCAGTTCTGTGCATGGATGAGTAGCACAACATTCCATTCACGTCATTGTCCAATGAGATCTTCCACCCAACCTGGTGACTCAACGTCTCTCCCTGGAGATGGCCTTATTGCCCCTCACATCAACGTCTTCCTACTTATAAGCCTCTCTCTGACAACACCCAGTCCACCCTGCCAGAGGAAAGGGTGTCATCGAGGATGCCGGATCCCCATCAAACCCAGCTCCACCTCTGCCCCCGGACTCACCACAAACTGGAAGGTGGCCCAAGTTGAATGCTTTTGTCTGGCCTCTAGAGAATTTTTTTTTTAATTTCAGCTATACTGAGGTATAATTAACATATAAAATTGTAAGATATTTAAAGTGTACATCACGGTGATTTGTTATATGTATACATTGTGAAAGGATTCCCCCATATAGTAAATGGATACATCACCTCACATATTTATCTTTTTTATGAGAGCGCAAAAGTTCTACTCCCTTAGCAAATTTCAATTACACAATACAGTGTTGTTAACTATAGTCGCCATGATGTTCATTAGATCTCAGACCTTATTCATTGTATAGCTGAAAGTTTGTACCCTTTTACCCACCTCTCCCTATTTCCTCCACCCCCCAACCCCCGGCAACCACTTTTGTACTCTGTTTCTCTGAGTTTAACTTTTTTTTTTTTAAAAGATTCCACATATAAGTGAGACCACGCAGTATTTGTCTTTCTCTAGCTGACTTATTTCACTTAGCATAATGCCTTCAAGGTCTATTCATGTTGTCACAAGTGGTAGGATTTCCTTTGGCCTCTGGAGAAATTATGTTCTCTCTCAGTCCCAGTCTAAGTTTAACATCTCTACTTCTTGAGACGGTTTCTTTTTTTTAATGATGAAAACTGGGCCAACCTTTTTTTTTTAAACCCCACATTTGTTTATTTTTTTTTGGCTGTGTTGGGTCTTCGTTTCTGTGCGAGGGCTTTCTCTAGTTGTGGCAAGTGGGGGCCACTCTTCATCGCGGTGTGCGGGCCTCTCACTATCGCGGCCTCTCTTGTTGTGGAGGACAGGCTCCAGACGCACAGGCTCAGTAGTTGTGGCTCACGGGCCTAGTTGCTCCATGGTATGTGGGATCTTCCCAGACCAGGGCTCGAACCCGTGTCCCCTGTATTAGCAGGCAGATTCTCAACCACTGTGCCACCAGGGAAGCCCGAGACGGTTTCTTTTTAATAATAATAGTAATAATGATAATAAAGCAGTTATTGAGTACTTGTGTACCAGACACCGATCTAAGCATGTTGTGTGTTATACAATTCAGTCTTCACACAACCCTATACAGCAGGTACCTTTGTCATCCTACCCCATTTTAGGGAAGAGAAATGGCACAGAGTTGAAGCCACATGCCACAATTCAGGCCCATGAAATCTGGCTCCAGAGCCTTGACTCTTTTTTTCTTTTAATGTTTTGTTATGAAATGTTTTAATCATCTTGAAGAGTAGAAAGAATAGTATAACTAGTCCCCACACACTCACACCTAAACTTAACAATTACTAACTTGTTGCCATATTTGCCTCATAATCTTTACAAAACTATTTTGAAGTGATTTGCAGACATCATAACATTTCACCTATAAATGCAGCATGCATCTCTTAAATATGAAGGCATTTTCTTGTCCACAACACTGCTAATGTGATTACATGTAACAAAATTAACAGTAATTCCTTAATATTATCTAATAACCAGTCTATATTCAAATTTCCCCAACTGTCGCCACAAAATATAGAACCCTTTATGAGTTTGCACGTTGTCCTCACACAGGGCCGGTCGAATCTCATCTGAATTATTCCAATTTTTGTTCATATGCTGCACCCAACCCCACCACCACTGTGCTATCTGCTCCTTGCTGTGCTTTTCCTCCTTAAATAGTCTTTTAAAATGAAAAATCTTCTCTCTTACTCTAATTCTCCTTCCACTCAGTTTGTGTATAAATCGAGTGCAAACCAGTCTTTCCTGGGAGGAAAGATGAACCTCCCCAATTTAGCTATGGCTTCACTGCAGCCGAGACCTGTAAGAGTCACAACAGAGAGCACGCACAAGACACAGCACTGCTTATGTCATTCTGAACAACTCAGAGAAAAGGGTTAAGGTGGGGAGGTTCCTGAAGAGATGGACGGGGGTCTCTCTGGGGTGAGTATTCTTGCCAAGAGGGAGGAAACTGGCAAATTTTGCTCCAGGTCTTTGTCTCTGTCACTCTTGTTCTGAAAACAATGTGCACGCAGCTCACGTGGTGGGAGGGAGGCGGAAAGGAAAGGCAAGGCTGGGTCACTCCAGGAACAGAGGGCCACTTCTGAGAGTCCAGACACCAACCAAAAGCAGTCCTCATACACACACCCGTTCTTTTCCTCAGGGCCCAGCTAATCAGCTCCTAATCAGATGTCATCTTTGGGCGCCCTCTCAAAAAGTCTCAGATCTTCTCCCACCCCAGGTGGGCAGCGTGTGTGGCGGGGGTTGACAAGAGGACAGGTCACCATCACTGTTGCCTTTTATCCTGCTTCTGACCTCTTTGATGAAGGAAAGATGATGAGGAGAGAAGTGAAAGAAGACGAGCTCAGAGAAGAGGGCATCAGCTAAGTCTTCCCTCTCTACTATTCAGGAGCTGAATTCCCTAACATACCTCTAAACACCAAAACCATAGGTCCTGCCTCTAAAGGGCTGCCAGAAGGACTTCCCTGATGGCGCAGTGGTTAAGAATCCACCTGCCAATGCAGGGGACACGGGTTTGATCCCTGGTCCGGGAAGATCCCACATGCCACGGAGCAACTAAGCCCGTGCGCCACAACTGCTGAGCCTGCAATCTAGAGCCTGCGAGCCACAGCTACTGAGCCCAAGTGCCACAACTACTGAAGCCCGCACGCTTTAAGGCCCACATGCCGCAACTGCTGAGGCCGTGTGCTGCAACAACTGAAGCCCGCGCGCCTACAGCCTATGCTCCACAACAAGAGAAGCCACAGCAATGAGAAGCCCGCGCACCACAATGAAGAGTAGCCCCCGCTCGCCAGAACTAGAGAAAGCCCATGAGCAGCAATGAAGACCCAACACGGCCAAAAATAAATAAAGGGGTGCCAGAGGAATCACAGCATTCTTCATTCACTGATTTTTTTAAAAAAGTCTCTTACCATCTCTCAGCAGTTTAAACTCCTTCTTGTTCTTTAAAGCTTAATCAAAATCACCTCCTGAGTTTGACATCCTCATCTATGCCTCCTTAGCATCCTGTGATGACCCAGCTGCAGGATGTATCACGATGAGCTATAATTATCTGTTTCCTTGGCTGTCTCCCCTGCTAGACTTCAAGCTCCTGAGGCTAAAACCATGTCTTATTTATCTCTGTACCCTCAGTCCTTAACACAAGGCCTGTCATATAGCAGTCGTTTAATAAGTGTTGCTCAAAATGTACTGAATTCTAGAACTTCTCCCAAAACCACCTTCTGTGTATTGCTAACAGTACTAGTGTTTTTCTTTATTTTTCTTTACTTAAAAAAAAAAAAAAAAAATCCCCCGTTGCTCCCCAGTAGCTCACCTGATAATCAGTGGCTGGAAAACACCACACATCCCGAAAACTTGAGTCTGTGTCTATAGAGAAGTAAGCCTGCCCCTTATTAGTGTTTTGTACATCAATCCTTTTATACCATGACTCCTGAAGGTCTGGCCTGGCCTTTTTTGATCCTTGCTACACCAAAGTCAGTGCTTTACATATGGCACACCCTCAAGAAACGCTTGTTGAATTGACCTGATGGTGTCCATGATCCTATCTCCCTGGAGAAGTTGACCATCTTCCAAATATAGCAACAGTGTTTTTTTGGTTTTTTTTTTTCTTGTTTTTTTGCGGTACGTGGGCCTCTCACTGTTGTGGCCTCTGCCATTGCGGAGCACAGGCTCCGGACGCGCAGGCTCAGCGGCCATGGCTCACGGGCCCAGCCGCTCCGCGGCATGTGGGATCTTCCCGGATCGGGGCACGAACACGTGTCCCCTGCATCGGCAGGCGGACTCTCAACCACTGCGCCAACAAAGAAGCCCCAAATATAGCTATAGTGTTTGAATTATGTTAAGTAGCTAACAAAGTTCAAGCAAGGAAGAAAATTACCAATCCCTCCTGGAAGTGAACAGAGAGAAGGGCTTTCTTGCTTCCAAAATGTCCAAACATCTTGTTCTAAATACTGACATCTGTTTGCCTCCAGTTTGCTGCTCCCAATGTTTGCCAGCTGGCCAAGAATATTTGTGTCTTTACCCACCATCTTTCTCCACTGCACCCACGTCACTTCCTTCCCGAGCTGGCAATTTCACAGGCACTACCGTGTAAGCACCAAGGGCAAACACCCACCCCCACTGAGGAGGTGACGCCACCGCCTCTGTACCCTGGACAAGCCCTCTATCAAAGTGTTCCAGTGGCTCACCCCTCTACAAAAGTGCCACCATCCCAGCACAGCCCCCCTTGCCCTCCCCTCCTCTGCTTCTCTTCCCATTGCCCTCTCAGATCACATGTGATCTGGCTGCCATGACACCTTTAAAGACACTAAACCCTCATTCCAAATGCATGAGTCCTCCTGGAGACAGACTGACCGGCCTTCAGTGTTTGGTGACCACTTCCACACTCTTTATTCCTGAAGTCCTCCCATCGAGCTGTCCTAGCTCTCCTTCTGCCTCTCCAACTCTCCTTGGATGTGTTATGGACTCCGCAATCCCTCCCACCCTCTAAATCTGAGCTGTCCTGAAGTCATCTGTGAGCTCTCTCCTTACACAGCCCGGGGACTCCCACTCCTGGGAAGGCTCCACTGCCTTGTGCAGAAACACCTCCTCACACTTAAATGCATGGCAGTCTTTCTCCTTTACATCCTTCGGTGTCCCAGTCCTACCTCAGGCACTCCCAAATGCAAAGCTCAACCCTCTTCTCTCCCATACACTTTCAGCCCCACAGCCTCCAATGTGTTCTAGACAACTGCATTTTAATCACCTGCTGTCACCTCACATTAAATGTCATCCCTCTCCAAATCAGCTCCCTTTCCCAACGTCCTCCTTTCTTCCATTGTGCCTCCATTTTTCTAAGGCACCAAAGAAGTGTATGATGTCAGAAAAACAAGAGAAATAATTAGAGAACCGGTAGAGACTTTTATACTTGGAAAGTAGCAGGGAAGTGTTAACACCTACAGTGGAACACAGAAGTTAAAGATGTGGATTTCTAGGATCCACTCCCAGAGAGTCCACTTCAGGAAGTCGGCGCTGGGGCCCAGGAATCTGAATTTTAACAACGCAGATTCTGATTCTAAGTGATTCTGATACGAACAGTCATAAGTCACATTCTGGGAAAAACTGGGTCTTAGCAGTTGGGTACAGGATAAAGATGACAGGACTAAAAATGTGTAAATGCCCAAAGGTGGCTTTAAATAGAAGCAATAAACTGTCACAAAGCTCTGTTGCTTAGGGATTTCTACTAAAACCATAGAACCGGGATACACTGCAGAAATGATCTGGTCTCACCCCTTCATTTAACGAGGGAAAACTGAAGCTCAGAGGATGTTAATTACCTACCCAAGGCCACACAAGTCTTTAACGTAAGTGACAAAGAATGTCTTTTCTCCATAGAAGTAAACAAAATAAGTACGCCCATACACACACACACACACACACACACACACGCACACGCAAGCTTAAAATGGTACTTCCCAAAGTTTAATGTGCAAATGAATTACATGAGGCTCTTTTTAATATGCAGAATCTGATTCAGCAAGTCTGGGGGGCCTGAGATCCTGCATCTCTAGCCCCAGGTGATGCAGATGCTGCTGGTTCACGATCCACCCTTTGAGTAGCAGCTCTTAGAAAGTAAGGTAACTGCGCTCCTGTTGTTCTAAGTAAATGGTCTATTTCTTTACAGTGAGCACTTGTGCCACGGAAAGCCGAATACCTCGGATTTGGCCGGCCGTACTGTGTGAAGTGAATGGACTTACTACATCACTGCCTCAGGATTCAGGCCACTAATCACCTATTGACAGACAGCAGAGGTGGAGCTCAGAACAAAGGGGGACTAATAAGCCTCCAAATTCAGCCCTGTTACTGAAACTTCCATGTTGAAAAGTGTGATGAGATTACGAAATTTTTAAAAAAGGATTTAAAAAGATGTAGCTATGTACTTTTCTTGAAAACATATTTAGAAAATCAGGAGATTATTTCATTTTGAAGAAAACTTTCAAATTAAAAATAAACGTCCTTGGCTTCCCTGGTGGCGCAGTGGTTAAGAATCTGCCTGCCAATGCACGGGACATGGGTTCGAGCCCTGGTCCGGGAAGATCTCACATGCCGCAGAGCAACTAAGCCCGTGTGCCACAACTACTAAGCCTGCGCTCTAGAGCTCGCGAGCCCTAACTACTGAGCCTGCAAGCCACAACTACTGAGCCCATGCGCCACAACTACTGAAGCCTGCATGCCTAGAGCCTGTGTTTCGCAACATGAGAAGCCACCGCGATGAGAAGCCCGCGCACCGCAACGAAGAGTAGCCCCCGCTCGCCCCTCGCACGCAGCAACAAAGACTCAATGCAGCTAAAAATAAATAAATAAAATACATTTATTTTAAAAATAAATAAATAAATGTCCTTGTCTAGAAATACATGTAGAAGCAAACAAAAGGTTTTGTTTGGAACCAGGAAATAAAGATGCACTTGGGCACCATTACTATGAACAAAGCTGGACGACACCCAGAAGGAGAATGCTCTCCTGACTCAGAGGTGGCCTCTAGCACCACACTGTCGGACCTCAAAACTTGGCTCCATCACGTAGATACCACAGGATACTGAGCAAGTCATTTGAGCCCAGTTTCCTCATCTGTAAAATGGGGTCATTATGAACATTCAATGAGTTCCTAAGGAAAGTAGGAAAGAAAGGACAGTAAACCGCTTAGCAGGATGTCTAACACATGGTGATCATTCAATACAAACTGGCTATAAATATTTCTAGAACTGTGAGCACAGCCAATGAACCACAGTTTAGTGAATTCCTCAGCCACTGAGGAATTCAGCTTGATCAGTCACAATGTAGAACTCTCTACTGTACCTGCCTCCCCAAGGCTTAGAGGTCTCCTCTGGAAAAAGAGACCCACACAAAAGTTCCTGGCTCAGTCTCTGCCATCCACCTTGGGGCCTCTCAAGTGCAGGCATGTGGTCTGTGACAGGGGCAAGCATCATCAGTGGCTATGTCTGGGTACCTGTTACCCACTTAGGAACCCTCCATCAGCAGGGCCAGCTTCGGGGGTATGTAGTCACACAGGGTCTCACACTGAGAAGGCCCTGTGTTTGGGATTTAATGCTCTGTGGTCAATGTCTCAAAATTCTTAATAATTTCATCTTTGAATATGTGTTTTGTAAGGGAAGGCTGATGAGAAAAGGGAGCATGTGCCAGGGGACTGGGGCCCAGGCTTACACACCATCTACCTCCAGCCACCTTCCAGAGGTGGGTTCTCAGGCCCCCATTCCCCCACCCTCTGGGCTCCAGGTCTTGTCTGGCCTCCCCATCCCTGTCCCCTAGCAGAGGCCTGGACATAAATATGGCTGGGGTAGGGGGTCAAGGTCAGGCACATACACCCCACAACGTCTCAATGCAGAGCATGGCAGCCATCCCTCCCCTGGGCTCTCTGCACCACAGCATGCTCAGAGGGCGACTCAGCAGGAGCAAGCATCTCTCCCACCTGCAATCCAGGTTGCTAGCATGCCCCGGTGCCTGCAGTACCCTTGGTGGTTGCCCATCTACTCTGGGTTGAAGCAGTGGGCCCATGGGAAGGAAAGATGCCTGACTCAACTTCTCTGCCCCTGGCCAAGGGTCAGTCTTGCAGCTGGTAGAAGGGGGGATCCCAGGAGTCCAAAGGCCACATGCACCGAATCACAAGGAGGGAGGGGACCAGGCACCTGTAAGAGTCTGCACTGGCCCCCCGAGTATCCCGTGCTAAGGGAGCACATCATTAAATAGCAAATTTGAAACACCATGACAGGTCGAGAGAGAGACTGTGGGAAAAAGGAAAGGCTTTATATTTTAACAACTGTAATAGCACTTTTGCCCTGTTTTTGAACAAGAGGCCTCGAATTTTCGTTTTGTACTGGGTCCTGCAAATTATGTAGCTGGTCCTGACTATCAGCCTCCAGCCCCATCCCAACTCCCCTACTTGGTGCTATTTTCACCTCCCCCTCATCTCACGATGAGGGGGTAAGACCTAGCCCTTTCTCGTGACAGGAATCCCTGATAAGTACCGATCGGCCTCAAGAATGGTCAGTAAAGCTAATAAAGAGTGGAAAAGAAAAGTCCCTTGAGAATCAAGCCCACCTGGAAGCAAAGGAATTCTCAGGAGAAGATGTCTGACAACCTAGAGAATAGCAACTAGGCTGAGGAGATAAAAGGATTAAAATCACCCCCAGAAAAGAGTTCCCAACATTTATGCCACTATTCCCACGGTTCCCAAACTGTATGTCCAATGTACCCTGGAGCACCACAGCAAATTCATAGGGGTTCCATGCGATATTTAAATTTCTGAGGGAAATACATCAATGCTTGACATCTGTCAGACACCACATGAGCTACTAGCACAAGATTTTAATAGTTCTCAGTTACAGCATTAAATCACACTTCATTCCTTTCGATGACATCATATCTTTGCAAAACTAGATTTGGGGCAGTTGCTATGAAAAAAGCAAGCACAGCACAAAAATAAATATAGAACGGGAAATGAAAGTAATATTCAAACTGATTCCAAGTTCTGAGAAGTTGTGCAGTGCCCAACAAGGGCATCTGTCTCAGTAGTAAGTAACCATAGTTATTTAAGAATGAAATAAAAATACTTTTCTTTCGATTTATGTGGATTACTTCTTCAAATGGCTACTACATTGTTAGGACATATGTACTTACTAAGGTTTTTGGACCTAAATATTTAATGAACAGATCTACGAAGTCCTTGTTTGGCCTAAGAATACCATGGAAAAATTAGTAAGATGTTAAAGAAGCATGCACTGAGAAAGTTCAGGAAGCTCTGCACTACACAACCACTTCCTTTCATATAACGAGAGTCTCTGGAAGGAGAGGACAAGGATGAGGATTGTGAGGAGCACATACTCAGTGGAACCAGAGTTAGACTCAACCAGGTATAAACCAACAACTGACACAGGGACATTTCTCACACTACATTTAAAGAAGCTATGCCCAAAGTTCAAACTTCAACCTGAATGTTAAAAAAACCAACATAATAAATCTAGATCCTTTCACCTTCAGCCTGGAGGATGGATGGTCCAATGTGGAAAAGGGTGAAGGAGATGTTAAATCCAAAGGTGAGGGACGAAAAGACAGAGACCAGAGGGAAGCTCATTGATTTAATTGGACTGGATCAATACTAGTTAGAAATCACAGGAAAACCCAATTGCAGCTCAAGGCTATGAAGCCTGCAGTGCTGAGCCAGGCCACAGATAAGGCTGGGGCTCTCTGGCACCACAGGGAGAAGGGTAACTTCAAAACATTCAAGCTTGAGGGGGAAGAAAAAAGATAACTGGGAGAAGAGTTTGGATCAAAAAGCAATCAGGGCCTTCCATGTTGACAGAATAAAAGCTTGAAGATAAATGGGCCTCTTCAGGTCACAACATGTTTTATTTGTGGCCGGAAAGAGTATCTGGCCCACCTATCAAAATGAGTTAACCCCACCCAAGGCCTCAGGAACACAAAGACGTGGCATCTGCCGAAGAGACAGAGGAAGACATACAGGTAGCTCTGTTACCATGAACTGAAGGAGGAATTTACACATATGAAGACCCCCTAGGGCTAAAGGATAATGTTCTATGAGGAATTTGGATGCCCAGCACCTCACTTTCTTAATATTGTCCGGTGGTTTGAACCATGTAACACCAGGCGTAGGGAATAAGCCTGGATGCCAGCAGGCTCACTAAATGGAGAGGACATCCGTGAGCAGCACAAACAGTAGAAACTCATGTGCTGACCTGATGCAGAAAGAGGTATGGGGACAGCAGCTGACGACATCAAGACCTGCGTCCCAGCCAGGTGCTCTCAGTGGGCTCCTCCTGCTTGAGAGCTGGTGCCTGCACATCCAGGGGACAGGGCCAAAGCAAGAAGAGTCCTCAATCAATAAGGACTGCTGCAGCGAGAGCCCACATCCGTTTCCCTCTCTCCTGCTGCCCCTTCAGCTTCTGCAGGTGCCCTGGATGCTGAGTGGACCTTTCATTACTCTCCCTGACTGCCCTTACTCCATCTCACCTTCTTGGCCGTTATCTACCTTCCTTGTCCCAGCCCCTTGATGTCCTGAATCTGGCTTGGGGGTGCACTCTGACCTGGCCACCCTCTCTTGGTCATTCTATAAACTTTGAGAATTTCTTGACCTTTAAATCTTACTTGTGTTTCCTCAACCCCAGTTTCTCATCCTCAGCCCAGCTTCCAGAATAATACTCCTATCTGAAGACACAGTGGCAGAAGAGGCAGTGCAATAGGGGCAGCTCCAAGAAAAAGAACAGGATATGGTCCTGGAGGCTTAATCTCCAGAGGAAGAAGCACGCTGAGGATGACCCTCTCCACCAGCTCTTCACCAGGCCAAACGGGACAAAGGATAAATCAGTGGAAGTTAAAACTCCCTCTACTAGAGAGGGAAAAGAGCTGGCAGGGCCAGCCAAGACAGATCTCTCTGGGGAAGAATATTTGCCAAATATCCAATTTAAAGAAGTTGAAGGCTCTGAGAAAATTCAAACAAAACTCTTCTCCTTTCAAAAATCCTCTCCACAGGCCAGGAGAGGAAACAAATCATGTTGAAGAGTACTTGTTATATATAGATTATGGTACCCCAAAATTGTTGACTGCACTTTCTTGGGAAGCCTATAAATACTTGGCAGTCCTAGGAACTAAGGATACTCTAACTGGCTCAGAATTTATCCTGTACAGCTCACCCAGAGACGGGCAAAACTGGGAGTTTGTCATTGCTGAATTTCTAATGGCTGGGGACAGATATCAACCAATGACAATTTATTCTGAATTCTGTGTGTCACGTGTGAAAACAGGGATTTCCTCCCCACCCCCCCCACCCCCCAAGGCAATCTTTATGGGACCGTCAGAGCTGAGATAGGCAGAGGACCACCCTTCCCTAAAGAACGTTCTCAAAGAGACCTTGTAGACTTTCAAAATGACAAGCGTCCATTTCAGCACCTTCAGTCTCCAGTGAAGAAACTCAGGCCCAGGGAGGTGAGTGTCCTGCCCAAGATCACAGAGGAGGCCAGCACAGAGCTAAAAGCAGCACACAGCTCTCCCAACCCCAGACAGGGACACGCCCCTCTGTACCACACTGCAGCCATAACTGTGCCACACGCCAGCCAGAAGACTTGTGAAGGTCTCTACTGACATCCAAAGCTGGGCCGACTTCCACTGATCACACTTTTGGGGAGTCCTCTGGCACCCCCCACAAAAGATCATCATATATAAATTTCATTTCAAGGACTGAGCAGTGCCTGGAAAGTGTAGCCTCAACCACAGAATACATAGGACACGCAAGGCAAGGGGCTGCAGAAGTTTAAACCACCCTGAAGTCGACGATGAAAAACACAGGGTTAAAAGTCCTGACACCTGAAGAGATAAATTGCTTCCTCTATCCCTAACCTCCACAAAGCCTCTCCAGGAATTCACAGGCTCTCCCATTTAAGCTGATGTATGGGGAAATCAAACTGAATCCAACAGCCCAGAAATGGAAAA
The DNA here is from genome assembly GCF_964374135.1 of Grampus griseus. NCBI lineage: Eukaryota > Metazoa > Chordata > Mammalia > Artiodactyla > Delphinidae > Grampus > Grampus griseus. The sequence goes on from NC_138998.1 coordinate 74,553,190, forward strand.
GTCCCGCAGAACAAAGCCTCAGGAGTACGTATATTGAGGGACCTGGAAGGAATGAATAAAGTGTGTACCTGGATGCAGAACCATTTAAATGCAGAAGAACTGAAAAGTCTTCGCATGGAGAAAAGCAACACCCACCAGAGTGCTTGACAGAGCCCTAAAAGGACTGGCCTTCTGCTCTACTTTAAAGAGATTTAGAGTTGGATTTGATGATACCACCCCTGCCGTCAGATTCTGCCAGATCTAGAGCTCTATGGCCCTAGGGCCTGGGAAACCTAAGGTAGCACATGATCGCACACTTGGCCACGGGTCTCTCACGGAGGACCTAGGGGATCTGCCTTGGTCTCTGTCATGAGGAAAACTAAAACCTAAGGGGAAATCACAAACATGCTTATTCAATACCAACTGTGGTGCTAGATGGAATAATTAGGGTGGTCTGAAAAAAGTCTCAGTCAGAGAATTACCTCTATGCATAACAAATCAAATAAATCTTCTAAACAAACTCAGTAGAACAACTGAACGGCTGTAAGAGCTTAGCAAATAGGCCAGACCAGAGAGAAGACATTAGGTGATGTCCTCTTGGATTCAAGAGACACACTGGGTGGCATCAGGAGCAGGGCAGAGGAAGCATTCCGGCTGTCAGCAGACTTCTGTGAGCCCTGCACTCCTCCAGCAGCCCAGTTGTCCCAGCTCAAAAACCAGACATTGCAATCAGATTCTATGAGAGTTACAGAGCACTAAGTTGTATAACCAAGCCTGAAGTGTGCCTCTGTTAGAAGTGATGCACTATGGCGTCTGTTGGGAAATGCTAAAAATCATTTCTGTTATCAATTTATGTAAAAGTTTTTGGCGAATAGAATTCAAACCCCACCTCCCTCCCCAAAAAGTAACTGTAATGCCAGATAATATGGAAATCTAGCATTTTTACTCTTTGGTATGAGGAATTCACCGGGCTTCTTTTTAAAGTTCCAGAGGTCCTGAGGTTAATGGTTAACTAAATGAGCTAAGATATTTGCCATAATCCCGCTAATTAAAGAGCTACGTTCAACTAGACTATAGACAATAAACTCCTAGAGAAACTTTGGCTGGACCTACTGATAATCATAGCCCACAAAGTTTATCTTAAAGTTACTAAGTGCTAATCAGGACATCCAGAATTGCAGGTTACAGGAAAAGAATACACAACCATTCTTAGGGGGACTTTATCACACACTCACAAAGCTCCTACTGCCAAGATACTAATTAGTTCATCGGTGGACAGTACGGTCTAAACCACCCTGCTGTTCACAGGTCAGTAAGTCAATGGCTCCAACTGTGGGAAAGACAGTCTGAAGGTCCCTGGTCTGGTGTCTGGACTCAGGCACAATGTGGTAAGGCTGGCTGTCTGGGCACCATGAATCTAGGGGCTACCTGTTATGAAAGGCCTAAGAGGTACATTACGAGGATCCACCAAAGCCTGCAGGGAAGCATCGGGGCTGAGGCGGAAAAGAGAACCATCCCAGAGCTCTCTGATGCGTCAACACAGGTGGGTGGAGAATGATAGCGTGTTCTCCATTTGTTTCCAGAGGCTTCTGCAACCTTTTAAATAAAGCAGTAATAGGAAGATGGGGCATAGAAGAGGAAATGGTACCACAGCTAATGCTGAAAAGACCCAAGCCTCTCATCTGAAGCCATCTCTACCCAGTCCCAAGTTTTCCTGTTGCCTCGGAACAGTCACAAAACATGCTGGGAAGGGTAGCTTAAGTATCCAGGTGCAGGCTCTGTGGGTTCCCTAGACCAATTCTTGACCCAAACCTGACTTTACTCGTCTGAGCTTACATTTGGCTAGAGGCCTAGGGATTTCCCCATTTTGCACATGTCAGACACTCTCCCTGGGAAGGAAAACGAATTAATTTGACACAAGCAATCAATCCCACTGGAATGTTTGTGCACACCGAGCCAAGCAGAAATGGATCCTGAAAGGAGCACTTCTGGGAGGTGACGGGAATTTTAATGCTGAAAAATGATACTGTGTCAAGAACCCAGTATGATGGAAGAAGCACACACATTTGTATCCAAAGCATGAGCAACACCACACACATGCACATTGCACATATATGCACACAGGCATGCACACTCACCATCTTCATGGAAAAAGATGTCTGGGTATATAATTGTCCAGGCTTCCATCACTCTGTTTATGTTTTGTATTCAAAATGTTTTAAGAGGTTGAAGAATAGGGCAGTGCTAAACCCCTTTAAAGTAGAAAGCTAGAGGAGCCTGTGAAATATTCCTATGATTCCAATGTGATCCCTGTGGTGCCAGGATTGGTGAAAGCACCCACAACCTCTAATCCCCCATAATCTCACACAACCCTCTGCCTTTGACCACCCTTCTCCCTTTGCCAGGAATTTCCTCCCGACCCTGTCACTCTGGATAATGAGCGCATCTTCCAAATGCCACTCAAGCATCTCCTACTCTATGACCACCACCACATCTGCCAAAATAGGCTTCACCACTCCCCTGTTTGTGTCCCTGGATCCTACTAGTGTAGTCATATTATATACTTGGAATGTTTCGATGTACTTTAAAAAAAAACTAATTTGTTTCCCTCTATCAAAATATGAGTTCTCTGAAGGTCTAAAGAATGTGAGGGAAAGGAGATGGAGCTCTGGGTAGAAGGAAATGTAGAAGAAAGCCAAGACAGCAGTTCAATTACCCAGTGCCTCCTCTTGAGATGATGCGGTTGGGCTGGGTTTGCACATGCCCTAGGAAATGAAGATTTGGGATTGCTTTCACCATCTTCTCTAGGCGACTCAAAGGAAGAAAAGTTCAAGAACATGAGCTGGCAGGAAGATCATTTAATCAGTCCTCATGCCTCGAGAGAAGTGGTAGAGCAGCTCTGATGGAGCCCTGGTGAGGGCATTCTCTAGGGTGTTTAGACACATCCCTAATGACAGACTTGGGGTCCAAAGGAACAGGCTGAGAAGTGTAGGCTTTTCAACACAGACCCAGAAGTCCCAGAAACCTAGCCCTTCTTTCGAAAGGTTCTAAGGGCCAAAATAGTTTGAAGCTACTGCTGACTGTCAGGATGATTCTCCTCAAGGGAATTAGAGCCCTTGACCACCAAGCAAGGCTGTGGGGTCATCTGTGAGCTCTGGCACCAGGGGTCTGACCAAGCAGACTACAGCTGCTCAGACCAAAGGTCTCAGAAGGATGGAAAGTCTTCAGAGAACCACAGCATAAAGGTCCTGAGACCACTTACCACGGGGTTTCTATCCCTGCTGGCTTTACTGTTGTCCAGTTAGCTCAGAATGTTGAAGATGGAAGATACATTTGAGACTACCTAGCTCACCTCCCTCATTGTCTAAGAGAGGGAAAGGGGTTTACCAACCTCATCAATCAGAAAACTGTGCTCCTGACGCCCAGCCCCCGACTCTTTCCACTTGAACCCAACCAGCTGGCACCATCACTTGCCTGCTTCTTTGGTTTTTTTCTGTACTTTCCTGGCCCTCCTGTTTTGCCAGTCTCCCAGTTTCTGCCACCTTCACAGGGAACAGAGTTCTCATTTTCCCTGGTCAAATGAGAAACACTGCTCATAGCTACTAGGGCTACTTGAGTCCCAGAGCCCTGGAGTGAGAACAGTATGTAAAACACAGAAGTCTTCCTGTGTAAAAGAAGTGGAAGAGGACTTCCCTGGTGGCGCATTGGTTAAGAATCCACCTGCCAATGCAGGGGACACGGGTTTGAGCCCTGGTCCGGGAAGATCTCACATGCCGTGGAGCAACTAAGCCCATGCGCCACAACTACTGAGCCTGCGTGCCACAACTACTGAAGCCCGCGCACCTAGAGCCCATGTTCCACAACAAGAGAAGTCACCGCAATGAGAAGCCCGCACACCGCAATGAAGGGCAGCCCCCGTTCACCGCAACCAGAGAAAGCCCATGTGCAGCAACGAAGACACACGCAGCCAAAAATAAATTAATTAATTAAAAAAAGAAAAGAAGTGGAAGAATTTTGGTTAAAAATAACAGCAAATAAACAGCTCCACCACAAGAGAAGCAGAGCAATAGCCCTAAGCTGGACTTCATTTTTCTCTTTTCTTATTATCTATTTCAATTGATCTTATTTAACACATCCTTTCTATAGAATACATGTTTGTGAAAACTTAGGCTGATGTTAAAGGAATTAGCTTTATTTGGAAAAAGCAAAACTGCCTAGAACTGGCCATTTTAGGAGGCTGAAGAGACTCGGAAAGCAGATCCTAGCAAGGTAAGAGGGAACCCAGACCCATTAGAGGCCCCTAGCTCAAACATTAGTCATATTCACCAGACAGAAACGCAGGCATCAGCAGTACAGCTCTGGATGTAATCCATCACCACCCATCGCCCTCCTAAAGCTGGGAGCTCCTTGAAGACGGAGACTGCGCCATGTTCCCCTCTGGACCACAGTGCATGGGATGTAAGAAGTGCTCACCAAATGCTTGCCGGAAGAATTGACAATGCCGCGCTCTCGCATGCTTACGTGCACATAAACGCATACACGTATGTAGACAGAATCCCAGTGAAGGCAGTCTTAGAAGCCCCATTTCTAAACCTTTTTTTTCCCCAAAATTATTGTTTTAACTAGGGTAACACTATTTAAAAATACAATGTATTTTTCTCTCTTGCATGTCCTTACATACATTTAACCTCCCCCTTACTCTGTCAGAAGCATCTACTTGCCTCAGGGAAGATCAGCATAGTTTCAGCAGCAGGCAAAGAGAAAGTGTCCATGTTCAGCTGTTGACATCCTGGATAGGAATTTTTTTAGTGCAGCTTGAATTCTCAACACATTCTTGAGGTGTAGGAATCAACGTATCAAGCTCCAAAATGGGTGTACTTGACCACAAAGATCATTCTAAACCAAAGGTAAAGAGCACTCAAGATGCCACATTAGGGAGATCCTTGCTCCAAGAGGAGGAGAAGAAGCCCTCTCCCTCAAGCAGCAGGAGAATGTGGCAAAAACCCAGTCTAGGAGATGGGACACCAGGGTCCCAGCTTCCTCCTATCTACCACCTCAAGGCCCAACCAGGGTTTGGGGTGAAGGGGGCAGCTTTAGAATATAACATCTCAATAGGTGTGAAGGCACCTGAAGACCCTAAGGCCACTCCTGAGGAGGCTGCAGGCCTCTAGGTCAATGGCTGCCATTCAGTCCCACACCCTGATCCACACGGTGTGGAGGTGACGGGATGAAAACACAGCACTGGCCAAGTGGGTATCTAGTTAGGCAAGCCAGGCGTACAGGTCCTGTCTTTTCATAGTTGGTACTGAGTAAGCTGGGGATCTATATATTTCTTCATCCCCTGATGATGGTACTCAGAGATGCTTAGAGAGCCACTGACTAGGCAGAGGCCTGGGGTCAGGACTAAGAGGCTGCCATGTGCGGGGACTTTGACCCCATAGGCAAATAGTCAAGACATGAATGTTAGTGCTGGGTATCAGCACAATACCCCAGAAAGCAAGACACCAGTACAGGGATCAGATCAGACCAGACCAGCCCCCATGAAGCAAAGATCAGGGGAATCCAACCATCATGCCACGGCTCCAAGCACCCCTCTCCCCCTGCCCCCGCCACCATCACCACAAGTTCACAGGTGCACCTCTACACACCCAGACCCAGAGAAGTGGGAAAACAGAAGAAAGTCGCAGTGAATGAGAAATGCACCGGAAAGAAACAGACATCCAAAAAGACCAATTGGGGGGAGAAAAAAAAAAAAAAACACATGACATACTATAAACCAGCCAAGTTGGGGTGGAGGGAGATTAGCTCCACGTTAGAAAATTTTAAAAGCTACATTTTCTTTGCACGTCTGGGTGATAAAGAGTGTGCAGCTGAGCTGCAGTGTCACCCATCAGAGAGAAACCCACAGCCATTCTGGGCAGTTAGATGAACCGCTCTTCCACACGTCTCTTTTCCAAAAGCAAATGGAACGTATCATGAAACGTCTCACTCCATCTCCAGTGCTACCAATTTCCTACCAGACGTGAAAACATGTACAGCCTCAAACGCGGTGCGGCTGTCACTCCCATCTGAGTGCCCTAGCTCAGCTTTCAACCACGCTCAAAACTCAGGGAGACCCCAGAGGAAGGCAGCAAACAAAAACCCTTTTCATTGAGTCAGCAATTTTATTTGTCCAAAGAATTTTCCTTCTATTATCTCACTTTATCTCATACTACTCCTATGATGTGTGGCAGGGCAAGTATGTTTACCTCTTTCTTCAGATGAGGAAAGACAGGTTCCATCTGTAAAAACAGACATTTTAACTGGCTTAGCCAAGTCACAGAGATAATTAGTGGTGGGCAGAATTGGAAACCGAGGTCTCCCAAATCACATCGTTGAATTCTTCTAGCCAAACACAGACTATGGCTTTTGCACACACAACCTAAAGCACTGCCATGCCTGTGGTATTGGAATTAACTTTCACTCAAACCCACAAAACACATGTGGCTTTTTTTGGCTAATTGTGACTGCAAATCTGGCTCCTAAGTCACTTAAAGGCATACAGCAAAAAAAGCCAAGAATGGCCTCTACCATTTATTTAAATGGCATTAATAAAAGCGTCTGTAAACGTTGCACAGAAAATTAGCCTCCAGAGAACAGGACTGGCTGTTCTCCCTCCCTCCTGAGGATAAAAGCAGAAGAAACATCCTGATCTTACAGCTGTCTCACAGTCACCTTTGAAAACGATCAAATAATGGATGACCCTTCTTGCTACTCTTTGGGCCAAATAATGTCCCAGAACAAACACTGGTCCTCAGAAAAGCTGGTTTATAAATGTCCATCGTTAGGAGAATGGTTAAATAAAATGTGGCACATCCACACAACAGAAGGTAACACAACTCTTCAAACAAATGAGGTAGAACATATGCACTGACATGGAAAAATGTCCATGATTATAAAGTGATAAAAACAAATTGCAGGGGCTTCCCTGGTGGCGCAGTGGTTGAGAGTCCGCCTGCCGATGCAGGGGACACGGGTTCGTGCCCTGGTCCGGGAAGATCCCACATGCCCCGGAGCGGCTCTGCCCGTGAGCCATGGCTGCTGAGCCTGCGCGTCCGGAGCCTGTTCTCCGCAACAGGAGAGGCCACAACAGTGAGAGGCCCGCGTACCGCAAAAACAAACAAACAAACAAACAAAAAAACAAATTGCAGAATAACAGGTATAGCACAATTCTCTTTTTTGTTAAAATATGAAAGAAAGCTATGCATTTGTATAAACACATATTTGTGTATGTAGCAAGTACATACGTCCATTGAATTTATCTTAACATCAGGGAAAAGGAGGGAGAAAGAGCATTCACTTTTAACCATAGATCCTGTACTTCCATTTGGTGTAACTATTTCTTACAACAGTAAGTTGACACTTTACCCCTCCAGACAACCAACAAATCCTCTGTCTTCTTACGTTACCCCATGTAAAGGGTACTGGCTTATGAATGACTCACGTCGCTCAATAGATACGTGTATACTGATATAACATACATTTGTATTAATTGGGGGAAATGGTTTCATTTAGGAAAAAGTCTAAATGTCTACATAAATGTTCTATGAAGTATAAGAAAATCAGATCTCTCTAAATGAAACATTGTTTACCACTTACTTAAATTATCTTTTAGCTTATAGACAATAAACACATATTAAATGAATCAAGGAATGAGTGAAATTCCCTTTCTGATTGACTTCCAATTAGCCATTTTTTCCTATACTAGTCTCCCCCTAACCCAACAAGAGCATAAACTCTTCAGGAACAACGTGGGTAACATTTGTTACCCACCTTTAGCAGCCCCCTTAGTATCTGGCATAATACTGGACACATTGCAGACATTCAGTCAATATTGATTAGTTGGTCCATTTGAATGTTTGAACTTCCCTATGTGGATTTTTGCAAAAGAAGGGTGCTTCTTTAGTTTTCCAGTGCCTATGGAATATTTGTAAACAAGCAATAAAAGGGATCCCCTCTAATTAATCCAGAATAAACAAGAGTTTTTTGCTATATTTCACAGTAAATATTGATTTCATGGGTCATTTTGTTTGAGGTACAACTGCCTGTCCACAAAAAAAAAAAAAAAAGATTCATTTCCTTAACATAATGTTTAATTATAGAACTCCCAATGACCTACACACCAATAAATAGCTCTCTAAAAAAAAAAAGTCAAGGCAACAAATATAAATCAAGCAAGTATCTGCAGGGCACTAAATTGAGTGTTGAGAAGAAGACAGACAATTCCAAAGCAAAAGGTACAGCCTACTTGGGGAAACCAGACATGACCATTTTCCAAGGCAGGGCTTCCAAAATGTCTTGGAGTCATCAATGTTGAGTAAAGTTCTGGTGAGAGACTAGTGTCCAAACAAGTCTGGTGCCCACCTCACCTCCACCTTGGACCTCTCATCCAAGTCACCAAATAAGGACTCAAGAATCCTCTGTTTTCACCTCTACTCCAGAGGCTCCAGGGCTGAACAAGATGCAGAAGTCTGAACACCTAGCCCACTCTGAACTCAACTAGACAGATCATTCTTTAATGCAATTCTCACTCATTCTCCAGAGAATGGATCCAATCCGTCTCCTCTCTTCGCAGGATCTCAGCACCCCCTCAGTCCTTCAGATGACCTTGGTTCCCAATCCCAGAGAAGACTGAGGTCAGTTTTCTTAATGAGCTTAGTAAGGGCTCTACTGTCTGACCTGTACACGTGACCTGAAAACCACCTGGTCTTTTCCCATAGCCACAGAGGAAGAAGTACCCCTCCATCCCAGAGATAACCTCTTCGCCTGGGAATTCTCATCCTTTGCTGACTTTTGAAGAAGCTGGTGCCCATTCTGGTACCCCACCCCCACACATACCACCTTCTATCACCTTCAGTGTCTACCACTACCTCCTCCCATGATTTTTTCAAACACTCAAAGATTTTTCTCTCTCTTTAAAAAACAAAACTTCACTGGACCTGATAACCTTTAAAAAAATTTTATTGAAGTATAATTTGCATGCATAAAATTGCACATAAGTCTACAAATCACTGAAAGTGCACAAACAGATCTCACCTATCATCAAGAAACAAAAGAGTACCAGTACTCCCAAAATACCCCTTCAATTACCATCGTATTAAGTCTCCTTACTTTTATTACCAAACCTCTTCAACAGTGGTCTATTTTCGTTTTCATCACCTCCTCATCTATTTCAGCATAAGCATCCCGTCTTCAGTGAACCCTCGCCACACGCATGCAGGTGAGGCTGTTGATCTTTCATTACGTTCTCAATGTACAGCATGCAATCCTTTGTGTGTGTGTCAGGCAACCCCACCAGACTGTTATTCTCCATGTGGGAAAGATGATTTCTAACTTGCTGGTGTAGCCCCAGTGCCTGGCACTTATTAGGTTCACAGCTGGTGTTTGACACTTGAATGAATGAATGCAAGCATGAATGAAGAGATCCACTCACTTAAATCTAGTGTTCGCTGAAATTGATCAGTCTTTGTCCAGTTCTCATCAAAAGTAATCATGATATTTAGCTGTCAAAACTCAATGGCTAGGACCATGAAGAATGACTAAAAAATTATACTGTTCCAATAGTTGGTTAAGCATTCTCTTTATATCCAAGTATTTGAGCCTGTTATGTGCCAGTGGACTGGGATACAGAGAAGAGACAACATCTTGCACCCACCCTACAAATTAAAGCTGTGACATCACTCCCAATGGTACTCTGTCCTTCCATGGCCACAGACCCAACATGGAGTCCTGCCAATCTTTTCCCCTAACTGCTCCTAGAGATACTCCTCCCTCTCCCCACAATCTCCTTTCCAGGAGAATAAGAAGTCAGAGACAGGAAACCCCCAGGAGCCCCAGACCCCTCCCCCAGTCCCCTTTTGTCACATCCAATTAACCATCTGCCAGTCTCCTGGGTCTCCCTCTAGGCCCACTGTCCAGCTGCCAACTGAACACTGTGTTTCCCCACCCCCATTCCCCATAGATGCCCATTGTCCCCAGGCTGCAGGGTAAGAGTGTAAAACGCAAGGGGTGTAGGCACATTCCCAGACCCTGTCTGCCATACCCTGGAATAACTGTAACTGCAAGCTTAAAAATCACATCCCTACCTACCTAACTATGCACAAGGAAGGGAGGAAAGAAGGAAGGAAGCAAGGGAAGGAGGAAGGGAGGGAGGAAAGATGGGGAGGGTATCGCAGGGGAGGGGAGTGGAGAGGAGGAAGCAAGCTACTGAAGCATAATTTTCATGATTTGGAAATTCTAACTAATAATATATACAATATAGTTTTACTAGTAATATTATATATAGTCATATTCTATTACTAGTAATATAATTCCATTTCTATTACTATTTACAATATGAATATAACTATCACAATCTATAACTACCAAATCAAGTGATCCTGATAGGTAAGATTTTTTTTCACCCATTTTACTCATGAGGAAACTGAAGCTCAGAGAGGCTGTACCTTGCACAAGGTCACACAGCTAGTAAGTTCCTGTACTAAGACTCTATGATTCTGAAACTGAGCCATATCTAAGGAAACTCCCACCTCCTCCTGCTCTCGGAAATATAAACCCAGTCCCCCACAGCCCACCTTTTGGAAACAGGAACCCCTGGATTCCTACTTCCATCCCCTAGAGGGCCATATAAGATGCCTCACTTGATGACAGTTCTTGGGTTTGCCCCTAAAATGAGAGCTGAAGGGAGTACTTTGGGGCCAAAGGAACGGGTGTGCTCATTGGCATCTTTCCTCTGGTGTGAAGGGTTCCTCTTCATGGAGAAAAACGGGACAAGGGCTCCTCCATGACCCCTGGTCTGCTTCCTCTTTCTTCTAAAACCTCTAGAGGCATTAAGGAAACCGAAAATTCAAGAGCAGGTCCATCCCTCACAGAGACAGTACCCGACGGCCAGGCATGCCCTGAGGGGGCATGACCCCTCCTCAGGAGTCTGCCCCTACACCTTCTTGTCTGAGTCCTCCTCCTTCTGTCCTGTCCTCACTCACCCTCCACCCCACCCCCAACTTGCCTTTCTGACTCACACTCTGTAGGAGGTGATTCTGCAGACCCCTCTACAGCCTGAAGCAAATCCCACCTCAGCCTGCCAAAGGAAGCCACTAGCGCTTCTAAAAGGATTGCTATTTTGGGACCTCCCAGCCTTGCTTTCTAGCTTCTCTGTCCAAGGGGCCTTCTAGAGCCACACCAACCCAGCTCACCCATTTCACAGCTGCCTTCAGCTTGAACTATCCGCCCCAAGCACAGGACCACAAGCCCCTGGGTCTCCAGGCCAGCTGATGCTCTCTGTGCTGGGGCTGTTGACCAAGCGCATTGTGCCCTCAGCAGAGCTGCTGGCCAGCCCACTACTTTACTGAAGTCCGCCTTCCCCCAGTCTCCTCCTCTGGCCAAGGCTCACCCCCCAGCTACCTTGAGATCCACCCTCACAGGCTCATCCAGGATCTACTTCCTTCAACTGCTCCTCTTTTCTAAATATTCATTACCTTCCCCAAGCCTGCCTTCTCCCTCCTCCCCACCCGTAGGTATTCACAGATCTTCCCTACCTAAAAAAATCCTCCCCTCAACTCTGCTACCCATCTCTAACTACCTTATTATTTTTAACCTTCCCTTCACAGCCAAACCTTTCCAAAGAGTCATCTATATGCACTCCCACCACTTCCTCCCCACCCACTCACTCCCCATTTCCCGTGAAATTTGAATTCCACCTCCCATACACAAGTGAAACTGTTATTTCAAAGGTTACCAGTGATCTCCCAGTTTCCAGAACCCACAGGGTTTGCTCAGTCCCCCTCTCCCTCAACCCCTCTGCAGCATTAGACCCTATTGATGACCGGACTGTTTCCAAGCCCTGCTCTCTCCTGGTTCTCTTCCAGCCCTTCACTTGAGTCTACAGCTCTGTCCTTGGCCCTCTGCCCTTAAGACTCTATATGCTTTTCATTTATTATCTCATCTATTCTGATAGCTCCAGCCACAACTTCTTACGGATATCTCCCAAATCTATATTTCAGGCTCTGGCCTCCCTCCAAAGCTCCAGCCTCCCTCCGCTATCTGCCTACTGAATCAACACCTCCCTAAGCTATTGCACTGACACCTGAAAAGCAACACGTCCCAAAGTAAATTCCCAAATCCTGCCTCTCCTCCTGCCTCCCCACAGCTGCTCCTCTTCTTCCTTAACTCCTAATTTTCATTTAGGGTACTTCCATCCTCCCCAGTCACCCAGCTCTAAGAGCTGGAGTAATCTTTGAGTCCTGACTCTTCCTTAACACCTCTACATCCAAGTTACCAAGTCCTGTAGACGCTACATCCACGAGCTCCCTCATATCCATCCCCTCCTCCCCATTTCCACTGTGCCATCTCAAGTTCAGGCCCTCCTAACCTATCACAGTGGTCTCCCAATCCAACCCTGGCTAGCAGTTCCTCCCCCATTGCAACTGACCCTCTGCAGGACTGCCAGATTTATCTTCCTCATCATGTCACCACCCCATTCAGACACTTTTAGTGGCTCCTGAAAGCTAACTGCAGAAAGACCAAACTCCTTGGCCTGCCATTCAAAGCCCTTGATTATCTAGGAGTCCAATAAAGGTTTAATAAATGAAGCAGTCAATCAACTTGGTCCTACCCACTTCTGATTTTTATCTCCCATTGATCCTCCACCTGAATCCTCTAAGTCACACAAACTGGACCACTTACTGCCCCCAAATATGCCATGGATGGTCGTGCCTTTTTCTAACACTGTTCCAATACCTTCTGTCTTCCCCATCCAAATCCTACCCATCCTTCAGGTCTCAGCTCGAGAAGTATAGCTACTTCCTTGAGAACACAGTTCATCTGCCACTTTTCACTCTCCTTGTTTATCCCTCATATCTGTGTTTTCTAGCTAATAACCAGCTCCCTTCTAATAATGCCATGGGACAGAAGGGGAAGAGACAAAGCTAATTCTCCAACAGTTTCTTACTTCCCTGTATTAATTCCTCTGTTCTCCCAGCTAATTCCTTCTGTTCCCTCACTTCTCAGCAGACACGATTTCAAGCAGCTCTATTGATCCAACAGCCCTGTGGCTGTCAATCATTTCCTAGTTCTTTTGCTGCCAGTCATTCACACTCAAAGGCGTGGCAGGAGGAGTCTGAACTGCACGCAGACAGAGAAGGAGCGGGAAGGGACTGATTCACTGCACCCACCTGAGGCTCAGTGGAAGCAGGAACCCCATTCTCGCTGGGCTCCTCCAGATGGCATGGGGCCATGTGGGCCAGGGTCTGGGGAACTGGCATTTATATACTTTTGTGGAGGAGGAGAGAACAGGAGTGCCCTGATTTGTTGTAAGGAGGATGCCCCATCCAGTCCCTTCGGGAAACCAAATTGAGAAGGATTGAAAAATGTCCCATGAAGGTCAGATTAAATAAGATAATACTTGTCAGAGGTGGTACTTAGAGTAATAGAATGTTTGATTTGGAAGGAACTATCTATACATATTTGGACAGAATTGTACAACTTATAAAGACCTCTCACACACGGTATCTCATTTGAGTCTCTCAACAGCCCTATAAGGAAACTGGGTGGTGGGGCGCACTATCCTCATCTTACACAGATGTTACTCACTTGCCCAAGTCATGCAGATAAGTAGAGAGCAAAGGGGAGGGTTCACCTCCTGCTCTCTTGCCTGACCTTTTTGGCCTCTTTCACATGCTTTTTCTCCCTTTCCCACCCCTTAAATTCAAGTGCTCCCTGAGGGGGGTATTGTAATTCTATTCATTTTCCTTCCTGCTCGATTTTCTTTCTTGCAATGATTTTATACACTCCCAGAGCACAGTACATGGCTGCACTAGGAACTCGATAAATATTTGTCAAACAAATGATTAAATTAATGAATGAAAAAGAGCTGAGGCCCAGACCCTAGCGTTCTGATTCCACCCAGGCTCCTGCACCCCATCATGACGCCTCTCCAGCACTCCTGCCGCCCCGTGTCAAAAACCCTGCACAGTACCCCTTCTGGAGATTGCCTCAGCCTCTGTGCCATCACATTCGCTTAATAATAAAAACAACAGGAACAGCTAGTATTTCTTGTGCTCCTAATGTGGGTCAGAAACCACTAGATGCTTTTTACACATGTTTTTCCTATTTAATCCTCTCAGCCTGTGAAACAAGCATCCTTGGTCCCATTTTGCAGAAGACTGAGGATGACATAGATTATATAATTTACCCAAGATTCTGCCCCTGGTTAGTGCTGAGCCTATCTGATCCAAAGCCCATGGTCTTCTGGCTATAACCAGGGTCTCTCAGCCTCAGCACCACTGACATTTGGAGGCTGAAGAATTCTTGTCCTGTGCATTATAAGATGTTTAGCGGCACCCTAGACCTCTACCCACTTGATGCCAGTACAACCCCCCTCCCTGAGTTGACAACCCCCAACAATGTCTCCAGACATTGCCAAATGTTTCTTGGAGGACAAAACTGCCTCCCGTTGAGAACCACTAGACTATACCATACTGCCCATCTCCAGAAGTAAACTACCAAGTTCCAGAACCAGAAAGAAGTTGGAAAAATAAAAGTGTTCATTCTCCAACGTCTGAAAAGGACCTCTAGTTCACCTGTTCTAGTGTTTATTGACGCCGACAGGCAGGAGTATTTTTTGTCACTTCTCACCTGATTTCTTTCTGTAGCTTCAGTTCATTCCAACACCTCTTCCATCCCCAAGGGATTATCAAGTACAATTGGACAGAATGTGCCAATAATTGAGTTCTTGATGATTGGTGGCACAAGGATAAAGCAAAGCCCCCCAAATATTATGGAGGTGTACCTAAATGTTGTTGATATGTTCTAAAATATCTTAATGTAGAAAGAGCCTTCCCTCTTCAGAACAACAAAGTCCTCTCAATACTCCATCAAAAGTTCTTGGGAAATGGCGTGACCAAAAGCCCAAATCATGATGGGCTTAAGTGGAGGAGAATCAAGAAGGAATGGTGAATATTGAATTAAGTGTCACGTTCACATTCTGGAGCATCAAACACAACGTCAAAAAGAGATGTTTTCCTTTGCTGCAAAAGAGAGCTCAGGAGGTAAAAGACTCTACCCCTTTTACGGTGCCTGGCAATGCCCAGACAGGGTGATATTTACTCAAAAAACTGCACACCAACATAGGTTGTTATTCCAAGTCAGATCTGGACCTGACAATGACCAGTTCTCTGTCTAGGTGGGATGGGGTTTTTATCTGAGAAAAGTCTAAAGAGTTGTACACTGAATACCAATATATCACCACCTAAATTCAGCAACTGCTTATATTTTTCTGTGTTTGCTTTATCTGCACAGGGGGGAGACAGTTTGTTTTGGTTTGGTTTTGGTGAATCACAAGCTTTTTAAAAGATCTTTTAAAGAACAAATCACTTCATTGTATGAAAAGGATAAAAACAATACAATACCTCTGATGAAGTGAGACAATGAGTACAGACAAGTGAGTGTTTATGGAATTCAGAGGAGAGAGTTGGTCTTGCGAGCTATGAAAGCTTCCAGAAGAATGTGGTGTTAAAGTCTTGACTAATAAGTTGCATTTGTAGAGTAGGGGTGAAGGGGTGGATGATTCAAAGGGAACATGAGCCAAAGTGCCCTTGGATGTGAGAAGAGCAGGCTGGCTCTGAGGTGTGAAGGACAGACTTGACCCTGAAGGCACTAGAAAGTCACTGTAGGTTCATAAACCAGGTGTGACGGAAGTAGCTCAATCTCCTTTAGGAAGTGCAATCTGCCTGCAGATGCCAATTGGAGTGGGGGTGAGAGAGCAGAGTCCAAGGGCCAAGGATAAAGGGCTAGTGAGTCCATGAGCACCATAATGGGTCTCCTGGCCTAGGGCAGAGGCCCTGAGGATGAACAGCATGGGCTCACTATGAAAGATAACAGAGTTTGTTAGAAGATTGAGATTCCTCAGAGACAATAGCAAGGTGCTAAATATCATGACTAGGAAAGGGAAGGTGCCACTTATAGGATTAAGGAAGACAAGAGGAGAAGCTAGTTTAGGGACTTGGAAAGACAGAGCTGAGTTTGAGGCTGACCAAAGTCCAAGTAACAGCAAACAGTCCAGTTAAAAATGTCTGGACTCACAAGACCAAAGCTCAACAGAAAAAAGATATTTCCACATCAATCTCATTAAATTTATCCTCTGAACTTTCTTCCTTTGAGTCTTATAGAAGGAGGTTTCTCCTCTGCTCACCAAAGTCAAGATTTTCGCTAGGGAACCTCCTCTTGTCTCACCTCTTCAGGTATCTAACTCAAAAATCAACCAAGCATCTTCAGTTCTTCCTGCCCACAATCTCTCTCCCTTCCACAAACAAACCTGTTCTGACTCTCCGACCAAAAAATGAAAACCCCTTTTCTTGGTACTAACATGCCATCTGACTAGCACCCAAACTCTTTTTCCTTTCACTGGTAAATTCTGCAAGTAATTGATTCCTACCCACCACCCCAAATCCCTGCTCTGAATGCCTCTTCTAATACTGTGCTCCCAAGAGCTCATAGTGGCTTTCTTTTTATCACATCCAGAGACACTTGACCGGCACTCCTCTTATTCAACCTGTCTGCAGCCTGTCATCACATCAGAACCCATGCTGACTCCCTGGGGTCTCCAGGATCAAGTCTCCTTTGCTGCCACTTCCTAAACAAGGGTTTCTCCCCCAAATTCTAACTTTAGCCCTCTCCTCTTCCCTCCACCCCCTCCCTCTGAGGGCTGATGCATTCACAAAGCTTCAGCTGCAGCGAGCCTTGATTCAGGAGGCTTCCAAGGCCACAATGGCAGCCCTAACCTCCCACCTGTGCTCCTGTCTGAAGTCCCGTATCTCCCACAAACCAGCTCCACCTGGATGCTCCTCAATCGCCTCTAATTTTCCACATCCAAAGCTAACAGCATTATCTGCCCTGCAAATCCAGCTCCTGTCCTCAATCAGAGTGCTTCAGTCAGGATACTGTTAGTCCTCTATGCTTCAAACCCAGCTACTCCCATTATTCTCGAGGGCTTAATTTTCTTTCCCCCCTACAACTAGTTTGTCAACAAATACCCACATTTCTGCCTTTGACAATGTCTCTCAGAGGGGTCCCTGAGTCCCCGTCCTTTCTGCCACCAACCCAGACCAAGCCCCTCTCCCTCAGTTCCAGATCACTTTTGCATTTGGATCCTTTCTCTCTCTTTCCACTTCATCTATCATATGACCCCCAGATTAACCTTTCCAAATACCACTTTCTTCAGGACATGCCCTTGCTCAGGAACTAAAGTGACTCCCTATCAGTCCTGAATCAAATCCAATCTCCTCTCTTGGGCTCCCAAGATTCTGCCTATCTGGCCTTGCCCTACTTACCCAACCCTGTTTCCCATTCCTCCTTACCCTACACCTTCTACTCAGTCTTCCCAGGATCCTCAGTGTCAATGCCTCAACCTCCCTGAGCTTTTGCCCATGATTCTCTTCCCACCCTCCATCTCCCCTTCAAGGGCTACCCTCAGTTCCACTCCTCTGTAGTTCTGCCAACTTTTTATCTTATAGCACCATAATGTTCAGCAAGTAATTAATCTCTAATTGAGCAGTAATTGTCAATCTTCTTTTAAAAGCTCTTGGAGGGTAGAAACCAATTTGAATATTTCTTTGTATCCCATAGCACCCTGGACAGCAGAAGGGTCCTAGTAGAAGCTGAAAAGACCTTGCTGGTTTTCTATTCCAACTGATTTCTATTCCCAGTTCTGAGTTCCCATATTTCCCCTCCTCTGCCTCATAACCATGATCAATAAAATTATTGTGACACACTTTCCCAGGCGTGGATCAGAGAATTCCCAGAAAGACAACACAGAATACACCAATCTATAAGAATAATGGTGGGGACAGGGGGTGTGCATGGGTGTTTCTTTCTGTCCGTGTACATGTATGGATGTAGGATTTGGGGAATGTCACAAGAACTGAAATACCAAAATAATCAGAAGAGGACAAGTAAAGAACCAAAATGACAGAATAATTGGAAACATGCCTAATTAGAGGCACAGTATGCCAGGATTTTGACAAAGCAATTGCCAGTGTGGTCTCTGTGTATGCAAAATCTTCCATCAGAAAGTAGGGGGTAACCCTGGCACTCGGGACTTTGAAAATGTGTTTGGAGCTTTTTCAACTGTTCAACTAAATAAATTTATCATCTGTCCAGCCTACCAGGTGTAGTGCTATGTTCCATAAAGATGGGGACTCAGAAGGGAGACGATTAAGAAATATGGCCTTTTCCAGGTGTAAGAAGCCCCAGCAAAAGCCCAGGCTAGAGACTGGAAGGGGGTAAGATCAAGAAGCAGAGCACAGAGGACCACTCAGGGTGGGTGGTGGTCCTAGACCCTACCACAAACAGTCTGCACCCCCTCGTACAGCTTGTTACAGGTCGTCAGTCATTTCCAGCCTCATGCGCTGAAGATTTCACCCTTCTCTGATTCAAAGTGCACATCAGACCTGGGCCCCCCTCAACAAGGCTTCCTGAGGAGGAAGAATATCCCCAACAGGATTCCATAGGAGAGGGACCCAGTCTGCTATTTACTCTGTGATTTGAGCCAGGGCTAGACAATGTAAGCCCCATGTTGTGTTTTTAAAGGCCCTGGGAAAAGTAACACATTGGGCCATTATAGGCCATTAACACCATTAACACTGTGTGAATTCATTTGTCAGAAATTAGCAAGCCTCCAGAAACTGAGATCTGCTCCAAGGGCCTGGGACAGAGAATAGACAGGATCTAGTGTTTGGATGGTAGAAAAGGCGAAGGAGGAGTGGATGCCAAAAGATAAAAATGGGTCCAGAAAGGGAAGGTGGGAAAGCTCACACTCCAAGAGTTTTCCCCAGAGCTAAGAAAAGGCAGAGTTTTGTGCCAGATGGGAGGCAAAGGGTGGATGGTAGGGGTGTCGATGAAGACGTCCTAGTGCATGTTTCCAGGTATCACTTAGCCCCCAGAACCTCTCCCCTAGATAATAAACTAAGGTTATCAGGTCAGGCACCTCTTTAGAATTCCTGCTTTGGTTCCTGGGCTGTGTGAGTGAGTGAGTGAGTGTGTGTGTGTGTGTGTGTGAGAGAGAGAGAGAGAGAGAGAGTATGTGAGAGAGAGAGTATGTGAGAGAGAGAGTATGTGAGACAGAGAGAGAAAGGGGGGGATGGGGAAGGTGTATATTAGAATCCACATCTGGGGAAAAGGAAGGAGGGAGGCAAGGCTGAGCCCTGAGAAGCAGGATAGGATAACAGGGGCTCCCTCTGCTTTCTCCAGGTCAGCTCCTATCAGCTCCTATCCTCCAGCTCTTTCCTCTTCAGACCAACTAGAAAATGAACATATGGGCTGACCAAGTCTTGACTTCCAAAGCCACAAGTCTCCCCAACAAAGCACCCCACCCCTTCCCTCAGATGACCTCCAGGGCAAGGCAATGAGGTTAGGAAACAGATGGGTGCGCAGGGAATCTTCAAAGCCGACCTGCTCTTTGACCCCATCAGTTCACGTCCTCCAATCCAATTTACAGAAAGAGGGGAGATGCCCAGGGTCCCCATAACTTACTGGACTCTTCGGGAAAAAGATTCCAGACCACATGGTTCCAGACATGGAAGATGGGGAGCTCTACCTACCGAGTTGGTGGAAGCCACAGGTAAAGAGGAGATGGAGAAACCCTGGTCATCAGAGAAACAGGGCCACAGGTGGTGGCAGATGAGGGTGGTCGGTTCTGCTCTGGGAAAGGGGCTGTGTAGCCAAGGAACATGAGGAGCTATAGACCTGGGGGCTGGGAAGTGGCAGGGGCCGAAAATAGCCGTTAAGGCAGATCTGGGGTCGGGGGCGGTGCTCTACATACCACAGGCAAGCAAAGATTCAGTGGGTGTATATGAGGGGGACGCTAACTCACACTTCCAGGAACGAGTGATTCTTATGAAAAGCTCATCCGTTCCCAGAACTGGAGAAGAGGAGGACAAGGAGGAGGTCCCAGGCGCCCACCGCCCTCCCTGCCGGGTCTGCCTCTCAAGTCTGAGACTCTGGCTCCCCACACGCACCAGGCACTACAGTCCTCGGTCTGCCCCGCTCCCGACTGTCAGTCTGCAGCCTGCGCGACTCCCGGTCCCCACTGTCCCTCTTTGCACATCGGGGCCGGGGGCCGCCGGCCGGAGAAGGGGTGCCGGCCCAGGGCGGCGGGAGCCGGGCTGACAGGCGCTGGGGGGAGGGGGCAGCCGAGGGAGGGGCGGGGGACGCCGGTAGCCGGAGCGGCGCACTGCAAAGTGATCCAACATCGCCCCATCCCCGCGCTCCGGGAGAAGGCGGCCCGAGGGGACCGCCTCTCGCCTCCCCAACACAGACTCCCGCAAGTGGGGTGAACGCCGAGGGGCGCCGAGCTCCCAGCCCCCACCCCTCCCCAAAATGCAACCCGCATTGCCATAACAACAAGAATCTCGGCCACTCCAGCCCCGGCGACGAAGGGGACTGCCCCCCAACACGCACACCCCAGCAACAGCCCTCCTTTCCCAAACTTGTCCAAGACGCCGCATCCAGGGCAGCAGCCTCCTCCCCAACCCCCCGCGCCCTGCCCAGCTTACCTGTCCGGAAAAAGGCGTCCACGTCCGAGTCGGCGGCTCCTCCTTCCTCCGCTGCCCCCTCCGGGGGGTTCATGACTGGGGGAGGGCGTCCGCGGGCAGCCGGGGGCCGGCGAAGCCTGGGGCCGAGGGCTGCTCGGCGCCCTGTGGGCGGAGGGCGCGGGGCGCAGCGGCCGCGGCCGCAGACCCGGAGGACACCGGGCTTCAAGGGCGGGCGGCCGGCCGGGGTGGCAGGGCTAGGGCAGAGGACGCCGAGGCTCCCTCAGGCAGAGGCGCGCGGCGGGCTGGGGGCGCCTGCTGCCGGCTCCCCCATGGTCCCCCTTCCCCGGGGGCGCTGGCCGCCTGCGGTCTGGCCGGGGCCGGGGTACGAGCTGCCTGGGCGCCCGCTCTCCCTCAGCGGCGGCAGCTGGCTCTCCTCCTCGCCCGTCTGCCTGTCTCTATTGTTCAGCCCTGCTAGTCTCTCCTCTTTATTTTTCCTCCTCCCTCCCACCCTCCCTGTCTCTCTACCTCCTCCCTCCCTCGCTCGACCGCCCGCTCGCTCTCAGCTTCCCTCCCTCGCTCGCTCTCTGGCTCCCCCTCTGGCTCCCTCCGCCGCCGCCGCCGCCGCCGCCGCCTCGCAACTCCTCCCCCGGCTCCCGCTCCTCAGTCCCAGCCAACAATGACCCGGGCAGCGACGAGCTCAACTAAAGCTCCGGCCCGGGCCGGGGTCTCGCCGCGGCCCCCCGGCGGCGCGGACGCCTCCCTCCCCCGCCTCCCCGCGCCGGCCTCTCCCGGAGCCAAGCCCGGGCCCCGAGCTATTGTTCGCTGCTGTGCTAGGCCGGCTTCCTGAGCCCCGCAGGAAAAGCGCCGGCGAAGGAGGCGGCCAGGGAGGGGGCGGGGCCGCCGGGCGAGTCCCCGGCCACCGGGCGCAAGCCGGGCTCGCCGTGGGGGCTCTGGTGCCCCAGCCCTGCGCGCTCAGCCTCGCCCCTCGCGCGGTCCGGGCTCCGGGCCCGGCGGCCGCCTCCTCCACCCCACCCCGTTCCCAGGTGTGAGAGGGCCCGCCCCCCCAAGCTGGGCCGATCCGTCCCTAGAGGCTGGACTTTTCCCCTCTCCTTCCAGACAGGCTCTCTCCAGTCTCCTTCACCTCCTGAGCCTTTCGCATTTTCCTCACCAACTCTCCTTAGTTCCTTTCTTTTTTAGCTTTTCTCTTCCTTTTTCCCCTTTTCAACACCCCTTTAAACATCTCTGCCGTCGCTGTGACTCTTTGTCCAGTTCATTCCTATTGCGATGTGTCCCTATCTTTCCCTCTGTGACTCTCTTGTCTCTCATTTGTCTCTGTCCTGCCTCGGTACTTGGCCCGTATCTCAGCGCTCCTCTTGGACAGCTGTCAAAACTCCCTAATCCCCCGGGCCTTCTCTGTTTTGTTCTTCTCCCTCTTGTGAATGGAGAGATCCAGTTGGCCAGGAGAAAGGAGGTGTTACAGCAAGCTGAATTTCAATTAAAGTGGGGAGTGGGGCTGGGGAGGAATGGGGAAGACCTCAAAAAAGAAAGCAGATGCTGTATGGGGTAATTAATGCAGTGATTGCATTGTGCCAATTGGTTTTTTAAGCAATAATTAAACAATAATTAGCCAGTATTCTGTTTATAGTCCTAGTGACTGCGAAGCTTACAAAACAGAGGCTCTTTAAACCTGAGTACTTAACGTGGTGTGTTGGGGGCTGTTGCTGCTGCCTCATGCAGCCAGATGGAGAGGCTGTGGCCTGACCTAGTGTGTTAAAACACGCCTCACAGAAAAACCAGGTCCTAGTGTAAAACTGATGGCCTGCTACCCAACAGCCAGAATCTTCTGGATCTATCTTCGCTGACCACCTACTTGGTTCCATCTCTCTCCAGGTCAAAGCACCTGAAACCTTTCCAGATCTATTAACCGGCTGACTCTAACAGCAAACAGGATTAATTAAATATGTTTTTAGTGAACGCTTTCTGGTTCCCTGTACTTCTTCCTTTCTTTACTGAATGTCACAATTTTTTTTTTCACCCATTGAAAAAAATAAGTACAGTTGCCTGTCCCCAATCTTGGCTACATGTATCAGACCCTGTTTCTTAAAAATTAAGAGACTCTGACATCACAAGTTCATTGCCATGAGATCTAATTCATCTGGTCCTAATAGCCTGAACTGACTTAAAGTAGCCAGATGCTCCCTTTCTTACCACCTTCCCTGACAATGAAAGTACTTCTCGTTTGTCTTTTCTAAATTTTGCCTTCCCCTTTACCCTGAGCCGAAACCCTGGCCTGCACTCCCACACGTGCACATGATGGCAGAGCTGTTATTAACTGGCACCACTGTGCAGATAGAGAACCGGAGGCCTGGCAAGAGCATTAGCTTATCCCAAATTCAGAAGAAACATAACATGTTTAGAGAAAGGTTCATATTAAATTTTCAAAAGATGTGGACAAGAATGGGGGAAAACCTTATGTAATGACACATATATTTTTGAGAGGAAATTTTGTAATGACGCAGATATTTTTGAGAGGAAATTTCTATAAAGATTTTAGACGTGTCTATTAAGCAACTTCTATTAAGATTTTAAATGTTCATAGCTATATTAATATCAGACAAAGATTTCAGAGCAAAAGCTGTTACTAGAGATAAAGAGGCACATTTCAATTCATCAACTGCACATAACAATCCTAAAATTTTTTGTATCTGGGAGAGTTTCAAACTATATGAAGCAAAACTGATAGGACAAAACAAGGAGAAATAGACAAATTCAAAAGTATAGTCAGAGATTTTAACATCTGTCTCACTCAATAATTTATAAGGAAACAGATCACCAGTAAGGATATGGGAGACTTGAACAATGCTATCAACCAACTTAACTGACATATACAGAATACACCACTCAATAACAACAAATATACATTGTTTTCAAGTGCACGGCTATCAGCTGCATAAGATAAACTATATGCTAAGTCATAAAACAAGTGTTGATAAATATAAGAGGATTAACATCATACAAAGTGATATGAAAATTATACCTCAGTTGTTTTGTTTTAAAAAATCATACAATGTTCTCTGAGCACAATGAATTAAACTAGAAATTAATAACAAATATATGAAAAAATCCCCCAAATATTTGAAAACTAAAAAAATAACCATGATCAACTAAGAACTCAATGGAGATAACGGAAAGAATTTTTAACCAAATAAAGATGAAAAAACATCATATAAAAATCTATAAAATAGAGCTAAAACAGTACATAGAGGGAAATTTGTAGTACCAAAATACCTATTTTGTAAAGTCTCAAATCAATGATCTCCTGTTCTACCTTAAGAGCAAATGAAATCCAAAGCAGAAGAATAGAAAGTTTAAAAGATTTGAGCATAAAGAAATGAAATATATAACAGAAAAACAAAGGAGAAAAATCAGTGAAACTAAAAGTGAGTTCTTTGAGAAGATAGATAAAATTGACAAACCTCTAGCCAGACTGCAATAAGAAAACAGAGAGAAGACTCAAATTAGTATTATTGGCAGAAATAAGAGAAGTGACATCACTATAGATTATAGACAGGTAAAAAGAATAATAGGGAAATATTAATGAACAATTTTATGCCAACAAATTTGACAACTTAAAATGGACAAATTCTTTGGAAGACACAAACTACTAAAGCTCACTCAAGAAGAAATAGATAACTTAAATAGCCATATAGCAATTAAAGAAATTAAATTTGTAGCTTAAAAGCTTCCCACAAAGAAACTCAAGAGCATATGGCTTCAGTGGTGAACTCTATGAAACATTTAAGGAAGAAACAATACCAATTCCATACACACTCTTCCAGAAAAAGTGAAGAAGAGAGAATATTGCCCAACTATTTCTATGAGGCCAGCATTAATGATGCCAAAACTAAACAAAGACCATGTAAGAGAAAAAAACAAAACAAAACTATAGACCGCTATCCTTCATGAACATAGATGCAAAATTCTTAATAAAATTTTAGCAAATCAAATCCAATAATATGTAAAAAGGATAATACAACATGACCAAGTGGGTGGGTTTATATCAAGGAGGCAAGATGGATTCAACATTTGAAAATCTATCAATGTAATTTAACATATATTATGGATTGAGTTGTGTCTCCCAAAAAGATATGTTGAAGTCCTAATCTGAGGTACCTGTGAATGTGACCTTATTTTGAAATAAGTCTTTGTAGGTGTAATCAACTTTGGATGAGGTCATTAAGGTGGGCACTAATCCAACATGACTGGTGTCCTTATAAGAAGAGAAAAACTCCATGTGAAGACAGAGACACAGAGAAAACACCATGTTACAATAGAGGTGGAGATTGGAATGATGCAGCTACAAGCCAAGGAACACCAAGAATTGATGGCCGCCACCAGAAGCTAGGAAGAGGCAAGGAAGGCTTCCACTCAGAGTCTCAGAGGGATCATAGCCCTGCTGACACCTTGATTTCAGACTTCTGGTCTCCAGAACTGGAACAGAATGAATTTCTGTTCTTTTAAACCACCCAATTTGTGGTACTTTGTTCTGGTAGCCCTAGAAAATTCATATACCATATTTTAAAAGAAAAACCATATGATCATTTCAATAGATACAGGAAAAGCATTTGACAACATACAACATCTATTTCTGATCAAAACTCTCAGCAAACTAGGAATTGAAAGACTTCCTCAACTTAGTAAGTGGCATCTACAAAAAACCGACAGTAACATTATACTGAACGGCAAAAAACTAAATGCTTCCTCCTAAGATCAGAACAAAGCAAAAATATCCACTCTCACTCCTATTCAACATTGTACTGGATATTCTAGCCAGTACAATAAGGTAAGAAAAAGAAATTAAAGGCATCCAAATTGAAGAGGAAGAGGTAAAACTGTCTTTATTCATAGACAACATGATTGCCTATTTAGAAAATCCATGAAATCCATCAAAATGTCACTAGAACTAATAATGTATTTAGCAAGATTTCAGGATGTAAGACCAATATTTAAAAATAAATTGTATTTTTATACACTAGCAATGAAGATTGTAAATGGAAGTTTAAAAGCATCACTATTTGTATTAGCTTGGAAAAATATGACATATGAAGGCTAAATCTGATAAAAGATATGCAAGACCCTTGCAGTGTAAACTCTAATATATTCTGAAAGAAATTAAAGACGACTTAAGTAAATGGAGAGTTATACTGTGTCATGATCAGAAGACTCAAAATGCTTAAGACATTAATTTTCTCCAAATTGATCAGCAGATTTGATGCAATCCCAATCAAGATTCCAGAAGGTTTTTGTGTAGATATTGACAAACTGATTCAATGCAAAGAAACTAGAAAGCCAAAACGACTAAGAAAAAGAGGGAAAAAGTTGAAGGACTTACACTACCCAATTTCAAGAATTACTATAATGTTACAGTAATCAAGACAATGTGGTGTTGATGTAAAGATAGACAAATAGATCAACGGAATAGAATGGAGTACAGAAACAGACCCACACATGTATTGTCAATTCCTTTGCAACAAAGATCAGAGGGAATTCAGTGTAAAAAGGAGAGCCTTTATACATGGTGCTTGAAAAGCTGAAAATCTATATTCGTTTTCTATGGCTGCTATAACAAATTGCCACAAACTCAGTGGCTTATAACAACCCAAATTTTATTTTCTTACAGTTCTGGAAGTCAAAAGTCCAAAATGGGTCTCACTGTGCTAAAATCAAGGTATTGATGGGACTGCGTTCTTTCTGGAGGCTCTGGGAGAGAATCTGTTTCCTTGCTTTTTCCAGCTTCCAGAAGCCACCTGTATTTTTTAGCTTTTATCCTCCTTCCTCCATCTTCAAAATCACCTATGAGTCTCTCACACTGCCATCTCTCTGGTTCTCCACTTTTAAGGGCCCTTGTGATTATAGTGGGCCCACTCAGAATAATCTAGGATAATCTCCCTATTTTAAGGTCATCTGATTAGCAAACTTAATTCCATCTGAAACCTTAATTGCCTTGTAATTTGCTGTGTAACCTAACATAATCACAGGTTCTGAGGACTGGGAGGTAGACATCATTGGGGAAATGCATTATTCTATCACAATATCCATATTAAAAAAAAAGATAATTTGGATCAATATTTCACACTAGATACAAAATGGATCATAGACTAAATGTGTACCTAAAACTATAAAATTTCTAGCAGACACTGAAGAAAATCTTTGTGATTTTGGTAGGCAAAGTTTCTTAGCTATGATACCAAAAGCATAATCCTTAAAAGGAAAAAAGTGATAAACCTGACTTCATCAAAATTAAGAGGTTCTACTCTTCAAAAGACATTGTTAAGAAAATGAAAAGACAAGCCATCGGGAGAAATATTTGAGAGTTACATATCTGATGAAGCGCTATACCCAGAATATATAAAGAATTCTCAAACTCAAAATAAGAAAACAAACAACCCAATTTTGAAAAATTGGGCAAAAGATTTAAATAGACACTCACCTTAGCAGATATATGGATGGCAAATAAGCACCTGAGAAGATGCTCAACATCATTAGTCATTAGGGAAATTAAAATCACAATGAGACACTACAATCTATATGAATATCTAAAATAAAAAGACATTCATATCAAGTGTTGGTGAAGATGTGGAATAACTGGAACTCATACACTTCTGGTGAGATTATTAAATGATACAACCACTTTAGAAAAGAGTTTGGCAGTTTTTTGGTTTGTTTTTTTTTTGTTGTTGTTGTTGTTTTCTTTTTTTTGAATTTTATTTTATTTTTTTATAGAGCAGGTTCTTATTAATTATCTATTTTATACATATTAGTGTATATATGTCAATCCCAATCTCCCAATTCACATCACCACACCCCTGCCACCCTCACTTTCCCCCCTAGGTGTCCATACGTTTGTTCTCTACATCTATGTTTCTTATTTCTGCCTTGCAAACCAGTTCATCTGTACCATTTTTCTTGATTCCACATATATGCATTAATATATTATATTTGTTTTTCTCTTTCTGACTTACTTCACTCTGTATGACACTCTCTAGGTCCATCCACATCTCTACAAATGACCAAATTTCATTCCTTTTAATGGCTGAGTAATATTCCATTGTATATATGTATCACATCTTCTTTATCCATTTTTCTGTCGATGGGCATTTAGGTTGCTTCCATGACCTGGTTGTTGTACATAGTGCTGCAATGAACATTGATGTACATGTGTCTTTTTGAGTTATGGCTTTCTCTGGGTATATGCCCAGTAGTGGGATTGCTGGGTCTGGCAGTTTCTTACATAAACATACCCCTATGTTATGGCCCAGCCATTCTTGGTATTTACCCAAGAGAAATAAAAGCATACATCAATGCAAAGACTTGTACACACATGTTCATAGCAGCTTTATATTTATAATAGCCAAAAGCAGGATGCAATCACAAAATTCATCAAGTGATGAGATAAACAAATTGCAAGATATTCGTACTACTCAGTAATAAAATGAATGAATTATTGATATACCAACAATACATGGATAAAATAATTATGCTGAATGAATAAAAGTCAGACCAGAAGAGTCCATAATAAATTATTCTATCTATATAAAATTATCGGAAATGCAAAGTAATCTATACTTATAGAAAAGTGGATCTGTGGGTGGAGATGACCAGAACAGGAGACTGGGGGGCAGGAGCAAGCGGGTAGGATTATGAAGAGGAACAAGGAAACTTCTGGAGATGATGGATATGTCCTTGGTTGTGGTGATGGTTTCATGGGTGTATGCTTATGTCAAAACTTGTCAATTATACCTCAATAAAGCTATTTTTTAAAAAAAACAATTTTTTTTTTTTTTTTTTGCGGTCCGCGGGCCTCTCACTGTTGTGGTCTCTCCCTTTGCGGAGCACAGGCTCCGGACGCGCAGGCTCAGCGGCCATGGCTCACGGGCCCAGCCGCTCCGCGGCATGTGGGATCTTCCCAGACCGGGGCACGAACCCGCGTCCCCTGCATCGGCAGGCGGACTCTCAACCATTGCGCCACCAGGGAAGCCCCAAAAAAAAAAAACAAATTTTTAAAAGAACAGGGTAAAGCTGTAACTACTATATACAAGGATATAGTAGTTATCTTGAGGGGATTATATGGGATTTTTATGGACTATAAAATATATATATATTTAAATTTTCATAATATGTATTCTTTACAATGAGGAAAGAGGGAGAGAGAATCATGACCTGGGGAAATTTTCCACACGGTGCCTAAGAATTCAGGGTGGAGGAAGGAGGAGAGATGTTCAGTATCAAGTATTTAGAAAAAACTCTCAAATAATTTGACAGACACCCCCTTCTCTCCACCCCTCTTTGAAGATTTAAGGAGGAAGGGGACAGGATGATACAGAAGACTAGATGGAAGAATGATGAAGTGTATTGTGCCCAGAAGCCTTCAGAGTGTTACTGACCTGGGTTCTTGGACTCCTTAATCAACAGAAATTGATAACAGGCCAGAAGAGGAGTTCAGGCAAGGCTTTTATTGGGACTCATGCTGCAGCACGAGGGAGCAAGAACGAGTAACAAGTGCCCTTGCTCGTTCCCTGAGGCAGAGGCGAGCTGGTTATGGGGTGAGGGTAGGAGCGGATTGGTGGGTTTGGTCGGAGGGGTGGCTTAGGTGGTCTGCCCCGCCCCTTGGTGGTGCTGTGTGCAGGGAGCATGCGCACTACCCTGCTTCCGTTCCTGGCACCTCAGAAGTGGCAGGTGGGTTTTGGCCTTTTTGTATCTATTGTTCATAATTTGCCCCAACTGCACCTGTAGGCAGTTAATTTTATTCCCGTATAGTTTCTTTGTATCTGTTGCTGGAGGAAACATGTATCCAGGTGCAAGCACTGTAGCAGTGCAGCAAAGGGTCCCAGGCCCCAGGTCCCAGCCTGCCTCAAGAAGAGTTCAGAATTCCTAGAAATAATCAAGGAGCAAGGCGGTAAGCACCTCAACGACAGTGTGGCTGTGGGAAGGAAACGGAAAACTGTGAAAGTCACCAAGAAGGAAAAGCAGTAGCATGTGTTGATGGCTCATACGTGGAGTGGAGCAGATCTGGGCAGAAAAGAGGAAGAGGTGGTGAACTGGAATTCAAGACACCGCGGGGCACTAGGTAACAGAGAATGATGGCATGACTAACAGAAGAAAAAAATCTAGAGGAGAAACCAATCTATAGAAAGATGGGGAAGTGATTTAGTAGGATACATGATTTAGTAGGAAAGTGATTTACTTAATCTAAACCCTCATTTCATCATTAGGAAAACTAGAGAATAAAATGACTTGTCCAAAGTCACATAGCAGACCCTAGAATTCGTGCCTCCTAGGCCAGTTTTCCATGCTGCTTCCCTGTAACACATTTCCTCCTACCTGAGTATCTGAAGTGATGATGGGCATGGGGTGGTAATGTCCAATCAGCAGTTAGAACTGTAAGCACAGAACCTGGGAGGGCTAGGGGCTGGAAATATTGATTATGGAACTAGGAGCTGGCTGAAGCAGCAAGGGCAAATGAGATAAATGCTTTTCTATCCATTTCTATTAGCTTTCATCTTTAGACATATTATCCACTTGTATGTCCTGCTTTCCACTCAAATAAAATTTGCCTTAGAACCAGCACCTCTTCCTGTCTCTCCTGACTTCATTATTCGGTTCCCACAGACTAGAACTGTGGGACACTTGCTAGGCTTCTCCACCTCTTCTACTTCCAGCATCCATGCCATCATTAAGCCAAAGTTTTCTTTTGAAATGTCACCCGTTGCCCCCTTTTCCCTCCAATGCCATCCTAGCCCAGCCTTCAGCTCTGTAATCTTTTTTTAAAAAAAAAAATTTATTTATTTTTGACTGCATTGGTCTTTGTTGCTGCGTGCGGGCTTTCTCTAGTTGCGGCAAGCAGGGGCTACTCTTCATTGCGGTGAGCGGACTTCTCATTGCAGTGGCTTGTCTTGTTGCAGAGCACGGGCTCCAGGCACGCGGGCTCAGTAGTTGTGGTTCACGGGCTCTAGAAAGCGTTTGTGGCGCTCGGGCTTAATTGCTCCGCGGCATGTGGGATCTTCCTGGACCAGGGCTCGAACCCGTGTCCCCTGCATTGACAGGCGGATTCTTAACCACTGCGCCACCAGGGAAGTCCCTCAGCTCTGTAATCTTGAATTTCCACAAGAGCTTGTCAACTGGCTTCCCCAGGTAAGGTGGGGGGAAAGTAAAGCCAATGCCTGAAAAAAAAGATAGACCAGCAAGACAGACAAGTCCGAGGAACATGTTGGCCTTGGAGACGAAAGACAAGAGGGTGTCAGGGGCCAGACTGGGGTCAAAAACGGCAGATGCCACAGATAAGTGAGGGGCAACAAAGACTGGGATGTGGAGACAGGATGTGGGTAAGTGGTAGATTTCAAGGCATTTTTGCGAGAGAAAGAGGAGGCTGGAACCCGATTGCAGGAGAGCATATGTGGTGAGGGAGCAAAGCAGAGGGTGGAACCCGACTGTAGACAGAACCGGGGCCAGTGTGTGAAGAGAGAATGGGAGGAGCAAAGCTGAAACATCTGTTCGTGATGTTTGGTCAGTGAAAAAAGAATATAAGACAGTAGCTAGACCGGATGGTCAAGTGTCCAAATATTTATTTCATTTTGTTTTTCAAAATGGAGTTAGCTGTGCAGAGTTGAAGGACACAGCTGAGAGAAGAAGAGAGGGATAAAAAATTCTGAAGCTGGAAAACTATGAATACCATCGCAGAAACCGGAAGGGCGGGTGGCCTTCCCTGTTGCAGGGATCAGCCGGCATCCTGAGGGTTGGTCTTCATAAAGGAAGCTGGTGGAAGGTATTTGGGCCTCAAATCTTGATTCCCAGCCCTCCATCCATACTACACAGGAAATTTCTAACACAAAGCTGTTTCCTTTGTCACACCATATTCTGTTTAGAGTGAGCATAGGAAGTAATCTGTCCTGTTCTTTTAACACTTCCAAGGGAATGCCAAAACATCCCCCAGTCTTCACCTTGCTTGATATACGGTTGTGACAGAACCAAAGTTCTTCCTGACCTCTACTCTTAAGCCTTCCTGCTGCAATTGAAGCCCATTCCCTCTCATCCTGTCTTTGGGGAAAGCATGTGGGGGCCAAAAAGCCTGCCTGCATGAGGAAATCTGCAACAGGTAAAGATATGGATTTCCTCCAAACCCTGAGGAAGTTGCCCTCATAGACTCCACACCCATGTTCCTGTCAGCCTTGCCTATCCTGAAGAGAGGGGGTAACTCAAAAAGACAAAAGAGCATTCAAGTATACCTCAGTTTCCACTGAAATTTTGAGAGAAAGACCCCCTTAGACAGTTCAGAGATTCAGGTCCAAAGGAAGTCAGAAGAAATTCCACAGCTAATAAACCAAAGCCTATCTGAAGCTACCCAAGAAGAGTTACATGTGCTTAAGAAGTGAAGAGACACATAATCCAGTCAGCCCAGGAGCCTCTCTGTGTCACTAAGTGGACTCGAAGAGTTAAGTCTCCTCTCTGATGCCATCTCAGAGGATAGGACCTGCCAAGCATCCCTAGGAGATATGTCTCACAGCAAGTGACAAGAAAGGAATCAAGATGTGAACAAGAAAGCGAGAAACAGAAAGGTCAGGATGGAAAAGGAATAAAGACAAAGTTGGAAGAAAGATGATGATAAGAACACAACAAAATACGAGAGAGGGCATGGGAGAGGTGGAAAATGATGTAGAGAAAGGGAGAGAATGTCTTCCTGCTGTTCACTTATAGCAGAGGTTTTGTAAATAAAGTTTTATTGGAATGCAGCCATGCCATTCTTTTTTTTAAAACATCTTTATTGGAGTATAATTGCTTTACAATGTTAATTTATGCTTTATAACAAAGTGAATCAGCTATATATATACATATATCCCCATATCTCCTCTCTCTTGTGTCTCCCTCCCACCCTCCCTACCCCACCCCTCTTGGTCGTCACAAAGCACTGAGCTGATCTCCCTGTGCTATGTGGCTGCTTCCCACTAGCTATCTATTTTACATCTGGTACTGTATATATGTCCATCATGCCTTTCTTTTATTAGTGTCTATGGCTGCTTTTGTGCTACAACAGCAGAGCTGAGTAGTTGTGACAGAGACCTGTGGCCTGCAAAGTCAAAAATATTTACTATCTGGCCTTTACAAAAAAAGGTTTGCTGGCTCCTGACACAGAGTAATAATGTCATAACTTCCTCTAATGCTAGTAAGCTCTCCCTGGTCTGTCAACTATTCTTTATGCCTAAAGTTATCTTCAGAAACCATTATCCTGAAAGAAACCAAGGCGAGAGCCAAGCAATGGGAAAATTATTCAGAGCTGTAGCTTAGAGAGTGACCAAAGCAAGACTGCACCAAGATGCAAGAGAAATCTCAAAGCTGAGGAACAAATCTGACTCTCAGAAAGATAGCTATAGATGGAAAATACATATGTGTATATATATATATATATATAAGTATGTGTGTGTGAAATATGAATTTAGCCGCATGTGCTAAATACAAATCAGAAACATATACATAAATATATATGTATATTTCTGAGGAGAATTATGTTTCTGTATATACATTTTTCCTGATTAGTATTTTAGCAATGCTAAAACCACATTTTGTACATTACTAAAATCACAGTTGTTTCATGGTGATAAGATTAATACGATTTGGGAATTAAAGCAATTGATCAATACATGAATAATAATAATATAAAACTGAAATATGGATAACAGGGGAAATTAGGGAAAGAAAATAGTTTAAATGTTTCCATTATCTTCTTCTGATATTAACATGAGAGTACATGTTTGAAAGCAGTATTTTTTGTATCTCTATCCAAGGTGCTTGGTAACATGAGACTAAGGAGGAAAAAGGCTGGGAGTAAAGGGTGAATTCTACCCCATGAAATGTGAAACAGAGTCATCTAGGCTGTTCTGGAGATCTGCAAAGAAATTAAAGAACCACATGTCTCCTGCATTTTGACTCATATTTTTCCAGTCTTATCTTCCTCAGATTACTCCTCCCCAAACTCCATGAAGCCATCCCACTCTATCTTGTCCTGCGCACTCACACACACACACACACATTCATGACTCCAGGCACAAGGTTCTACTCTTCAACCTCTCAATTATCCAGCAATCCTCACGCTGTCCCCATTTCTAGGCTCCTGTTTGAAGGCAAAAACACTGCTGGTAACCTACCCAAAATCCATTCTCCTTACTAAGACAACTGCAATGTTATCCAGGAGGGCAGTGTGTCCAGCTACAATGTTCATCTTCCCCCAACTCCTCTGCAGCTAGGGGTGACCATGTAACCTATTTCTTGTCATGAGACATGACTCAGAGAAAGTCTGCTAGGGAGTTGGGGAAAGTGTTTGCCCTCCTTATACAGGCCCTCCCTTTCCCTCCCACATGCCTCTCTCCTTTCTCCATTCTCCTTTCCTTCCTTCCTTTCTTTCTTCTTTTTCCTGCCTGGTCCACAAACCGGAGGCTTGAGATAGAACAGCCATCTTGGGAGCATGACACAGCAAAGCCCCAGGCTAAGGATGGGAAGCCTAAGGAGAGAAGAAGCCTGAGACCCTGAGGACAACTTGGAGCTGCTGCATCAGCCTTGCACTTCTCATTAAGTGAGAATAACATGCCGTCATTTAGTTAAGGCTCTATAGGCAGGTTTAGGTAATGAGTAGCCTAACGCAACTAAAACCCTTCCTTCTACCTGGAAAGTCACTCTCCCCATTTCATAGCCAGTTTTTGAAGACCTACACTTCCTTCAAAACCCACCTTAAATCCCACCTCCTTAAGAAGGCATTCCATAACGTCTCAAGATTAATCTCCTTCTCTCCCGTGGTCACATAGGGCACAATTAAAATCATTAAAGTAGCATGCATATATCAAGCATGCTTCATGTCATAAATAATTACGAATGTTTATTCATACATACCACGCCACTCCCAGATTGAGAGCTACTAAGGGCAAGGATCTTCACTCATTTTGAATGCCCGGCAGCACCCAGCACCTTGTCCAGAGCAGTCACTCAATGAAGGATTGTTGAATTACTTTGATAGGAGACATGCTCTCCCTTCCCAAGTATATATTATGGGTCATATTAAAACACCTGGCCTCTATGTATATAGGGTGGAAAAGTTACCAAATGGAAAATAGACTTTAGAAATCCTGGTCATGTTTTGACCACATTTTGACAGTTTTGAAACTGTACAGCCTATTGCTGACTAATGGACCAGATGTATAAACTGAAGTTAAAGAAGGGACAGAAATGAGATGGTATTTAAAGCCCAAGACTGGGCCTATATACTGTCAAAATAGTATACTGGTTTCACCAAACTCAACCTCAAAACAGTATCTGCTGAAGGTAGACCCCTATCTACAGCAGTTAATCCAACTTTTACACTTCTACTGCTTATTTATTTCCTTTGTTTGACAAATTTTTTTTGAGCACCTACTATGTGCCAAGCCTAGAGTGACCAATCATCCTATTTTGCCTGTGACTGAGGGGTTTTTGAGATGCAGGATGTTTAGTGCTAAAACCAGAGAGTCCCAGGCAAACCAAGATGGTTGGTTACCCAAGAAGCTCTGTTCTCAATACTGGATATAAAGCAGTAAAAAAGACAAATGTGGTCGCTGCCCATGTGGAGCTCTACAATCTAGTGGGCTTTTATTGGGGGGATCCTAGTAATTACAAATAGGTTTGCAGCCTTTAACTATATTTTCAAGTCATTCAAGTTAGATTTTATTACACAGGAATCAAGTCCATCCAACACTTCCAGGTGCTAACACCACAAATCTCTCAGCACAGCTGGCTGTCCATGTGGAGGAAAGATGAAGGATTTGGAACAGGAGAGTAAGCAGAAGTTCAGTTCATGAATGTGGTCATTGTTCTGCCGGCTGTGAATTCCAACCAACTTTAATCACAGCCTGGACCAGTCATCTGTTGTTCTTGGATCAGCAGGCAGACTCTATCTTCAGGTTCTCAGCCCTCTTTGTGACACAGATTTTGACCTGTTGGGTGGAACAGTGCCTTCTGTGGAAAGGGCCAGGAGATGTCAACTTTCCCTGGGGGAGTATGGAGGTAATCTGACTGTGGCATCTGCTGAGGTAGCCATTGCAACTTAGTGGGGATATGGCTTTTTCTCCATCATTGATCCATCTGCATTCCTCCTATAGCTGGATACTGGATTAAAGAGAAAAACCCTCTCACTCTTAGGTCAAGGGTATATGATGACTTATTCCCCCTCTCAGAATGTCAACCCTTCTCCCAGGTAGATACAGGCAGCCCTCTGTATCCACAGGAAATTCAAGGACAAAGTCTATTTAAGAAAAAATTTAAAGAAGTTAAAAAAAAAAAAAAGAGCCTACATGGCACAAAAGCCAAGGCATAGCGTAGTATCTCATAAACAACAGGAAGGGTCACCCCTATAACAAGTTGTGAATCAATATTCTAAGTAAAGTAAGTAAGTGGCTTTTCAAAAAAACTTCAGCCACATAGCAAGGAAATATCTCTTTATACAGCAGACCCTCTTTATCGGTGGATTCTGCATCTGTGAATTCAACCAATAGCAGATCAAAAATAGTCAGAAAAAATTCCAAAAAGCAACTTGAGTTTGCCACATGCTGGCAACAACCTACATCACATTTACAGTGTATTTACAACTATTTATATCATATTTACACTGTATTAGAAATAATCTAGAGATGGTTTAAAGTATAAAGGAGGATGTGCATAGGTTAAATGTAAATACTACGCCAATTTTTTTTTTTTTTTTTTTGTGGTACGCGGGCCTCTCACTGTTGTGGCCTCTCCCGTTGCAGAGCACAGGCTCCAGACGCGCAGGCTCAGCGGCCATGGCTCACGGGCCTAGCCACTCCGCGGCATGTGGGATCTTCCCGGACCGGGGCACGAACCCGTGTCCCCTGCATCGGCAGAATACTACGCCATTTTATATAAAGGACTTGAGCATCCCCACATTTTGGTGTCTGTGAGGGTCCTGGAACCAATCTCCCATAAATACCAAGGGACAACTGTAATATGCTCTTCTGAGTTTAATAATCTGAAGTTCCTGTGCCCCACAGTAGCTATCAACGCAACAAAGGCTTAAGGTCTTGGTTCCTCCATTCCCAGAATCAGTGGATTACTTCTTACTCTGTGGTGGACTTTTTCTCTTCTATCTCCAGACTTTATTTCTGTTAGGCTTTAGTAACCACCAATTAGTTTTCTACAATTGGCTAGACACCATGCTAGGTATTTTTTATATCCATTATCTTATTTAAACAATAACTCAAAGTAGATATTGTTATTCCCACTTCCAGATGAAGAAACCAAGGCACAGAAACATTAGGGAACTTTCCCTGGGTCACATATTATAAATGGACAGAGCATAATTTGAATCCCACATAATTTGAATCTCTCTCAGACCTTTCTGAGAGGTGGTTTGATGCTCTGAAAGGGAACAGATCTTGCACACTTAAAGATAAGTGTGAGGGCTTCCCTGGTGGCACAGTGGTTGAGAGTCCGCCTGCCGACGCAGGGGACATGGGTTCGTGCCCCCGTCCGGGAAGATCCCACATGCCGCGGAGCGGCTGGGCCCGTGAGCCATGGCCACTGAGCCTGCGCATCTGGAGCCTGTGCTCCGCAGCGGGAGAGGCCACAGCAGTGAGAGGCCCACATACCACACACAAAAAAATAAGTGTGAGAAGAACTTTGAAAAGAGAAGCAATTTGGGGTCTGTTTATTTCTAAATTTTGCTTGGGGAGAGGGCGGGTGGAACAAGGAACACACTCCAAATCAGGGAGAGCGGCTGGACAAAAGTGTTGGTCTATTGCCCTGCACTAGATCAAATGTTAACTTAATTTATAACTATATGTGAGTTTGTGCTTTGAAGCAATAAGGAATTAATTTAAAAACCACCTTAGAGGGTTTTAAGAATATTTTTTTCAATAAACAAAACTAAAATGCTTAATTTTATTTCCATGGAAATTTTTATGGCAAAGATGCTTTAAGTGGCCTAGAATTACCCTTTGGAAAGATACAGACCAGAGAAGTTAGGGAGTTCTCTCTTTGTTGTTCCTCCTGGGCAGCTTTATCACTGAGGCACAGCATTGTGGGTCTCCGAGCCTGACCACACCACTACCCATGCCTTCCGTCAGTACAGTGGTAGGATGTTGCAGGGACCCCAGAACAGCTTTTACAAATGAGGCAAGAAAAGCCTAGAGCCATGTATCCCCAGGGTCTTGCCGATGGCCTGATTTGTAGCAGGTACTCAATAATTTTATTGAATAAATGAATAAGTGAACAAATAAATAACGCGATTTTTTTAGAAGGTCACACAGCAGGGACAAAAATCCAGTGTCCTAAATCTTCACTCCATCTTTGATCTAGTTACATCATTCTCTGGGTAAGCCTGGCCAACTTTAAAATGGATATTTGGATATCAGAATGAATAGGGCACTGTGCCTGACTTAAGCAATACCCCAAATTTAATTACAGATGTGGAAAAGATCGAGTTGGTGAAGACCTTCTGCTATCTAGATGCCAAGACCATTCGGTGTGGTTGGTTTGATTTCTAATGAGCATCTGCTCCAACTCACCAACCCCTTTACACTTTCATACAATGCACAGCTCACGTTACAAAGTCAACAATTCTTTATTATCTGCGTGGCCATTCACTCTTTTGCTGTCTCTCCCTGGTAATTGTTTAATCTGGCTTCCCCTACCACATTTCTTGGCTGCCTGCTCCCCCCCTGCCCCTGTCAATCAGGTTGTACTCGGGGAACGTAAAGGCACAGAGAGCATTCCAAAGTGAGTTATAATTGATGAGGTGTTTATCTACTGCTTTGGATTAGCCCCATGCCCTGTATGGATACACACAGCTTTGGCTGGTTGAGCCACCATCCGCGGATGGGGGTGCTTCTAAGATGTAGTCTCAGCTTTCCATTGTCTGTGCTAAGAGAGGTGACAAGGAGTGTGGACGCACAGCAGATACATTTTTAAAAATCAAGGTATAATTTACACCCATTTTAATTCCACATGTTAATGAGTTTTTACAATGTTCTACACCTGTGCTACCATCACCATACTTGAGACAAAGCACATTTCCAGCATCACAAAAGTGCACTTGGGCCTCATCTCTGTCAGCCTTCCCCTACTTTGGCCTCAGGCAACCACCAATCTTCTTTCTATCACTCTAGATTAGATTTGTCTTTTCTAGGGTTTCATGTAAGTGGAATCAGAGAGTATGTACTCAACAAAAGTTATTTTTACTTGACTTTGAAATAGCTTCTCTGATTTCCTTCCCAGTGATGTCTGGTTCAGGCTGATATTAAAATGAGTTCGTGTTTCCAGCACCCACACTGATTTGACAGGGCGGGCAGAGCTAGGACTTGGAGGAAACCTGAGAGGTAAGAAGCAGAGGCTGATGAAAATAATTACTGGCAATGAGAAGAATGCTGGCTCTTCCCAGCATTGGTAGAATATGATCAAGAGTGTGTGACCACTTTGTGCCCTGAACCCATTTTCAGTGTCGCTCAATACGGCTTCTCCAAAACCTAACTGCCTGGGAATTTTGCCTGCTTTGCCTTGAATGGGCATTTTATTTGGAAACTCCAGGCTCCAGCCAGCCCCTCTCAGCCATGGAGTCATTGCACCCTCTGGTGTAAACACAGGGATCTGTCAACCCCATGGCATGAGGCATTCCCACCCCACAGCCATCCATCACCCACCACAGCCCTGCCCTGGAATGTCAGCTCCCTCCAGCTGCTGTTAGGTTCATGGGTCAGAGCTGAGCTTGTGAATACATGAATGTACAGGGATCCCAAGAGTTCAAGCGCTTAAGAGAAGACAGGACCAGAGAGAAGGGAAACCCCAGAAAAGACAGAGCAAGCTAGACGTGAAAGATGAAGAGGTGAAGGGCAGAGGCCCAGCCCGAAAAACAAAGCAGGAAGGAATAGAGGGATGGACTTTCTTTTCACTCTGAGAGAAATCCTAAAAATTCACTCCTCTGTCCAAATAAATAGATTCAGACCCAGGCTATGAAAATCCTTGAAAAGTGGGTTTTAACAAGGAAATGCTGATAAATCTTTTCGACCACCTACAGCTCCAGGTGCTGCTGGACCTGCTTAATTCCTTTAAACCTCCAATAACTTGAACAATGGTGTTTAAAGTCTCGTAAATCTTCACTAGCTTAGAATAGGGCTTCCCTGGTGGCGCAGTGGTTGAGAGTCCGCCTGCCGATGCAGGGGACACGGGTTCGTGCCCCGGTCCGGGAAGATCCCACATGCCGTGGAGTGGCTGGGCCCGTGAGCCATGGCCGCTGAGCCTGCGCGTCCGGAGCCTGTGCTCCGCAACGGGAGAGGCCACAACGGTGAGAGGCCCGCGTACCGCAAAAAAAAAAAAAAAAAATAGGGAAATATAAATCATGTTCAGGAGCTTAGGGGTAGGGAAAGAAGATGGGCATCCCATTGCCATTTAAAACCACACCACAGGCTTTTCATCAAATTATTCCAAGGAAAGCTGAAATGGGAAATGCTCAGGTTTCCAAGCTGTGGTTCCATGCGTTCTCAATTTGTTCTTTTTCCTTTTCTCAGGGGGTGAGGTGGAATGTTAGGGAGTGTTGACAGGCTATTTAGTTGGAGAGAAAAAGACTGCAAAGACCTAGCACATTTAGTCCTATTTTTACACAAAATAAAACCAAAACCAAACAACAATAATTTTTAAAAGAACGAAACCTACTGCCAGAAGTTATTAGAAAACAGCACTGTTTCCAGTAAGGTAACAACATAAATGATGTCTAGTTTTTGTTAAAATATTAATTCATGCCAAAATATAAAAGTTATGGATACTATGCTACTAATAGTATATTTATCTATTTCTAATCTAACCTAATTTATCTATTTCTAATCTAATCTATCTATTTCATCCTCACAGTAGCCCCATGAGAAATATTATTTTCTCTGTTTTACAGATGAGGAAATGAGGTTCAGATGGTTTAAGTAACGCACCACCAAGTCGCACAGCTGGTAGATGATAGAGCAAAAGTTCAAACCCAGAGTTTGTTTTGAAAGCCCTTATCTTATCCAGGATGCCATCTATTGGGCTGGCCAAAAAGTTTGTGTTTTTCCATAACATCTTACAGCCTACCCAATACCTTCTGGGCTGCAGTGGAACCAGCCACAGACCACCTGGAATAATTCCATATATCATGCTCTGAGAATTGATGTGTTTTCCTCTTTCTCTTTCTTGGCCTGGTCCCATGAGCTTTTCAAACCCTGAAGTCTTAGAAAAGTCTGCTATATTAGTTGAATCTTTACTGAAAATTCAGACAAGGCAGAGAAAATGAGAGTCCGTCACTTGTGTTGCTTGCTGCAAGTCGCAGTCTTCTTGCCGTGATGTACTACCAAGTGATCCTGGAGAAACCTCTGAACTTTAGTTTCCTCACCTATTTAATAAGGATGTATATGACACACCTTTGGAGTTGTTATGAGGATTAATGTGTGGGAAAGCAGTCTGGAGACTGCAAAGGCCAAGCAATTGCTGGGTCTTATAATGATTATGGTACCTTAAATATAGTAAGGAGGAACAGCCCCTTTCCAATGCCAGCTTCACAGACAAGAGAAAAGGGAAAAGACATTTCGGTCACTCGGATGGAGACCAGAACTCATTTCAAAACACTCATCATTGAAAGACCTGAGAGAGGGAAAATACATGTCTCTCTACCATCACTTCCCAAACTGTCTTCAGTGGGATATTGACAGATGGTTCCTTCAAAAGTCTGTGGCCAGAGAGATTTGGAAAACACCATATATGTGATCCCTCCCTCAGGGAATCACAATGTACTCTGTCTTAAAGGTCGTGAGAAGTCCTACCATAAAATAGTCTCTGCTTGATCCAGCAATTCCCAAACATTTGACCATAGGAACTTTATTTTGGGATTTCCACTTATTAAGCATCTCCCAGAACACGAGGGAACACAGTGTAGGGGGTGCCATTCTCAGTATCCACAGTTCCTCTCACTCACCGTCAGCACAGAATCGGATCTACTCTCATTCATTCCACTGTGACCCGTGTTCCTTCATCAAACACTTACATCACAATGAGGAGACCCCCAACGCCTGTGAACACGTTGTTACAGTACCAGGCTCTTCACAGGGGAGAGTATATACAGCACATCCCACAGATCTCTGGGTTCAGTCCCCACTGCCTCAGACAAAAACAGAGGAACAAGAAGAGGAAGGGGTGCCTGTCTCATTCAGCGGCTCTTCTGCAACGTGTGTTTAATGATGCTAACTTAACACTAGAGAATCGTCTTCATTTGCTGTCCTTCAGAAGCCGACCTTGAAACAAGGATTTGAGAGCAAGTAGTTTGTTTGGGAGTTAATCCAAGGAAATACCAGCAAGAGAGTGAGGAAGTGAGTCAGGAAGGGGAAGACAGCCAATAAAAAGTGAATTATTAAGCCAACTATAGCTTAAGTAGACAGCTATAGCTTAAGCCTACAGGGAAACAGTGTAAAACACACACTTCCGCATTATCCCACCCACGGGATGAGGTTGCTGGGATAGTCACACATCATCTCCCATCACTCGTTGGTTGAAGGATGCTCTGGGTTGGTGGGGGGGCGTGTAGGGCAGTTAAACTTCCAGAACTTCTGAGCCCCCATGTATCTTGGGCATAGTAACCTTCCAGGGTTCCAGATAAAGTCTTCAAGCACCAACTTGTAGATACGTGCAGTTGGACGATGTCTGGAGCCCACTGAAAATGATAAAACCTGAGAGATATGGGTCTGCCTCACCGTGTCTCATACTTGCTTTGTATTTTCAGATGGGAAAACCAAGTTTGGAGAAAGTTAAATGTACCCTTACTTCCTGAGCAGCTGTTCCAGGTATTTTTGAGGTGCAGGGTGGGCAGAATGTGACCTTGAGTCTATAGTCCCAGGCCAAGAAGATAACTGAGCCGAGGACACAGGCGACCGACCACCTCTCCTCTTCCCCCTGAGACAGTGGCTATTGGACTTTTTCTGGCTCCACATCACTAATATTGCTCATTACAAGCAGTGATTCTCAACAGCTAAAGGTGAGGAGAAGCTACATTCCACCAGAGCTGTGCATGGGAATCCAGGGGGTCAGAATCTGTACTTAAAATATCTGTTTATATGGCTGCCTCACTCCCACACCTGATGCTAGGTCACTGTGATAGCGGTAATAGGAACATAGGATGGGCTAAGGACTGATCAGATGAGGCAAGTCAATGTGCCTCTGAAACCAGCAACTATTTTCAGCTGAAGGCATCACTTTTATCTAAACATATAAGAAAAGTTACAGTGCGGCAGCAAAGGAAGAAGTTTTCACTGTAAGTCAAGGATGTTTGAGTGTTTCAAGAAGTTGGCAAAAGACCAGAGTTTAGGAGAAGCTTCAAGCAAAATTGTAATTGACTCAATTTATGGTTGTTCAACTTAAGACCATCATTCAACATCCAGTTAAGTTGAAAGTCAGAGGTTCCCTGTTCTGTTTCAAGGGATTATTACTTTCTGTTCCCTTTTCCCCACATCTTACCTGCTACCCTTCCTCTTTCCTTGAGTTCATTCCTATTATATGACATTTACAGATGTGGCTAAATTTGGAGCAATGTCAGTAATTTATACCGAAGGGAACTCAGTTACTTTGTCTCCACAGTGTTCCAAATTATAAAACCTGATTATACCTATGGTTTGAACCTCTATTTCGTCAGGTTATGGAAAATAAGTTAAAGAGAAGGAAAGGCAGCATTTTAGGAAGGGCCAGGGTAGAGATTCCTCCACCTAAGTTGTGCTTCTTTGACCAACATTACATCAAATGATTCTTTGGCCCTTAATAAAAGTAGCCATCGGTGCTTATAATTTTCTCTCCAAGTTCCTAAGCATTTTCACTCAAAGTGCCTCCTCTCTTGGTTGACATCTTCATTCCTAGATACAGCTTTCAAGGGAGGCAGCAACAATACTGCTTCACCTGATTCTGACCTCTCCAAGCTGGAACTTCTTTTCACAGCTCCTCTAAAGACAATGGCCTATACACCATTCATGATGCTAGAGATACTTACAAGAGTGGAAGAGTGGCTTTCAGATATTGACTAAGAACCTCCATCCATCTACCCTTTATCCCTGGGAAGAGAAGGAACGCAAGCCATCTTTACTTCTCCCCATGTCCCTCACCTCTGTACCTCAAGAAGAGGTCATGCCAGTGTGATGGAGAGATCTTAGCACACTGAGTGGGAGTGGCTTAGAAAAGATGGTGGGCCCCTCTCTGCCACCCTCCTTTCTCCCTATTCCCTTTGCATTGCTGAAGAGGGCATCTGGCTCACAGTTTTCTTCTCCCATGCCTGCTGCAGTGCATTCATCTTTTTGGCGTCTTGGCCCACGAAGGTGCCCAAACTTGGGTTTGTGCTTAGGAGAAGGAACAGTATAGGTAAGCCTCTGGCCTCTGAGTTGTGCTCTAGGCCACCTAACAGAGCTTTCAAATGCAAGCTCCTTCGTCATTGCTCCCTGTGCATGTATTATCCTTAGGAACCTTATGGAGAAGAGAGAGAGAGAAGATTATGTCCCTTGTTTGGGAAAAGGATTTGAGCATTTCCTAGGTGTCCTGGCCTCCTAATTCACCAACTGTTAATGTTTTGCCACATTTGCTCTATCTATATGTATGGTATGTTTGCATGTGTATGTTTGGGGTGTTTTTATTTTTTCTTGTTTTGAACCATTTGGAAATAAGTCATAACATCACAGTTACCATTTTAACCATTTTTAAGTATACAATTCAGTGGCATTAAGGACCTTCACATTGTTGTGCGTCCATCTCCAGAACTTTTTCATCTTCCCAAACGGAAACTCTTCCATTAGGCAACAACTCATTCCTCCTTCCACTAGCTCCTGGCAACCACCATTCTGTTCTCTGTCTCTATGCAATTTGACTACTCTAGGTAACACAGATAAGTGGAATCATACAATAGTTGTCCTTTTGTGTCTGGCTTATTACACTTAGCATAATGTCTTCAAGGTTCATCCATGCTGTAGCGTACGTAAGAATTTCCTTCCTTTTTAAGGCTGAATAATATTCCATTTAACATATATACCACATTTTGTTTATCCATTCATCCATTGATGTCCACTTGAGTTGCTTCCACCTTTTGACTATATTAAGTAATGCTGCTATGAATCTTGGGTACACAAATATGTGTTCGAGTCCCTGCTTTCAATTCTTTTGGGTATAAACCCAGAAGTGAGATTTCTGGATCATATGGTAATTTTATATTTAATTTTTTGTGGAATTACTATACACTGTTTTCTACAGAGGCTGCGCCACTTTACATTCCCATCA
This sequence comes from Grampus griseus, assembly GCF_964374135.1. Lineage (NCBI taxonomy): Eukaryota > Metazoa > Chordata > Mammalia > Artiodactyla > Delphinidae > Grampus > Grampus griseus. The sequence goes on from NC_138998.1 coordinate 74,598,081, forward strand.
GCCATGGTTCCAATTTCTCCACATCCTCACCAACACTTGTTATTTTCCATTTTTTTAAATAATAGTCGTTCTAATTGGTGTGATCTCATCGCAGTTTTGATATGCATTTCCCTAATGGTCAGTGATGTTAAGCATACTTTCATGTGCTTATAGACCAGCTGTATATTTTCTTTGGAGAAATATCTTTTCAAGTCTTTTGCCCATTTTTTAATCTAGTTCTTATTTTTGTTGTTGTTGAGTAGAAGTTCTTCATATATTCTGGATATCAATCCCTTATCAGATATATGATTTGCAAATATTTTCTCCAATCCCATGGTTTCCTTTTCACTCTGCTAATTGTATCCTTTGATGCATACAAGTTTTTAATTTGGCTGTAGTCCAATTTATTTTTTTCTTTTGTTGCCCATTGGTGGCTACTAGAAAATTTTAAATTACCTGTGGTTCACATTATACTTCTGTTGGACAGTGCTGGCCTGAAAGTTTGATTAGATTCACTTTGGGTGAGAATATGTTACAGATGATGCTGTGTACTTCATAGTGTATCCCAGCAGGAGGTATACAATTTCAGGTTGTTCCACTAGTAGTGATGCTAAGTTTGATTGTCTGGTTAAAGTGGTAACTTTCATATATTTGGACTATAAAGTATATTTTTGCCTTTGCAGCTTCCAAATAATTTGTGAGATGACACTTTTTACCAGAATATTTTTTAAATTGTCATCAAACCTTCTTAGCCCTCTTAGAGAAACCAACATCTACAGATCAACACTAAGGTTAATCATCAATGAGTCAAATCCTGAATGCATGACCTTCCTAGGGAGGGCAGTTCAGATAACTCTTGGCCTTTTTAGCCCTTGACTCTTTCATGGCTGCAACAGGCAGAAAACGCACCATGCCTGACCTTCCCCAACCTCCTTCCTAATGGCAATAAGTAATCCATGGCACTCACTTGGGCCAGTCGTTTCCATTGTAACTGTCCCTAAAGCTTACCCAGCTCACCTTTCCTGTCTTGTTATTGGCAACAACCTACTACTCCTGAATTTTGGAGAGTTCCCCAGGGGAGTCTCTCATGCACTCAAGAACCTCTCTCTTGTTTTACAACTCTGTCCCCACTTCTTTTTTCCTGTGACCACACTAACAACTGTGCCAAGGCTGGTGGCTCTCAGAGCTCCCAGATCTGCAAACTCCCATGGTGCCAAAGATGTGGGTTGACTTCCCAGAGTCTTCCCTGGTTAAAGCCATGCTGGGTCTATATCAGGTGGAGAAGACCACCTCTGTAGGGCACTTTTCCCCTGGGTGCCAAGATAGCACCTCTGTTTGTATTCCTCTGCCTCACAGCATCAGTTGTGAAATCACGTTTTTCAGTTTCTGCTTGAGTCTCAAGAACTTGGTTCATCATAAATATCCAGGATAGACACCTTGCTTTCTTCTGATCTCCCTTGTCTTTCCAGGGGCCTGAGCAAAAACTCCTTCCTTCTTCCTTTAGCCAAATCAGTTCTTAGCACTCCTGCCCACTTTTCTTCAGAGGGATATGAAATTCATTTAGGCTCCAGATGGGACAACTAGTCATATTCTACATTACAGTCCTAAGTAGGAGAGAACCACTCAGTGAAATTTCTAAATTTTCTTCTATATGTTTGTGTGGCCACGAACCCATATGGCTGATGATATAATCAAAGGACTCCAACTAGGTCTTAAGAGTTATTCCCATTACAGATAAAAAGAGATGCTACTGACCTTTCCAGGAAAGACCCACGACCCGAGGATATCAGAGAATAGAGGAGGAAGTTAAGATTATGCACAAATGCTATAAAATCTTAAACCATTCTAAAAGAAAACATAGGAGAAAATCTTTGCAACCTTGGTGTACAAAAAGATTTCTTAGTGTACACAAAAGATAAAACAAAAAGTTAATAAATTGGACCTAATCAAAATTTTAAAATGTTGCTCTTTGAAATACATTGTTTAAAAAATGAAAAGTTATGCCACAAAATGGGAGAAAATATTTGCAATATACATATCTGGCAAAGGATTTATATCCAGAACATATAAAGAACTCTTACAACTCAATAATAAAAATACAAAAAAATGCAGTTTTTAAAGGGCCAAAAATGTGAAGCAACACTTCATGAAAGAAGATATGTGAATGGCCAATAAGCACATGAAAAATGCTCCACACCATTAGTTGTGTGCTAATTAAAATCATAATTGTATATCATTTCACACCCATTAGAATAGCAAAATATTTAAAAGACTGACCATATCAACTGCTGACAAGGATGTGGACAAACTGGAGTTCTCCTATAATACTGTTGGGAATGTAAAATGGTACAACCACTTTGAAAAAGAATGCGGCAATTTTTTAATGTGTTAAGCATACGCCTGTCATTTAATCCAGTCATTGAACTCTTATTTATCCAAGAGAATTAAACATGAAAGTTTGTACATGAATATTCATAGCAGCTTTAATTGTAATAGCCCCAAACAGAATGCAACTTAAATGTCTCTCAACAAGGAAACAGATAAAATGTCATGTATTCATACAATGGAATACTACTCGGCAATAAAAAAGTATAAATTATTGATATGCCAATAGGATGGATGAATCTCAAAATAATTATGCTGGATGAGGGACTTCCCTGGTGACACAGTGGTTAAGACTCTGAGCTCCTGATGCAGGGGACCCGGGTTCGATCCCTGGTCAGGAAACTAGATCCCACATGCATGCAGCAACTAAGAGTTCACATGCCACAACTAAGGAGCTGGCGAGCCGCAACTAAGGAGACCGCCTGCCGCAACTAAGACCCGGCGCAACCAAATAAAAAGATAAATAAATATTTTTAAAAATAAGCTAATGTATACTTAGCCATTGGCACAAAATAGACATTTAATAAATGCATTTGAAAAATTATGCTGGATGGAAAAAGCCAGACACAAAAGAGTATATACTGTAAAATTCTATTCATGCAGAATTCTGGAAAATGCACACTTCCCTATAGTGACAGAAAGGAGATCAGTGGTTCCATGGGGCTAGGGGCAGAGGGAAAGATGGGCTGCAAACATGTCTAAGGAAACTTTTGGGGGATGCTGGAAATCTCCTGTGGATTGATTGTGTTGGTGGTTTCCCAGGGGTATGCATCTGTCAAAATGCAACAAATTGTATAAATTTTCAAAGTGGCAGAGAGAGTTAAGGAAGAGGGGGAGTTGGAAGCTGAGAGCCCCTCATACCCCCAGGGAAATTTAGAGATCCCTTTCTTTGTATGGGAGGGCTAAGGGAGGTTGGAAACAGGCTGGACTGAGTGCCAGATAACTATAGTCAGAGGAGGAGAGATCACCTCTGCCAATAAGGACCACTCAACAGTGATCAGTCCAAGCCCCTGTGAGCCCTGCACACATCCTTCCTGTCTGGAAGGCTTTCCTCTTCCCAGCCACATTCATCACTTCTTGTAAGACTCTCTTCCTCCAAGAATTATTTTCTAATTTATTCCCAACCGTTCTGCATTCACAGCATGATTTCCACTAAATCACCTATACTTCCTTTCACGGCTACTTGTTGCGCATAAATATATGTGCTTTTTGAGTCAGCTATTATTAAGCATTGGCAAGGAGGTAGGGAAATCGAACCCTCATCCATAGCTGGTACAGCCATTCTGAAGGAGAACTGAGTACCTTAAAATCTACCAAGCCCACTAATAGGTATACCCCCAGAGAAATTCTTCCTGGGGAGCACAGGAGATGTGCCTAAGGAGGTTCATTACCTCAGTGTTGGGGGCCAACTAGGTGTCCATCTCTAAGGCACATGCAAGTAAAACTTGGTATATGCATACAGCAGAGTAATGAACTAGATATTCATACAGCAATCTGGATTGAACTCAAGAACAGAGTTGAAAGAAGAAAAGTAAAAACAGAATGAGATTTATAGCCAATTCCATTTATGTATTACACACCCACATAAAACAGCTTTGTGTATTTTTGTAAGTGTGCTCATATATCTAAATAAACATCTGTCAGATGGATTGGAAGGACTGTATTAAATATATTAGAGTGGATGCCTATGGGAGGAGGGCAGGAAGATTGGGAATGGTGGGTGAAGGGAAAAAACATTAAAATTAAATATTTTTTCTTGAAAAGAAAGAGGGTCATTCCATGGATAGATGATGATATTCCATGAACTGAGAATGGAATTAACTCAAGCATGTGCACCTGAATCCCAAAGGATACAAAAAAGAAAAAAATTAGAGATAGATGATAGGTAGACAGATGATTGATAGATAGATGATTGATAGATAGGTTGATAGATAGATAGATGATAAATTTTGCCTTTCACATTCAAAATGAAAGAACTAACTGTTCCCTGGTGTGGCATATTAGTTTCCTATTGCTGCCGTAACAAAGTTCCACAATTTTAGTGGCTTAAAACAACATAAATTATTGTTGTACAGTTCTGCAGGTAACAAGTCCAACAGAGGTCTCAATGGGCAAATATCAAAATGTCATCAGGGCTGCGTTCCTTTCTGGAGGCTCTAAGGGAAATCCATTTCCTTGCCTTTTCCAGCATGTAGGAATCACCCACATTCCTTGACACATGGCCCTCTTCCTCCACCTTCAAAGCCAGTAAAGGCAGGTCTAATTTTTCTTACATATCCTTCTCTGACTCTGACCTCTTCTGCCTCCCTTTTCCACTTTTCAGGACCTTTGTGATTACACTGAGTCCACCTGGATAATCCAGAAATATCTCCATGACCTAAAATCGTCTAATTCCCCAATACCATGTAAGTTAACATATTCACAGGTTTCAGGGGTTCACAAGTCCCATGTTGACATTTTGGGATCCACTATTCTGCCTCCCACACCTGGGCATATGGAAAATCATGATAAGCACAGAACCACATGTCCTTTGTTATTTTAAGTCAGTTATTCAGCTAAATAACAAAAACAAAACAAAAGTGTGTTGAGTCCTACTGTATGCCAGATCCCTGTGATAAGAGCTGAGGTTAGCGCAGGGGTCAGGGATTGGGAGTTTGATGATTTCTCCCTCCCTTTCCAACAAAATTCCCATGCTGGCTTATTTTAGCTAAGGGATAAATGAGAGGTAATCTGCTTCAACCATTCTCATTACATTGTAAATGACTGGCCTATGGTAACCTTCTAGAAGAGACATTTACATTCTTTTTTAAAGGAGCACCCTAACGCAGTGCTTCTTTTTTTTTTTTTTAACATCTTTATTGGAGTATAATTGCTTTACAACGGTGTGTTAGTTTCTGCTGTATAACAAAGTGAATCAGCTATACATATATATACATATCCCCATATCCCCTCCCTCTGCATCTGCCCCCTACCCTCCCTATCCCACCCCTCTAGGTGGTCACAAAGCACCGACCCAGTGCTTCTTAACCTCTAATGAGCATACAAAACAGCTGGGAATCTTGTCAAATGCAGTTTTGATCCAGTGGGTGTAGCATGGGGCCTGAAACTCTGCTTTTTGACAAGCTCCCTCCCAGGTGGTGCTGATGCTGCCTGTCCAGGTCGCCAGGTGGAGGAGCACAGCCCTAACTCAAATAAAGCTCTAACCCTCAGCAATACTTAGTCTGACCTTGCCACCGATCTATCCTTAGGAAGGGTTTGCCTCCATCTAAGAGTTTATAGTCGTCAATCAGTTTGCCAAAACATCACACTTTGTCACTGACAAAACACCTGTAGTAGAGGGGACACTCTGCCTATTGGTAATGGCCTTGGTTTCCCACCAAGGTTTCTGAACAAGACTCAAATTTATCCTTAGATATGGAGCATACTATTCACAATCCTTGATATAATAGTGAGTCACTTGTCTCCTAGACCAGGACTTCCAATATCCAAGGCTGACACCCCCCAGACAGTGACCCAGTGACCCAGTACCTGGATTCATACATATTGTTGGAAATTTGTAAAGTTTGAGCTATTTAAGGATTCCCTAGACAAGGGGCTAAAATCTGATTTAAGATTCAAAGTTATCTGTTGAACAGGGTTGAGCTTTTGTATACTAGCTCCTTTGGGGCGGTGGGGAGAGATGAGCAAGAAGCAACAGAACCTCTACAGGTAGCTTAGAGATCATCTTGATAGGGACCTCTGGCCAATGAAACAACCTTAGTAAAGTTCAGGGACCAATGAGAGGACACATGATTGCATCAAGGTGAATTGATAATGTAATGTGTCAGGTAAACGAATGTAGCGTGTTCCTGCATATACCACATGGCTGCTCCTGATTCCTGAGCTTGGGCAATACTACTTCAGGGAACACTTCTCAGTATTGATGCACTTTGATGTCCTCTGACCTACGACTTCCCCAAATCTTTGTTTTGGCCTCTGAAAGAGATTACATTGGGGAAATGAAGCAGATCCGTACCTGCAGTTCCATACCTTCTACCTGCCAGACAGCTAGGTCCATCTCATCTCCTTGGCCGAGGGCTGTTACGTTGTTCCCCTCAAGGCCTCCTTGAGGAGCCCCCATTTTATGTTCTCTCTAGGTCTCCTCCCCACCTTATCCTGGGTGGGTAATTGCTAAAAACTCTCTTGTATGGGCTAACACTACTGGGGCTCCCTGATCTACTCTCAGCATTCATCCAAGTATTGAAATATAGAATTTTACCCCTGGCAGCAGCTTTTAAGACACAGTCTAATATGCATCACTGTATGGATAAAGAAAAGGAAGTCTACAGAGGGGAGTAAGTAGATCAAGATCAACTGCAGTTCATGGCAGTCTATATCCAAACCTAGCTCACAGAGGTCAGGTGACTTGTTTGAGGTCATATGTCCAGTTGATGGCAACACTGAGTCAAGAACCCAACTCCAACTCCAAGACTTTTTTCCACTACGGCCTCCTTCAACCACAGCTAGACCACCACTGCCCACCCCTGATGGGAGGACCCCCCATTATTGATTCACTAATGCCTTTGAAGATATTCACCTTGAGGGCTGAGGGTCAAGGTCTGCTTTGGGCGAAAGGGTAAATGGCGCTACCTGGGAATGCTACTGACCAAGTCTGGTCTTTTATCTCACGACTGTGTTACCCTTCCCACCTAATTCTGTTTTTATGGCTTAAGCTTTGTAATTCTTTTCCTACCCAATCCCTGTTTCTGGCCATGTGTGATTACTATCCTGCTATTTCAAGTTTCTTTCCAGTTGGGTAAGTCTCCACTCTTTTTCCTAGCACAAGGTTTTTCCTTTTGATTTCATCTCACCTGCCTGGGGGGTGTGGTGCGGGGAGCAGCTTACCTTCGCACCCTTCTGTTCACGTCTCACTCCTTTCCACCTCTCCACTTTTCACCACTGTCTTACTTCCCATTTCCTCTCTCCCTTCCACTTCTCTTGGAATGATGGCCCCTGAATTTCTTGCCCCCATCAAGATGGATGGCTTTCCTCCTTCTATTTAAGGGAGGGGGGGAGCCGTGAAAGCCCCAAATGCCATCTTTCATCTTCTTTCCTATTTCAGCACATATCCTATTTATAACTCTGCCTCCTTCTTAGCAGATTGACACAGCACTCTGCTTGGTTCCCAGAATAAATGCAATTCAAGAATGAGTGGCAAGTCCAGGCTCCCAGGATTCTTCTGTAGGCAGGCATTTGTTAGGAGTGTTGCTGCCAGCACTGGAGAAGTGTCTCTGCTGCATCTGTGCTTCTCTGAGCCCATGTTCCGCTGTCCTGGAAACTCCTCCCATAGAGGACTTTCTTCCTAGCAGATTTCACTTCCTGATCATGTTAGCACCAGCTTACATTAAAGGTGTTTTTTACTCCCCTACCATCCACTGACTACACTATAAAAGATACTTAAGAAATACTTGTTGGGTGAATGAATGTTGGCATATTAATAATAGGTCATAACTGAGTTTCTAGGAAGCCAATTTGGAATTATAGCTGATCGTCAAAGTGAACAATACACATTAAAATTCACATTTAAAAATAAATACCAATTTCATATTACACCCAATATTGCTGATGTTCCCAAATCATTATAAAACGTGAATGAAGGAGCACATTTACAGAGAAACTTCCACTACTAAGAACTGTACTTTCGTTAAATGATTTCATTTATTCTACAACCTCTGAAATAGGTACTGAAATTATCCTCATTTGGGGGTAAAAAAACACAGACTCAGGTAGGTGAGCAGTTTGGCCTAGGTCACAGAAAGAGTAAGTGAATTCAACCCACGCTATGTGCCTTCAAAGCTCACTTTAAAAACTGAGAGAGGATTTGGGGTCTCTGAACACAGCACCTAAAGTAGCACACGCTAATAACTTCTGGTTCAGTGTGTCCCCTTGTCTATTTCTTTCCTGCCTGGCACATAGTAGATGCTCAGATAAATATTTGTTGAATTAAATTATTGAATGTACCATTTAGACTCAGTTTCTTAACCTGGCATTATTCTAATTTTCCGGGCTTGACGTACACACGTCAGAAGAAACCCAGCATCGAGCTTTGGAGGGTTATCAGATGCGGATGCACGAGCCAATGTTTCTGTCTTCATAAAGGAAAACAGATATGGGATGAAACCTTAACAGGCAGGATTTAGGTCAGCACTAAAGGAAATACTGTAAGATACTGGACCGGGCCACTGAAGAAAACCAAATGTTTTGTCTACAGATCCCCATCTCTCTGAGATGAGCCAGATTCCTGCCTGCTGGGAAGGCTCTGCTTCTGAGGGTCTGCAGAGGCACCAGAAGCTGCTCTTCTGCAATTGTGGTAACAGTAGGAAGAGTGCTGCAGAAGCTGCCCTAGTTCAACGGCACCCTCTTCACAGTAATGTGGAGTCGTTAGTTCCCTTGATTGCTCTCTGATGCGTAGCTTTAATTGTATCCTTGCTTTTATGGAGAGAATAGAATCATGTTCCCAAGAGGATAGCTAGGAAAACCCACTCCCAGCCTCCAATACAAAGAGGAGACTGCAGAAACTGCTGCTTCGTGGGTGGGCACAGGAGAAAGGTGATGAGAGAGGACAGCTACCTCCAAAGGTGTGGGGTTTATGCATGGAAGGATCACTGTCCCCTTCGCCTCTTCTAAGAGTATAAACAGCAGAATTTTATTCATAGGAAACTGCCTGGAAATTGCATAGGAAATTTCCTATGCATAGGAATTGCCTGTGGAGGAGGGTTTATGTGGTGCTGAAAAGCTACCATCCTCCCAAAAAGCTGTCCCTCACCCACACTGGAGCTTCCATGGACAAATACCACTACTGACATAATTGTCTATTGCCTTCCTCAATTTTTATGCATGTTTCTATGCAATTGGGATCATACTGTATATACATTTTGCAATCCGTCTTTTTCACTTAACACTGTAGTTTATAAGCCTTGGAGGGTGGGAGGATTTGGTAAAATCCAGCCATTTTATAGTTGAGGGTGATATCAGGCAGAAACAGCAACAACGACCAGCACTGCTGGGTCGGCTCCTGGGAGCTGGACGAGCCCTGTCCCACCGGTGGTAGGGTTCACCCATTCATACAACTTCATGAGGCAGTAGGCAGTGGTTGGCTCTAGGAGTAAAGCAGTTTTTTAAAAAAAAATCTGCTCTTAACTTTTTTTTTCCAAATTTCATAATAAACCAATATCACCTTTATGGTCAGAAAAAAATTATTGTAATTGTTTCTTCTCTGTGCTGCCAAGAAAGCAGCAAGGCATTAGAATCTGAAGCAGCCGCAGAAGAGGAAGCCACCCAGGCTCATCTCACCACGCTCCATCTAATGGGAAAATCACCCTGGACACTCTCAGAGCAGAGACTGTAACACCATCACTATCATACAGAGAAGGTATATGGGACAAGGTAAAGAGGTTAGCAGCCTGGATCTGGGAGGTGGCTAAGCTTCGTGGTCCACAGCTGCCCAAGCCTCCAGAGCCCACCCCCCCAAGCCTCTCAGAGGAAGAGCATTTCATTCACCTTATTTATGATCATAACCTCCCGACGTAGGCAGCATTAAGAACAGATTGGAACCCAGGTATCTTTAGACCCTGAAAAAAGGAGTCAAGCTCCTTTCTTTTCCCATCGCTCACTTACAGAGCTGACTAATTCATTATGCACAGGAGACACAGTGCCTAGGGACCAGAGTACTTTTACGGTTCCATAAAAATGTTTTAATATATTATATTAATGTATTTGCCGCATGCCAACACAGTTGTAAAATATAAGTTTTGATGCTTTTAATGGTGGAAGGGGCCCACAAAAAGCAAATGTGCCCAAGATTCATGAAAGTCATAATGTGGTCCCACTCAGCCTCCGTCAGCTTCGTTTTTTCCGGGCCCCACTATGAAATCACCAAGGTGGATTGTGGACCAGAATGCCTACCATTCCTCTTCTTTATCTTTCTGGTACAAAGGAAACAGAACTTGAGTGTGGATATCTGGCATGACAAATAACCAGAGCCGTGAGGTGAGACTGAGACCTCCACAGTAGAGTTAGGCAGATGGAGACATATTTCGCAGACAGCAGAAGAAACAGGTCTTTTAATTGTCCACACAAACAACCATTATAACACAGGAAGGACAAGAAGCCATAACTCTAGGAAATAACTTGGCATTTCCCCCTTTCCTTAGGAATGATTATCCCTTATTCCTTAGGATAAGGTTTCTGTAACATGTGAACACCCCCTTTAATAACTCTGGTCCTTCTTTTCAAATTAGAGTTATAAATAAATAAGTACAATTTGCAAACCATTTGACTACATCCCTGTAGTTTCCCAAGATTCCCTGAGGAGGCACTTACACCAATTTTTGCCTCATTAATATTTAAATAAAACCTCGAATTGAATTGTGGGACAAACAGGCATTTACCAAGCACATGTTTGGACACAATGCAGCACGAGTTTTAGACTTAGGGAACCAGTGGAACATTTGGTCTTTGCAGACCAGCGATAGAATAATGCAGCAAAGACTTCTGAAGGGAGAGAATATTGGTTTCAAGAGAGGAAGCCAGGGCAAAAACCCCCAGTTTTACTTGGAGTCCCTTATTCAGCAGCCACAAATACACGGACTGCCATCAGCTACCAGGAAGTAAGTGAAACAGAGCAGCTGAGCAGGCAACCTCAAGTCCCAAGCCAAAGCCTCAGTCATTTTTAAAACATCAAGGAAAAGTTACTAAGTTCAAATCACCAAGATACCTGTGCTACAAAAGAAAATAAGTAATTTAAATTCCAAATGCTTTGTTTATAAAATGAGGTGATTTTTCAGTACATTTTGTTGTAATTTTCATTGGTAAACACTTATAGAGCACGGCACTTTGCCAAGAGAGTGTACACGATATGCTCAATAGCTCAAGCCACAGGGGTTTGCAACGTGTTTGGGAAACATGAGAAATACCAGATGTAAATGGATCACAGCAGTGTGGGGCGTACACGCTGAATGACACGGGAACAGTCCTGACTCTAAGATCTGCATGGGAGCCAAGAGAAAGGCGAATCCTCAAGTGACTGATGTGTCATCAAGGATCCAGCAGGAAGCAGATGGCACACTCAAAGGATTTAACTGAGAGTTTAAGAAAATACTGACTGGGGTGCGGGCAGAATTAGCCAGCTGATCACAGTGGCAAACAGGTCTAGCAGCAGTGGGATGCTGGTAGAACTCTTGGCCTGAAGGGGCAGAGCAAGGAATGAGGTCATGGAGCCCCACTAAGTGCTGCTGCCTGAAGAGGGGGTGCTCCACAGGAGCTGAGGCCAGAAGCTCGAGATGGGGCTTGCGTAGTGAATCCCCAACCGCTGGTCACCTGCTGATGCCTCCCACAGGCCCAGCCAGAACCTGGAGGGCAAGGGAGCCGGGAGATGCAGCCGTGGGGCACAGATCAGGAGAGGCAAGAGTGGAGAGTGGACACAGGGGGACAAATGGAGACTAGCCCAGCGCACAGTCTGGACACCTTACTACGGGCTTTCAGAGAAAGGGGAGATTTCTTGGCGTAAAAATGGAAGGGGGAGGGCACCTTGGGCAAAAGAAGACATGCATATATAATAAATGGGAAATCATTTATCTTTCAGCCAAGGGATGTGTGCAGAGTGCATTTTCTGAAGTGCAGGCTGTAATGTTCAGGAAGCTCGGAGGAACAGACATTTGTGGCGGATAATACTTGGTGCGTTGCAGGAAGCTTAGCAGCATCCTTGGCCTCAACAGCACCCCACGCCCAGTTGGAATAACAAAAAGCGTCTTCAGACATTGCCAAATGTCCTCTAAGGGGATGCAAAATTGTCCCCAACTGAGAACCACTGGGAAAAGAAAGGAAACGAGACTATAATCAGAAATCTGTTGAAACATAGGGCAGACAGGAGATTCTAAAGGCTTGGAACAATGTGGAACAGTGAGATGGACGAGAAAAGGACAAATGACACACACCCTTAAAAAGAGGAGCAGGCAGGCTGTGTGAAGAGAGGGGGCAGTGGTCGAGGGTAACTTTCAGGTTTGCAGATTGGACAGCAGGGAGGATTATGTCTCCACTGACAGAGCAAGGAAGGGCTGAGGATGGTCTTAGGCAAAAGTGATATGTCTGTTGTGAACTTATCTGAAGGAAGCCAAGGATGTTTAGACAAGGCACTGAGTTGAGAAGGGAGATTGGGACTAGAGGTGTAAATTTGAGTCATCCACACAGAGACAGACTTCTATCCTCCTATGGAGAGAAGGAAAAGTAGAGAAAACCAAGAACTATGGTTTTCTTTTTTCTTTTTTTTCAGGGGAGGAGGGGGGGCGTGGGGAGGAATGGTGTTCCTATTTAGAAGAAGAATGTGGGATGGAAACAAAAGGTTCCAGAGACAAGAAAACCAGGCAGTTTTCTGAGGGGGAAATGGGCTGAAGTCCAGCTCCTGCCCCACTCATCAGTTCCTTTGTCCCAGGGACTATGCCTGCTAAAAAGGAGAGATCACTTTTTCTAATGTATACAAAGGTGCCACGTAGGCTGGGGGTGGTACTGAGAGACTCAAAGCCCCCCACAAAAGCCACAGGAGGGAGGGAAGTCAAGGAGGGAGGAGCCTTGTTGGTCCCACCTCCCCAGTGGTTAATGGTCCTCTTTTTTTTTTTTTTAATCACTCAAATCTGTAAAGAAGCAGACTTTGGGGGCTTCCCTGGTGGAGCAGTGGTTGAGAATCTGCCTGCTAATGCAGGGGACACAGGTTCGAGCCCGGGTCTGGGAGGATCCCACATGCCGTGGAACAACTAGGCCCGTGAGCCACAACTACTGAGCCTGCGCGTCTGGAGCCCATGCTCCGCAAAAAGAGAGGCCGCGATAGTGAGAGGCCCGCGCACCGCGATGAAGAGTGGCCTCCGCTTGCCACAACTAGAGAAAGCCCTCGCACAGAAACGAAGACCCAACACAGCAAAAATAAATTAATTAATTAAACTCCTACCTCCAACATCTTCTTTAAAAAAAAAAAAAAAGAAGTAGACTTTGATTATGTAGACATTTTCACTTAAGTGGAATAGACAGTTTGTTCTACATAAGTGAGTGGTAATAGGAGGTATTACCTCTCCAGATTTCTGAAGAAAAAGTTACGCACAGATATAAGCGGGAGGATCATGGGATCCAGAAACACAAGGGGTATCTGTGCTTCTCTGTCTCTGTGCTTCTCTGTCTCTGTGCTTCTCTCTGAAGAAAGATGATGGATCTTCTTGCTTTTCTCCCTCACAAAGATTCATTTTGTGGTAGGCAGAACTCTCAGATGTCCCCCAGTCAGTGGGCCCCTGGTGTATGTGCTCTGTATAGTCTCATCCCTTTGAGTGTGGGTAGGACCTGTAAATACAATGGGATACCACTCCCGTGAGTAACGTCATGTGGCAAAAGGGAATTTTCAGATGTAATCAGGTCCCCAGTTAGTTGACTTTGAGTTGATCAAAAGGGAGATTATCCTGGATGGGCCTGACCTGATCAGGTGAGTCTTCAATACAGACAAGCAGATGCTCTCTGCGGACTGGAGGAAAGCCAACAGCCATGCTGTGAAATGCTGTGAGGGCCACGTAGCTGGGGCCAAGATGGCTTCTAGGGGTGGAGAGGGATCCCCGGCCAACAGCCAGGAAGAACACAGGGACTTCAGTCCTACAGCCACGAGAAACTGAATTCTGCTGACTACCAGTGAGCATGGGCCCCAAGCCTCATACTAGATGCAGCTGACACCTGAATTGTAGCCTGATGAGACCCTTAGCAGAGGACCCAGCTAGGCTTTTCCTGGGTTCCTGCCCCAAGGACAATGAGATCGTAAATTTATGTTGTTTGTGATAATTTGTCATACAACAAAATAAAATGAATGCCTTTATGGAGAGAAATCATGTCCACAGGGGGTACTGGCTCCACAGGGAGACTGACAGCCACACCACACAGCTGAGCCCCAGGAGTACATGGGGCCTGAGAGGAGACCAGACTGGGGTGCGACCGTCAGTACTCCTCGGTCCCAGCCTCACCGTGACCCAAGCAGCCTGTAGGACGGGGTCACATCTCATTTCCTGGAAATGGCAAACTTAAACTTAAGATCTAGGAATGTGAACCATGACATAAGCCACACAGGAGAGGCAGAACTCACTTTCTGAGCTAAGACGGTGGTGACACAAGGACGGTCAGGAGTCTTACCCTCATGCCACACTTTTCCTTACTTGACCAAATACAACGTTAGCCCCTAAGACACTGAGCTAAAAAGGCTGAATGGACACTGAAGTATCACTTTTCAGGAGGGCCCCTTGGAAGTAGAAAGGAGGAGGAAGAGAAGTGGAAGGAGAGGGAAAAAAGGAGAACATTATTCAGTAAACAAATATTTATGGTGCCCATTATGTGTGCAGTCCTGTTCAAGGCCCCAGAAACACACATGAATAAAACAAAAACCCACGTACTCCAGTGAGAGAATATAAGTAACTTGATAAAAACAAATCTTTAAAAATACATAGCATGGGGCTTCCCTGGTGGCGCAGTGGTTGGGAGTCCGCCTGCCGATGCAGGGGACACAGGTTCGTGCCCTGGGCAGGGAAGACCCCACATGCTGCAGAGTGGCTGGGCCCGTGAGCCATGGCTGCTTGGCCTGCGCGTCCGGAGCCTGTGCTCCGCAACGGGAGAGGCCACAACAGTGAGAGGCCCGCGTACCACAAAAAAAAAAAACATAGCATGTAGTGATAGTAAAGTAGGAGGCTGGTATTCAATTTTAAATAGAGGGGGGAGGTCCATGAAGTCTCCCCCAAAAGGTGACGTTTGAAATAGACCCAAAGGAGCTGGGGAGTGAACCATGTGGTTATCTGAGCAAATCACATTCCAGGCAAAGGAAATACAAGTGCAAAGGTCCTGGAGCAGGAGAGGGCCTGGCCTTGCTAAGGAAGAGCAAGACACCCAGTGCCGCTGGAGGGCAATAAGGAAGAAGAAAATGATGGATACAGAGAATTTAAGGCCTTGTAGATCACTTTGTCTTTTGACAAAGTGAGGTGGAAGCCATTGAGGACTCTGAATGGAAGAGTGATGAGATCAGTCAGGTTTTCAAAGAATCGCTCTGGCAGCTGAGCTGAAAATAGACTATAGAGTGGCAAGGGCGGAAACAGAGAATTGAGTTAGGAAGGCACTGCAGTGGTCCAGGTGTGAGATGAGGTTTACTCTAACCAGTGTGTTGGTGGTAGAGGAGGTGAGAAGCGCTCAGATTCTGGATATCTTTTGAAGGTAGAGCCAACAGTATTTGCTCAGATTGGATGTAAGGTGTGAGAGAAAAAGCAGCCAGGGATAATGCCAAGGTTGTTAGCCTGAGCAACTGGAAGGATGGAGTTGCATTTGCTGATATGGGGAAGACTAGAGGAACTGGTTTGGAAAGGAGTATCAGGAGTGCAGCGCGGGGCGTGTTAAGTTCCAGAAGCCTCTTAGTGGTGCTATCAAGTAGACAGCTGGATATGCGGGAGTGGAGTGTAGGAAAGGATTAGAGTTGGAGATATAAATTTGGAATCGAAAACGTGAGATTGGATGAGACAAAAAAAGGGGTGAGGGCTTCCCTGGTGGCGCAGTGGTTGAGAGTCCGCCTGCCGATGCAGGGGACACGGGTTTGTGCCCCGGTCTGGGAAGATCCCACATGCCGCGGAGCGGCTGGGTCCGTGAGCCATGGCCGCTGGGCCTGCACATCCAGAAAAAAAACAAAAGGGGATGAATGTTGATGGGCAAGTCCAAGGGTAAATCCTGGGACACTCCACATTAAGGTATCAGGGAGGGGAGGAAGGACCAGTGTCTTAGTCAGTTTGGGTTGTGTGATATCGTGATTTATAATAAATACATATTTGGTCTTTGTTGTTTCTGGAACCCTCGGAAATTCCAAGGGTTCCAAAAAGCCTTGGAATTTCCTAAGTGATGAGAATGACAAAGGTGACTTCTGTTATGTTAATAAAGTGACTTTTGGATGTCACTAAGGATGGGGGCCCATTGCCAGAAGAACTAGACATGTCATTAGAGGGTTGGAAATTTCAGTGCCACTCCCCTGGGGAGGGGAAAGGGGCTGGAGGTTGAATCAATCACCAATGGTGGGTAATAATTTTATCAAACATGCCTATGTAATAAAGCCTTCGTAAAACCCCAAAAGGACAGAGTTCAGAGCTTCCAGGTTGATGAACCAGAACGCATCCACGTGCCACAGAGCAGGGCCCCAAGCTGCACAGGGACAGAAGCTCCTTCATTCTGGACCTCACCTTATGTATCTCTCATCTGACTGTTGATTTGTATCCTTTATACTAATCCTGATCTAGTGAGTAAACTAGTTTCATGAGTTCTAGGAGCTGCTCTAGCAAATTAATTGAACCCAAGGAGGGGGTTGTGGGACCTGTGATTTATAGCCAGTCGGTCAGAAGCACAGGTGACCACCTGGATTTGAGACTAGCATCTGAAGTGGAGGGCAGTCTTGTGGGACTGAGACCTTACCTGTGGAATCTGATGCTCTCTCCGGGTAGATAGTGTCAGAATTGAGTGGAATTGTAGGACACCTAGCTGGTGTCAGAGAATTGCTTGTTGTGTGGGGGAAAAACTGCACACATTGGAACTGGATGCAGAGTAGCAGGCTGCTATGACAATATACCATAGACTGGGTGGTCTAAAAAACAGAAGTTTATCTCTCACGGTTCTGGAGGCTGGGAAGTCCAAGATCAAAGTTCTGGCAGATTTGGTCCCTGTGAGAGCCCGATTCAAGGCTTACAGACTGCAACTTTCTTGCTGTGCCCTCACATGGCAGAGAGAAGGTCCCTCCCTCTTCTTAAAAGGACACTAATCCAGTCATGGGGCTCCACCCTCATGACCTCACCTAAACCTAATCACCTCCCAAAGGTCCTGCCTCCAAATACCATCATACTGGGGTTTAGGGCTTTAACATATGAATTTGGGAGGACACAACATTCATTCTACAGCAACCAGCAAAATAGACTGAGAAGGAAGAGCTAATGAGGAAGGAGAAAAACCAAGAGTGTGTCATATCCTAAAACCAAGAAAAGAGTTTCAAGGATGAGAGAGTGATCAACAGGGTCAAATGCTGCTGATGAGGCTAAGAGACAACCTTTGATTTAACATCATGTTGTCTGAGATCTTGACAAGAGTACCTTCAGTGGAGTAATGAGGATGAAAGCCTGATTCAAGTGGACTCGAGAGAGACTGAGAGGACAAAAATTAGAGGCAGCAAGTACAGATAACTCTTTTAAAGAACTTTGCTGGGCTTCCCTGGTGGCACAGTGGTTAAGAATCCGCCTGCCAATGCAGGGGATGCAGGTTCGAGCCTTGGTCCGGGAAGATCCCACATGCCACGAAGCAACAAAGCCCATGCGCCGCAACTACTGAGCCTGTGCTCTAGAACCCGTGAGCCACAACTACTGAGCCCGTGAGTGACAACTACTGAGCCCGCATGCCACAACTACTGAAGCCCATGCACTTAGAGACGTGCTCCGCAACAAGAGAAGCCACCACAATGAGAAGTCCGCACACCACAACGAAGAGTAACCCCTGCTCGCTGCAACTAGAGAAAGCCCGCGCGCAGCAACGAAGACCCAACACAGCCAAAAATAAATAAATAAATTTAAAGAACTTTGCAATAAGGGGAGCAGAGAAACGGGGCAAAGCTGGAGGAGAATATAATGGGAGAAACTGCAGAATATTTGTATGTTGATGAGAATAAAGGGAAAATGAAATGATGAAAACAGATATAGTCAATTCTCAATTACACAAGAAAACAGACAAAAAATAGTGTGACCTATTTGATGAGTTTACTTTAAAAGATCTTATGGACTAATATCTGAAACATATTTTTTAAAGTGTATGTAAGTTGTGAAACATAATAAACACTCACAAACCCACCACCCACACCAAGAGCTAAATCACCACCAGTCACATCTATTCATGTGCTCTTCTCTCTTCCATGCCCCTTGCCTCTCTCTTAGAAGAAAGCAACTTTCCTGAATTTTATGATTGTGAATTCCTTGTAAAGTTATATTCTCTTCACTACATTCTGTTGTATTTATTGACTGACAGAACTTCAACCTGGCCTCCTGCAGACTGTCACACCACTTCGGTCAGACAGTAACATGAAATAACTTTCTTGCACCTAATCTCCCACACTAAAATTCCATTTTTCACCTTCCATCTCTAGCTTTGCCTAAAACTCCCCTTCTTCTGCATGAACATAATTATTATTCTTTCTTCTCTGTATCATTTACCCTGCATGGAAGCAGGAAGGGCCCAGCACACCTTCTTCCCTTGTACACACACAGAACAGACCCTAGTGGCCACAGCATTCTTTTTCTCCTGGAAGATGCACCTGTAGCCCTCAAACCTCCAGCCTCCCTGTCCAATCCTAAGGCACACACTGCCCAGCAGATGCCTATACCAACAGCTGGTGGCCCCTCAACAGAGGGCTCAGGAAGGTGAGTGATGGCCAGTGATTCTGTTTCTTTTATCCCCTACTTGTCTGTGGACAAGTGGCCATCCTCAAGTCATCCAGAATTCTCCACGTGTGCAAGGACCTGCAAGACTCTGACAAATGCCAACAGACTGGACCCTTTACACACAGATGACAGCAAGCTCTGAAAGCCCTCTGCATACAGAAAACAAAAACCCAGCTGCCCCACTTGCTCACAGACGCTTGAAATTGCTTTAAGGAGAGAAAACAGTTTTCATCTCACAACTACAGAAACCTTTGAAGGCCTTGGATGAACTAACTCACTGATTTAGACCAGCGCACACTACTGTTGGACTGAAAGAGTGGATGACGCAATGGGCACCTTAAAAATGGGTATGAAATGCCAAGGGTTATAGCAGAGAAAGAGGGGGCTTTTTTTGCTTCCTTGGGAGTTTAAGAAAGAAAAACCTTGAAATCAGAAGACTTTGGCAAAGGTCTTGTCAAACTCGGCCTCACTGCCAGTTGTCTGACCATAGGCAAGTTACTCAACTTTTTAAGCCTGTCTCTTATTTCTAAAGGGAAGGTAAATATTGATACCTACCTCCAGAGTTACTGTGAGACTTCGATGCCATTCTGC
The DNA here is from genome assembly GCF_964374135.1 of Grampus griseus. NCBI lineage: Eukaryota > Metazoa > Chordata > Mammalia > Artiodactyla > Delphinidae > Grampus > Grampus griseus. The sequence goes on from NC_138998.1 coordinate 74,617,532, forward strand.
ACGTGACTATTTTCCTTCTTACCCTGTTGCCTCTGGCATCTTGAGCTCTGTTCCTATCCACACTAGCTCCATTCCCCTTTCTTAGCATTATAGATGTTAAAAGCGAGAAGTCTGGAACCACGAAATGTGGGTTCAAATCCTAACCCTATCACTTGCTGTGATCTTGGGCAAGTTACTTAGTGCTCTGTGCTGTTTTCTCACCTGTAACAATGAAGATAATAAGAGTACTTGCTTCATGGGGTGATTGTAAGGACTGAGCGAGTTAGTCTGTTAAAAAAATAAAGGGGGGGGGGACACTGCAAGAAGCGCTTGTGACAATTGTTCCCCAGGGCTTCCCCTCACGCGCTCACTTTCCGCAAGCCAAAAAAATCACTGAAAACTCCTCCACTTCTGCTCTCTAATGTACAAAAGCCCACTGTAAATTGCTACACATTCCCCCAGGTTTCTCAACGCCCCCAGTCTCATCCCTAAACCGCTAGGTCGTCTGGTCCCGCCACACACACAAAAAAACCCGAAGCAGTTCTCAGTTTCCGAGCCCCGCCCCGGGCGGAACTTCGGGAACCCAGACTGAGCTGGAGGCTGTGGCAGAGGCCTGAGCGAGACGGGAGGGGCGGAGCCGCGGGGTGGGGAGCGGGGGCGGCTCGGTGAGGTCGCGCCCGCGCCCGCGCCCCAGTGGCAGCGGTTGCCAGGCAGCGCAGCCGGCGTCCGCGTTGCCAGGCGAAGGCGAAGAGCTAACAAAGCCGGGTCCTGCCCCACCTCTCCTGCGCCTTGAGGCTGAGGCCGGTGCCGCCCTTCCCCGCCCACATTCTGCTGCTTTGCGCCCGAAGAAGGTGCGAGGGGCTGGATCTCTCCCCACACCTCCCGCCTGAGGCCAGGCGCCAGGTGTCGCCCGGTGCTGGTGCCGGTGCCTGATAGACAGTTTGGGAGCGAGCCTCAGGTAACCACCCTGAGGGGAAGTGGAGGGAGGGGAGCACCCTGAGCGCCCCGACGGCCGCCCGGGTCGGAGGGAAGAGTCCTGCCCGATGGGCCCACCTGGATTTTGAACCCCTCTTGTTCACAAAGCAAGAGGAGGGGACTGTGATCTTTAAGAGAACGTAACGATGGATGATTACTGCTCTCTACCCAAAGTATATGTATATTTTATACTCAGAGCTACCATTTTATGATTTCTTACACGGGGGACAGTGATTTGGAAACACAATAGAATCTGGGATCAGATCCTCCCATTGACTAGACAAACCTCTGCTTTTTCATCTCTAACATGGATATAAGAATACCTACGGCGGGATTGCCATGAGGGCCAAAGGACATGACTAGTACTTTATAAACCGCTTGTCATTCATTCGTTTTCCTCATATATATTGAGAACTGACTGTATTCTAGGCACCAGGCTAGGCACTGGGGATTCTATTGTGAGCAGAAAGTGACCGTCCCTGCCCTCAAGTTTACAGTCTATTGGGAGAGGCAGGTGTTCATCAAAAAATCACACAAATTATGTAAAATTAGAGCTGAGCTAAGTGCTACCAAGGAGAGGTGACTAAGTGATGCTCTGAGAGGGTATAAGGGAATTGACAGAGAGGTCAGGGAAAGCTGATCTGAGACCCAGAGAACCTATGGAAAGGTGAGGAGTGCATCCAGGCAAGGGAAACCATGTGTCCAAAACACATCATCTCCTATTCCAAAGCCAAGCAAGTACATACAGTTGCCTGGTCCTTGGTTCTAAGAGCAGTTCATAGAAACTCCCTCCAAGATTCTGGTGTCTGGAGCCTTTCAGTCAGGTAACTGCAGGCTTTCGTTTATATAGTTGAGGCCCTGTTTAGAGCACACCAATAAAACCAAATAAACTGCAGAAACGAACCTATATTTCATATTGGATAAGACCTATATTCTTCAGCACTCAGCACATACGTGTTGGCCTGCCTTTCCACGTTGGGAGGCGTAAGAGGAAATCTGTTGAATTTTAAGATTTGGGGGGGCAGGGCTAGAATGAATGGACAATTGAGGAAGGCCTACCATAACGAGAGCTTTAAGAACAGAAAAGAACTTCACAAAGCATTGGAATCATGGAATGTTAAGATAGAATGGACCTTTCTCCACTTCTTTTATCAGATGTGAACAAATGGTCCACACTGCCAAAAAGAAAACATTGGGATTCATTGCCTTTCCAACCTAAGGAGTCTATGATCCTAAGTCTCTGTGGCTCAAAAGTGCATGGAAGTCCTGAGAGATCCATGGGGACACGGGAGGGGAACTTGACCTGTGTTTGCCATTTGTACTGCGGTGCTACCATCTACCCAGTCATCAAAGCTTGAGAAGTAGGGGGTCGCCCTAAACTCTTCTCTCTTCTCATCCATCTCCCCCAGTGGTTACCAAGTCCTGTAGCCCCTGTCTCTCCTATCCCTCCCCACTGCAATTGCTTTTCAAGGCAATGATGCTCTCCAGAGTTGTCACCAAAAGTGCTGCCATATTCTCCTAACCAGGCTCCCTGCGTAAAGCTTCACTCCACTCTCTTCAGCGCATCTCCACAGCTTTCAGTCAATGTGTGTTTCCAAGTCCAGCAAAGAGATAGAAATCATACAAGAATTTAACAAAGACAGTTCAATATAACTAATTTTTAACTATAATCGATTGGAGTAATGGAAGATTGGTTAGCAAGACATAAAGATCCAAAGTATACAGGAATCACAGATACACGAAGCAATCACTACCCATGAGATAGATCGTCCAAGAGAGAGATGACCTCCCAAGAGTGTGTCACAGAGGGTGTAACCACAGCTCATTAGATGGCAGAGAAGTTGCTGAGGTTCCAGGCAGCCAGAAATCCACTGTCTGGGATGCCAAAGAAGCCATCCATGAAAAGGTGAAAGTACACTGGCTGTACTCTGCTGCAAGGCTTCCCAAGAGAGGTGTCAGGGGAAGCAGCTAGCCACTGGGCACTGCTGACTGCTGTGCACTGCAGCCATCGGGCACTTAAGAGATTACATACTGCAGATGGTCCAGAAGCTGTGCACTGCAGGATCCCAGCACTGGGGAAACCGCACGGTCCTGGAGCTTAACAGGAAGAGCATGTGGAACCCACAAGAGAAGCCCCTTCCTCCTCCAGTATCCCTCCAGCGCCCTCTACTGACAAAGCTTAACGTTATGCCAGCTGGCAAAGGAAAACTAAAAGACCCAGGTCTGTTTTTGCTGAGGAGGCAATGCGGGGTGAATGTGGAGCAGAGAGGAAATCAATTGATAACTGGAGCATCAAGTGAACACCAAAATCTGATCGAGTGACTCTAGTGCTTAAATCTTCTAGTGGCTCCCTATTGCCTTTAAGATAAAGTTCAAAAGCCTTACCATGGCAAACCAGGCCTTTTATATTCTGGTGTTGGGCTATATTTCCAGCCTTAGGCACAGCCACCCCCCCTTTATCCACTCTAGCCCTCCATAATTACTCACGAGTCCCTGAATTCTCCATGTTCTCTGACACTTCCACCCCTTTGTCTAAGTAGTCCTAGCCACAAAGAATTCCCTCCTTGCTCTGATCAGATACCTACTCTGTACCTGGCACTGTTCTGGGGCTGGGAATAACAGCAATGAACAAACCAGGCTTCCCCAAGTCTCTGTTCAAATATCATCACTATTTTGGAAGTATTTTCTGACCACCCTCTCTAGTCTTCAGATGAGTTAGATGCCTCATCTAGGAGTTTCTGTTCTCCTATATCTAGTACTTACCATACCCTATTGTAATCACTGATTTTCCTGTTAGTCTCTTCCACTGGCCTATGGGCTGTCTGAGGGCAGGGTGTGTGACTAATTTATTTCTGTATCCCAGTATTTATTCAGTGCTATTGCTGACACATAGGTTTTATTGGATTGTTTGTCCAAGATCACATAATTAAGTCAAAGATAGACCCAGAACCAGAGTCCTGGTCTCCTGTTTCATGGTCAAGAGTGCTTCCTCACTAGAGTTTGATCTGCCCTATGGAATCTGTGTTTTGTGTCAGACAAGCCAAGTGCAATGTTAAACATCATCAGTAATGGTAGTGGAGGGACTTCCTTGGTGGCGCAGTGGTTAAGAATCCGCCTGCCAATGCAGGTGACATAGGTTCGATCCCTGGTCTGGGAAGATCCCACATGCCGCGGAGCAACTAAGCCCATGCGCCACAACTACTGAGCCTGTGCTCTAGAGCCCGTGAGCCACAACTACTGAGCCCGTGTGCCACAACTACTGAAGCCTGCATGCCTAGAGCCCGTGATCCGCAACAAGAGAAGCCACCACAAAGAGAAGCCTGCACGCCGCAACGAAGAGAAGACCCCACTCGCAGTAACTAGAAAAAGCCAGTGCGCAGCAATGAAGACCCAACACAGCCAGAAAAAAAAAAAAAAAGAATGGAGAGAAACATAGCCCTGATCTTTTGTTGAAAACTATGGTGCATTCACCCCTCATAGCCCTTATGTACTTTGAGTCCCGTATCATAGGAATGCTATGATGAAATCAGAAATAGAGAAAACAAGTAAATGGATGAAATGATGTAGGGGAATATTCTGACTCTTCACTCTGAAGAAATGGAGACTTTCATTTACATGAAAGACAAGGTTAAGGTGGCTCCATGTTTGTATGCCAGGTCCCAAAGTCAGGGGGTGTGTTCCCGGAGGAAGAAGGGGCTTCTCTTGTGGGTTCCATACGCTCCATGACTGTGATTAGGGAGCACAGTTAACGTAGCAGTCTGTAAACAGTGTCCCTGGGCTTGTGGACCATGATATAAACATGGGGGAAATCTTTGAAATATGAACATGCCTAAGTTAAGACACTTCGAAAGAGGTAACTGTTCACTTGTTAAATAATAAACATGTGGAACTCATAACTTTCAAGAGGTGGTACTAGCATGATATATAAGCAATTTGGAGAAATTTGCTAACAACAGAGCCAAAAACCACTACTCAAAAAAAAAAAAAAGGACAAGGTCAGGTAGGACTGCTCTTAGCAATATTGCTGTTGGCATCCAAATGCTGGGTTGGCTTGATCCAGGGATTGGCCCAGGGTAGAAAAGGATCCAGACTTCTGTGAAGTAAAGTTGGAGAGGCAAGCTAATATGAATAAGACAAATCACGGAGAGCTTGAAAGTCAGACAGGCCATCATTTTGATGAGAAAAGCAATGAAGATCCACTAAAGGTTTTAGAAAGTGATGTGATAACATGAGTGGTTAAGACATTTTATCTGGGAAAACTAAACCTCGATCTCCTGGCATTGGAAAATGATTATAATATTAGCACCTACCTATAGATGGATATAAGGATTAAATGAGATAAGGAATGTGCATTGACTTTCAAACCTCTCTTAACGCTGGGCCCCCTTCCATTCTTTGGAACTGTATGGAATATGGCTAACAAGACAATAATCATATTTTCAGGACAAAAAATTACAACATACTCTGACAAATAATTTTTGTTCCACTTCAGGGTGCTAAAAATGTACTTTTCATGATGCAAATGGAAATAGCCGGGATATTTCAGTAATTTATGGAGAGAGTCAAACATAACGTTTGAAAGTAGGATTGCCCTAGAGAAAATCCATGATGTGTAATTGCCTTATTCTGAGAGAAGCAGTATGGTATAGTGTGGGAAGAGCAATGAAGGAGACCTACGTTCTTGATTCAGCTCCAACAGAAACTGTTAGCTTGTGCCAATCACTTCACCTCTTTGTACATCAATTCTCTCACTTGTAAATTGAAGACATTGAATTATATTGTAAGTCAAATTAAGTCCCTTCCTTTTTTGGGAAAGATGTTCCTTTTTATTTTCCAGACAGATTTTTTTTTTTTTAAGTCCACTGGGACTAAAGTGGGGAATGAAAGAGAAGGATGAATAAAAATGGCCATGATATATCAGACTAATGCAATTGAGAGAGTAAAAGAAGTTTGTTTTGGATGCTTTTATGGAAAAGAAGGATTCTACAGTAGGTACACGGTGGATATGACTGTAACATGGTTGAGAGTTTGCAACTGCAGATTTGGGAGTCATCAGCATAGGGCTCTGGTTAAAGGCCCCAAAATGCCTCTACTTCTAGTTAGAATATAGTAGGTTGCAGCAGCTCAAGCCACCCACTGCAACAAATTTAAAAATCTAGAAAAATTATTTTTTAAGATATTGTAAATACATCAGGGAGCTTTAGAAGCAATGAGTACTGGATCAATTCAAATTCCAGGAGGGTGCTGAGCCCTTCCAAGGTGAACTGGCTTATTTTTAACAATGGAGACCAAAAGACAATGGGATTACATAAAGTGCTGAAAGGAAAAGTTGCTAACCTAGATATTCTATACTCAGTGAATATGCCCTTTAAAAAAAAGGAGGCAATTAATAGACAAACTGTTCAGAGTATTTTTTTTAGCTGTTTACAAAATACACACCTTGAACAAAAGGATACCAAAACATCGAAGGGAAAAGTTTAGAAAAATTTTAATCTTGCAAAACTTAAAAGAAAACTGGCAGGCAAAGTTGACTTTAAGACAAATAAAGTGAGGCATTTCATAATGATAAAGGTTAAATTCAAGAGGAAAAAAATTTTAAATCCTTAATATTTATGCAGCTAATAACAGAGATTGAAAATTTATCAAGCAAAAATTGACAGAACTAAAAGAAGAAATAGACAAAACCACCTTATAGATGGAGATTTTAAAAACACTCCTCTCAGTTACTGATAGAATAAGCAGACAAAAAAATCAATAAGGATATAGAAGATCTGAACTACACGATTAAACCTCTTAACATATATAGAACATTACACCCAACAACTGCAGAGTAAGCATTCTTTTCTTGTACACATGGAGCATTTATCAAAATTCTTTAAAACAAACAATTTGAGGAAAAAAAAGTATAGCTTAGAAAACACAAACATCCAGGGACTGAGCCTTAGGCAATACTTCTAAAAAGCAGTGGTGGAGACAAAGGTGAGCAACAGAAATGAACAAGGAACAGCAGAGAGTTGGGGCAAGCAAGACTCTGTACAACCATCACCCAATGGAGCGAGGTGTTTCATCAGAGAGGGATCGATTTCTCAAATGCAATACAGAAGCCAAGAAGAAGTGTTGTGGGGAAACTCACTAGATGTAGCAGTCAGGGAGACTGGTGATATTTACATTTATGAAAGCAGTTTCAGAATAATAATCAAGATGGAAGCTTTCTGGGAGGTTAAAGGAGGGGGGATCATGTGGAGAGGAAAGAGAGTCAGTCCTTAGTGCACTTGGGAAGTCTGACAGTGAAAAAGAGAATTAGACCATTGGGAAAGATAGTAAAGTAAAAAAAAAAAAAAAAATGTTTTTAAAGAGAAGGCCAGACAGTGCCCGGAGGAGAATGTAGAGGGTCAAATGCTGGTTCCTCAGGTCTTGGACAAGGCAAGAACTAAGAGCTCAAGCAGTAGAGGAAAGACTATGAGGTCAAAGAGTTGGACTGGTGGCAGAGGATGGCAGTGTGACTTCATTCTGACATCCTTGATCTCACTCAGGTAGGGCGTGAGGAGAAAGTCATTCCCTGGAGATTAAATAAGAAGTAGAAATGTGTTTTGGGGGGATGGCAAAGATCAATGCAGGGGCTTCCCTGGTGGCGCAGTGGTTGAGAGTCCGCCTGCTGATGCAGGGGACACGGGTTCGTGCCCCAGTCCGGGAAGATCCCACATGCCGCGGAGCGGCTGGGCCCGTGAGCCATGGCCGCTGAGCCTGCGCGTCCGGAGCCTGTGCTCCGCAACGGGAGAGGCCACAGCAGTGAAAGGCCCGTGTACCACAAAAAAAAAAAAAAAAAAAAAACAAAACTTAAAAGTTTTTCAGCTGGGGTGCTTGAAACTAGACTTTACACCAGAGCTTCCTAACCTTTTTCAACGTCAAGGCACACAGAAATCTTTATAAAGCACACTGGGGTACACTGTAGGGTTTTGGGAGGTCTATATGGAGCTTATGAAAAATCCAATATAGTTTTTTTTGAATCTGAATAATGTGATTTCTTCTGTCTTTGAAATTCTTAGGATAATGTGAATGGATTTCTAATGCACTTAAACTTTTTATATCATGTTTTTCCAAGTAACGTGACACCTAACAGATGTTTTGCTACCAGTCTTCTTTAGAGTTGAATTTAGAAATATTAAACTCCCCCGAACTACTTCTAACCTCATGTTTTCTTTGAATCTATGAGCATTGTTGGTACACTTTATTATATTTTCACACATTCATTGTGATTTTGATTAAATTCATTCTGGTGCTCGAAAATGCCAATTAAGCCAGTTTTCTGAAGACAAGAAACTCTCCTCAACAATTCTGCAATAAGGATCATTGACATTTTTCAATTCCTCTTTTAGCTCCTAACCTCCAGGGTGGGGGAGGGAAAGCTTTTCCTTTGATAGGTGACTTAGTAGGAGACGGCAGACTGTTTCTTCACATAAAGCTAAAAACAGACAGAACCATAGCAGCCTGGATTTTATTAGCAACATCCTTTAATATGGAATTCACATCTATAGGCAAATGTACAGACAAGAGCTCTATGTGAACAAAACAATGTCTTGCATCTCAGGTGTTCAGAACATGGAGAACAGATACGACATAAAGCCTTCCCACCTCCCTGCCATCACAGCTTTCCCACCAGTACAGAAACCGTTTTGCTTGCATAATCCAGAAAATCTTATTTGTTTTAAAGTGTTTAGTTCCTACTCCAAATACCTGATCCTGAGTAGTTTGTTTTGGTACCTTCTGGCAAATCAATATTCTTCCAAGCCTTCCTCTCCAGGGATTCTAACTAGTGCTATTAACTGAACGTTGTTACTAACATCTGTAGATTCATCACCCTTCAGGGAAACACTTTGATTTGGTCTTGTAGAGACTGTCATCAATGCATCTTCTAATAGTAATATTCCATTTTTATATTTCCTTTGCTTCATTTGGTTCCACACATGGTCATTTCTTAGGCAGGCTGTTAAAATGAGTGATTCTGTAATTGTGGGAGACATTTTGGCTTTAGTTCTTCCTGAACCCAATCTGATGCAAACTACTGTTGTAGCTGTAAACACTGCTGTAAACAGTCCCACTGAACAGGTGGGAATCCATGAAGGTAAAACTATTTTTGTAATAATACTAAGACATTGTATGTCCTCCCCACTCTCCTTCTTAAGAGTGTACAGTGGAGTTTTCCGGAAGCTATATGATGTGTGATTGAATTAAATCAAACGGATTGAATGCAAAGCAGATATGAGAATCTAAGTGTCTTCTATTAAGCCAGACGTTAAAAGATTTTCAGAAAATGTAAAACAATGCCATGCTTCTCATTAAGGATTTTTGTTTGTTTGTTTCTGGAAACTATAGTTATTTTTCATAAAAATGTTACTTATGTTAACATATAAAGGAGTTATTTTTATTTTAAAATAAATATTTTTGAATTTCTAAAATGATAAATATTGCAAGATATAACCCACATTAACAAAAGATCTTTAGGGTCCTCAATAACTTTTAGGAATGTAAGGGGTGCTGAGATCAAAAATTTTAAGAATTAATCTCTCAAAAGACTATCTGTATAATATAGATATTTTCTATTAAGCCTCTGGCATAATTTACTTGGCACAATTTTTTTCATTTGATAACTTTTCCATGAAAATGAGATATTTAGGCAGATATTTGGGTAAAGAAAAAAATTATCAGAGCAAACAAATCCAAATTTGAAATAATCCTCACTATTTTGTCTAATAAGTGATTTAAATTTATATTTTTCTTTTTTTTTTTTTTTTTGCTGTATGCGGGCCTCCCACTGCTGTGGCCTCTCCCGCTGCGGAGCACAGGCTCCGGACGCGCAGGCTCAGCGGCCATGGCCTACGGGCCCAGCCGCTCCGCGGCATGTGGGATCTTCCCGGACCGGGGCACGAACCCGCGTCCCCTGCATCGGCAGGCGGACTCCCAACCACTGCACCACCAGGGAAGCCCTAAATATATATATATATATATATATATATATATATATATATATGTATGTGTGTGTGTATATATATATATATTTTGTGCTACGCAGGCCTCTCACTGCTGTGGCCTCTCCCATTGTGGAGCACAGGCTCCGGACGCTCAGGCTCAGCGGCCATGGCCCATGCGCCTAGCCGCTCCGCGGCATGTGGGATCTTCCCGGACTGGGGCACGAACCAGCGTCCCCTGCATCGGCAGGCGGACTCTCAACCACTGCGCCACCAGGGAAGCCCCCTAAATTTATATTTTTGACTACATGTATATGTCTGTGAAACTCTAAGAAGTATGAAACTATAATTAGACTTTAATATTTAATTTAAAATTACCCTTTATAGTGGGAAACTAAATCGTATATTTAAAATACTTAAGGAGACTACAGAACTTTTTACTACAACAAATCAGTTTTCAGAGAAAATAAGATTGTCCATTTTCTTAAGAATATTTTTAAATAAATCACAAAACTTTTGAAAAATTAAGTATTGGATAAGGGGAATTTTTAGAAATATTACCATTTAATTTAATAATTAAAATGCTAAATTTTCCACAAAATATAAATATTACTTATACTCAAGTATAGTTAAAATATTTTGAAAAATATTTTTATAAGAATATTAAAGACCTACAGTCCCTTTACTGAACCAATTAAATTTTCTACTATTATTTGCTTTTAGAAGCAAACATTTTTTTATTTCTATAAACAAATAATGTCATTATAAAATTCCATTTAGAATCAGATTTTGGATATTTTACATCAAAAGCCAAGGATAAATAAACCTATAAATCAAGCCACAATTTAAAAAAATAAACAAAATCAATTATGTTTTATCAGAGACAAATGATGATGATGATGAAAATATGCCTTCTTTTCGGGGAGAAAATAATTTAAAAAATAAGAGCAAATTAAATCAAAGGAAGAACTAAGTATTTGAAACACTTATGCGCAAAAGATTTCACTGACAATAAATACATTGCAATTAAAACAATAATCAGACTTACAGAGATGGTTTTAACATGGTGGTTAAAGGGTGAAATTCTATATAAGCATCTCTGCTGGCAGGTGCTCTGCATAAAACCTTAAGTGCAAAAACAATAATTACTGAAATCTGGAAGTTTACTGACTGAGCAAAATATGTATCCAAATATAATTTCAACTGTTACAAAATTTGTGAATGGTTATAAAATGGTTATAAATTTTGTTATCACTATGAAAAGTTTACAACCATGAGTCTCTCTCATGGCACACCTGTAACCCATTCTGCCATGACCACTTTTGGGAAGCTCAGCTTTAGAGATCTATAAAGGCAGAATAGGATAAAATGGTAAAATGTGTACTACAAATAATATTTGATGATACTCAAGTTTTGTAGGAAGGCTTATGGCATAGTATGGACTCAAGATGAACCTTGGCCGGGCTGTGCAGGTTTTTAACAGATGGCAAGGAAGAGGGAGGGCACCTCAAGTAAGCCAGCCAGAACTAGCAACATACTGAGGATAGGTACTGCTAACAATGGATGAGAAAGTGTTAAGCTTTGAGTATATAATTTCTTGGAAAGTGCCCAGAGTAGACTATGTGTTAGAAATTTGTGTTCGTAAATACTAGTAAAAAATTATATTAAAAAAAATTATAGTATAAAATTACATGTATAAATCATGGAGAACCTTGAAAGTCAGGATATGATTATCATTTGTGAGCTGGGCTCTCTCACCTATTAACAACAGTAGAAGATAGATCCCAACACACCGGCCAGAATAGACCAGAGAATGACCCGAGACAGGGTTGCCCGTAAGGAGGCGAGGGGCCGAACCAGACTAAAAGAAGTGGAAAAAGAGAGGAAGGGATGAGTTTGGAGACGCATTTCCAAGGAAACATCAATGAGATTCAGTGACAGAGTCAACAGATTAAGGAGAATAGAGACCAAATGACTGAGGAAATGGTGGTATCGTGTTCTGAAACAAATCTGGAGAGAGGACTTAGTTGGGAGATGGAGAATGAGTTTTAGTGGAGATGTCCTGGAAGCAGTAAGGAGTGTGAAATGTAGCACAGGTCAGAGGTCCGGGACGGACCAACAAGTGTCATCAATACTGTTTCGTGGTAGATGTGAGCTCTCCAAGAATGGCAGAATGCTAGAGACTGAGCTTTGGGAAGATTACTAAGTCTTGCTTAGCAGGAGGAAGGGGGAAGAGTTATGGAGACAGGAGGGGTGCTGAGGAAAATATAAAAACAAGAATAGTGTATGCCATCAAAAAAAGAGAAAGCCTCAAGAAAGGATGACAGCCATGTTTAACTGGCCATCTCCAGCCTCAGACTGTGTATGTTCAAATCCTGCCTGTTACTTATTAGTTACGTGTCATTTCAAAGGTTTTATCGTCTTTCTTAGTTTCATCGTCATCTGTAAAATGGTGATAATACACCTACCTCATATGGATATGTTGTGGATTAAGTGAAAAAAACTGTATACGGAATACTTAGCACAGGATTATCTCATCTGGCACAGACAAGAAGTTAATAGATGTAATTGATGACTTTAAGGGACCAATGGAATGGTGAGAGCAGAAAAAGTTGCACGAGATTAAACAAGGATTGAGCATTGAAGAAAAAGACTAGGTATGAAAAACTTACTAGACAGTCTGTGCCCCAAAATGAAGAGAGATCACAGAACAGCTGTTAGAAGAGGCAGTAAGGTGAAGTAAAGGCTTTCTTATATTTGCTCTATACCAACAAAGGTTATCATTAGTATTGTCATGGAGGCCTATTTAATTAGAGTTGGACCATCCTTCTATTGACATGAGGCCATTGAGCCTTCAGAATAGAAATCAAACAATTGCACAACAACTTAAAAGGTCCTGTCAAAATATATGCAGACAGTAAAATGATGCAGGCACTGTGGAAGACAGTACAGTGGCTCCTCAAAAAATTAAAATTAGAATTACTATCTGATCCAGCAATCCCACTTCTAAGTATATACTCAAAAGAATTGAAAGCAGGGACTGGAGCAGGTACTGTTCATGGCAGCATTATTCACAATAGCCAAAAGGTGGAAACAACTCATCAACAATTCATCAAAAGATGAATGTATAAGCAAAATGTGGTCTATACAAACAATAGAATACTATTCAGCCTTAAAAAGGAAAGAAATTCTGACACATGCTACAACATGGATGAACCTTAAAGACATTATACTAAGTGAAATAAGCCAGACACGAAAGGATGAATATTGTCTGTTTCCACTTATATGAGGTCCCTAGAGTAGTCAGATTCATAGAGACAGAAGGTAGAATGGTGGTTGCCAGGCTGTGGGGAGGGGAATGGGAGTTATTGTTTAATGGGCACAGTTTCAGTTTGGGAAGATGAAAAAATTGTGAAGATGGGCGGTGGTGACAGTTGCACAACAACGAATGTATCTAATGCCACTGAACTGTACACTTAGAAATGGTTAAAGTGGTCAATTTTATGTTATGTATATTTTACCACATATATATATATCCGACAATATGAGCAAAATAAGTCACTGTCCTTTGCTAGGTAGAATGAAAAGTTATCAGAAACAATCAACTTGTAGCAGTAACTCTTTTTAAATTATGAAATATTTCATACATACGAATAAAATGCATAATGTAAATTTAGGCAGAAAGAATAATGAAACAAACATGTAGGCAGCTACCATCCAGCTTGAAACAGAACATTATTAATAGTGTTGGAACTCCTGTTGTCTCCCTGATGATACCCCTCTCCCTCCCCTACCGAGGATAATGCCATTCTGAATTTGTGTTTATCATCCCTTGCTCTTTCTTATATTTCTTTATAATTAAATTTCTTGTAATACTGTTCTTATTATATTTGTGACCCTAAACAATATACGGCTTTTTCCACCCAGCATCGTGAGATTCACCCTTGGTGATGTCTGTAGCACACTCATGGAGAACTGTGCTATCTTCCCGATGAATTGAAGCTTTAATATTATGTAGTGACCTCTTTATTCCTAATAATGCATTTTGCCTTAAAGTCTCTTTTGTCTGGTATTAACACATCTACATCAACTTTCTTTTGGTTATTATTTGCCTATTTATCCATATATCCTTTTACCTTCAGTCTTTCTGGTCCTTGTGTCTTTTCAGATGTGCCTACAGCTGGATATTTTAAAAATCCAGTCTGATAATTTCTGTATTTTAACCGGCACATTTAAGACCTTTCCTTTTTATTGTGATTACTGATATATATGGGTTCTCCTCTATCATGTTGTTTAGCCACCTTTCCTATGCTTCCCCCAGCCCCTCCTTTCTTGCCTTCTTTTGGATCAATTTGTTTTGTGTTGTTAGTGCTTTTAATTCCTCTTCTCCTTTCTACTGATTTGGTGGTTATATTACTTTTATAGTAATTACTCTTGAAATTTTGCCATGTGTACTTGACTTTTTACAAAGTTTAAAATTAATATCTTTATACTCTTCTTCCTCTAAATAAAAGAACATAAAGTAAAAGATAATGGAGTACCACCAACCTGAGGCCACTTTGGTTTCTTGTCTTGGGATTTCCCAACCAGGCTGGTGGTATAAATTTAAAACTTAGACCTAGATTGTGGCTACAAATTCGTGGAAGACTATTTCTCCCCCAGTAAGTAGCAGCAAGAGAGAAATATTTCTGTGCCTCTTCCCCCCTGCCATTAGGCAGATATTTTCAGTCCCACCCTTTCACACTGAAAGTGTGTGAGCCTTGGAGGGTTTCAGATTTGGGGGGATGAGAGAGTCTTCCGTTCAGCTATTTACTTCTTCAGTCCTTGCCTGGCCATTTGTCTCAAAGCTTCAAGTTCCTGGTGTCTACATTTGCCCCCAAGTCAGCCCTAATTTCTTCATTTGCTTTCCACACTGGTTTCTGCTTTACTCACTTACCTGGCACATGAGGATTTCCCTCGCTTTCTTGCAAGCTCAGCAAGGCAATTTGAAAGGTACATTTGCTCAGATTTGTCTCGTATCCAGGTGTTTTGAAGAGACAGGGCTTTTCAGAACATCTAGTCTCTCTTTCTCTACTAAAAGCAAAGACTTTTCACCTGCTGCTTATTTGTGTATAGTGTTGCATACTATGGATTTTCATGTTTTGTTTCAATTTGTCCTGGAACTTTTTGAGTGAAATATACAAGTTTCTCTTTTACAATAAAAGTGGATGAGTACCTGCAAATGTACAGAGAGATGTTCATCAAATGGCTGTTTAATGATTATTTTTATTTGGAAATACGTAACCCAACGTCACGTAATAGAGGATTCACAGAGTAAATTTTGCTGTGATGCTTATTGGGCCAACAGGAGTTGTATGATATGGAAATGGTCATGATAAGATGTTGAGTAAATAAGCTGTTTTGTATGTCCCCATTTTTATATATACAAATATATATTTACACTGAAAAAATTCTGGAAGGAGACAGCCAGTATTTTGCGATATCACCAGGGATATTTTTGCTTACTCTTGTTAATATCTACTTTTTAATGAACAAATAGTATTCTGTGTTTTTTATGTAAATGAAGGAATTACAACAACAAAAAGCAGGGATTAGTGAAACACTTTCTAACCTTGGAGATCTGTCTTGTGGGATAGTGAACTCCCCAATACTGAGAGTGTCTAACAGAGGCTGGATGACCTCCTATCCAAGATTCCTGTCATTTTATGATTCAAAGATTTTTATTTTGTTTATTCCTCCCCACCCCCAACCCCGACAATAGGTCAACCAACCAATGCCTCAGACACATAAGCAAATATGCATCCCCCCGGAGCTGCCGGAATTGCTGAAGCAATTTACCAAAGCCGCCATTCGGACCCAGCCGCAAGATCTCATCCAGTGGGCCGCCGAGTACGTACTCCTTTCTCACTTCCAGCCCGTGGTTCCCATTGGAGGTGGAGGTAGGGGGTGGAGGAGGGAAGGTCTTGGAAAACTGAGGAGGCTGTCACGGCTGCAGCCTGGGAGTCGGGACTGATCGGCATAATCTTTGGGATGTTCAGTTCTTGCATTGCTTTGGTGCTTTAAAATCCACACGTAAATACAGCAAACCGGGCGAGGATGGAGACCCTCCCCCAAGGGAACGAGACTGAGCAATAGGACGCCAGAGCTATAGGCAGTGTCCTAGGGCAATCAGCAAGAGTCAGATTACCACATCACATCACACACGCACACTCCACCCTGTCCCTGCCCTCCACCTCCACCCCTCCCCCACCCCCGTCCCAGTGCAAAGAAGGGTTCAGAATCCCGCGGAGCTTAGCCTGCCTTTCCCTGGTGTAAACCAGGGCCTCATCCTCAGGCTTAACCACTAGATGGCAGCAGTGCACCTGTGGGGGAGCGATGTGATGAGCCCAGGTGGAGGATTGTGTGGGATCAGTCCAAGTGGCTTCGCTCCTGAGTTTACTCCTTCAATGGGACACCTTCCTCTACTGCTGTTAAAACTCATTCTTGCGCCCCAGCCAGACACTTTGTATCTTGTCTTTGGGGAAATTGTTATTTTCTTGACTGTGTCTTTGAACTAATACGTTCCTTCAGCATAAGGATGTCCATACAGTACACGTTGCATTCTGGAGAAGCGAGGCAAGCGTGATGGGACCAGGCGGAGCACCGGCTCGGCTGCAAACAGCGTGCCTCCACCACAGGTGTCCTCCTTCAGGAGACACCTCCAGAGGCTGCTCAATGGAAGGAGCTTACACAATACCTGCTGGCTGAGGCTGAAAGAGCTTCACACACAAAGCCTCCCGGCTACCAAATGGCTTCTTAGACAAAAAGTGCCTGCTTGAACTGGGGAACTGAGGCTTGGGGCAGGAGTTAGGAGCTGACCAGACCTCCCGGGGACCATTTTCAGGCGATTTTTACTGCTTGGGGATGACCTCCTTATAGGGCTTCAGTGGGAGAGGGGAATGAGGAATGAGAGGCTGCAGAGTGGAGCTGGTGGGTTGGGGGAGGGGAGAATGTCCACAGCATGAGGTTGAGGAGGTGCGGTGGACAGGTGGTGAGAAGAAGGTGCGGACACCTTTGAGAAGGCTCACGACGCAATCTAAGAGGAGCCTCACACAGTCTCCGGTTCCTGGGTTGGGCTAGGACGAAGCTTTTACAAATGGAAGGAAAATAAGCCTGTGGTGCTCATAAAAATAGACACAAATAGGGTTGCTTTGCCTAGTAATGAACTCTGTTTAGTTTTCTAGTCTAAATTTTATATATTACCTCTAAGATTGAATTTTAGCGTCAGAAGACTAATTTCTTTTGGCACACTCAGACAGACTTTGTTCTATACTATACGATAGTTTAAAACCCCATTTTATTGTTCTTGCACTGCTTTTATAGCAAGAAAAATGACATTTCTTGGTATTGTCCCTGACATTTATGGGAGAAAACATTCCACTGTTGTAGTCTGCTTGCTCCCCCATATTGTATCATGTGCTATAAATGTCTTAGATATCTGTGAAGAATCAGTTTGTAGTTTAACTACGATGAAAAAGGAGAACATGATCTAAGAACACTCTCCATGTATTCAGACACGGAAAGTACTTGTCAGACAGTTTAATGTAACTTACAAACCTGCAGCATTTTAGAGGTAAAACTCCACAAAGTATTTCCCGGATGAAATGTCTACTTAATTCACCACAAGCAAAAGTTTCCCTGCATATGTGTTGTCCATGAAGAAACCATCTACCAGACATCAGCAGGACATAAACTAATTTGTCTTGTGGTGGGTAAGTGTGACCACACAAATTTGAAGAACCATGGAACTGCTCACTGCAGAAGACGCTAAATAACCCATAGAGGATGAAATCCATGACTACAGCCTCATTTCCACGTTCTCTAACCAACTCTGCTACAAGGTCCAAAGACATCGCTGCTGAGCCACACCCACCCGACCACTGACCTGTCTGCGGAGACTGCTCATGCACATCGGTAGAGGTCACCTGAACGTATTTCTTCTGCTCCCCCTGCTGGTGACCTCCAACGGGTGCCTGGAAGGTGTTTTGGTACTGGAAGCCGTTGCTCTGCATTGTGCAGTGGCTTAGAGACAAAGAGTGGTTTGCCCCATCATTGTATGGCTTTTATAAAATTCCCTCTGTATTCTTTTTATATTACCTGGATCTGGAGAAATTAATAAAATAAAATTAATAAGAGAGGGGGCAGAGGCTGTGATCCAGGGGTAGTCAATAACAAGGCTTCTGATGAAGACAGGCCCTTCCATATGGCATCGGTGCCCCAAGTATCAACTGCTCGTGTCCAATCTCTGCTGCAGGCAGCCTCTTCCCATCATAGATCAATCCCAAAACAGGGCTCAGTGTTTGTCCACACTGCACCAAAACAAAGTCCATTCCACAAAGCACTGATGGGCAGGCAGATGTTACTGAAATTTCTGAAGGAAGATAGAGGAGGATTTTACAGCACACACCCCACGTGAGTTCATCTCAAACCCTTTTTGCGCTTGTCTTCTCACCTGAGCCTCCATTAGTGCCCTGCCAAACTTCTCTCCCCTCCGCGATGGAGCCCCAAGCCTCACTTCCTCCAGCTGGAAACCCTTCCAGGCTCACCCCCCAGAGCACCCCATCTCCTCCCCTTTCTTATGGAAGTCATTTTAATCTTCTTCCAACTTCTCTTTCCAAGATTACATACCCCTACTACTACCTAAGACCAACTTTAAGTATGTAGATAGCCATCGTACCAAGCATAAAGACTTTTATATTTGAAAGAAAAATCTCCTCCAAGTACTAGGATTCTTCCTTCATAAAAAAGAGTGGGGGATTTAAAATGACAATTTTCTCTCTCCTTTAATATACATACACATAAAATAGACATGCATATGTACATATACAATACTTATGTCAATATATTGTCTCAATACATATGCCTATATGTGTGTATGTATGTGTGTGCACGTGCACACATGTATATAAAACACTTAGGAGGGAATGACTGAAAAAAATACCCAGACCTAATATGCTTCAGGGAATTCCATACCAAGCACTTGGTACTCCTCATCCTTAGAGAAGAACAAATCTTTTTATTCCCTAAGCCATCTCTATACCTTAAGTGTAAAGTAACACATTCAGGCTTTTCCTGTACATAAATGAACTAAAAACAGTGTCTGGCATATAGGAGCCACTTAATAAATGTTCTTTCCTCCATCCCTTCCCTCAAAGAAAAGGGAGAGGGGATTCCCAAAGCATCCAGAGGCCACTGAGGTAGAGGCTGCTCCCCCTAGCCCCCCAACTTTTTTTTTCTTGTAGTTATTTTGGGGCTATGTCCCGTGGAGAGGTTCCTCCGGTGAGAGACTGGTCTGAGCGAGTGACTTTGTCTAACTGGGCTGAGCTTACACCGGACCTGCTAAAGATCCTGCATTCTCGGGTAAGGGCCAAACGGCAGCACGGAGGGGGGATGTAGGGACGATGTCAAGGTTGGGTGCGTACAGACAAAAGTCACCTGGCCACTCACCATTGTCTTAAAATTCACTAAACCATGCACTGAGAATAAATCTTCCTGTGGGGAAATAGGAATCATGGTGAAATAGGCTGTAAGCTGAGTTGTCAGTTGGGTCATCCCATGTCATCCTGAAGCTGGCAGAATGTCCAGGGGCTCAATGCAATGTGAATTCCTTCTCTCCAGAAAGTGCAGGTGCACATGCCTTGCCAGTGCCTCCCTTACTGATCAAGCCCAGATACGATGCCAATCACAGTTGGGGAGGGCCATATTACAGTTCCCCAGTTACCCCAGGTGCAGACATAGCCTAGCTTTTAGGCTCTCTCCACAGACATATTGTCCTGGGAGCTGTCCTGTGAATGGATGAGGAGGGTCTGTCTTGAGAAAGCTTGCAGTTTGGCCAACTCCCAAGAAAAATGGCTTAGCACTACTATATCTCACTTTAGGATCCAGGACCAAGAGGTTTGGGGTGATTCAGGACTGACTTAGCCGACTGCCTTGGTCCCAGAGGCTTAGCATTTCACTGGAATCGGAGGACCAGGGAAGGTGTAGTAGCACTTCACTGGGGCATCTGCACCATTATTGCATCGTTGGCCGACAACTGGCCATTTGCGTCCTTCCCTCTTGACCACCAAGCACCTTGTGCAGTAGACATGGCAGAGATCCGAGGTACCTGGGACCAAGCAACATTAGGCATCCAGACCACAGACCCCACGTTATTCCCAGGAAAGCGTGAGCGATGCATTCAGGGTCTAGTGCAAAGAACTCAGCGGAGTCTAGAAGCAAGAGATTTAACATCTAGTTCTAGTTTCACCACTAATTAGTGCTCTCAGACAAGTTCTCTACCCTTTGGTTTCATTTTCGGGCTGCTTTATCTGCCTTACAGGGACAACCTAGGGATGAAACAGCAGATAATAAAAGCACTAGAAAAAAATTGAAGTGTAATATACATGTATGTTTTCCCCATAACTCTGATACCTGAAGTTTGAATGATTATATCTCAGCACGTTCTTCACTAGGCTGAATATTTCTCTACGCTTACAAAGAGAACTGCCAAACAGAGTCTCTGTTGACCCCTGACACCTTCCCCCACCCCTTGCTGTGTGCTAGGAGAACCGAGGCCTTGCCCCGGGTAGGTTTCTCAGGGCCTTCTCTTGTCCTGTCCCTCATTCCCTGTCTTGTGTCTGTCCCCGGCCCCGCAGGTTGCTGGCAGACTGATTGTCCAAGCAGATGAGCTGGCCCAGATGTGGAAGGTGCTGAATCTCCCACCCGACCTGTTTAATAGTGTGATGAACGTGGGCCGCTTCATGAAGGAGATTGAGTGGCTGAAGTTTCTCGCCCTTTCTTGCAGCTCTCTTGGAGTTGTAAGTTAGCTTTAATGGTTTTTGTTCCTTAAGGGAAAATCTCTAGGGACCTGGCGGAGGCTGGGAGGGCTGGTAAGAACACACAGTCAACTCCCCAGGGTTCATGAGGAGTGTGCCCCTTCTTGTCCACTCCTTCTCCTCTCTGAATTGAGGTCATTTCTCTGCTCATCAGCCAGAAGCAGGGATTAGGAGGAGGGAGGGGAAAGCTGTCATCAGGCTCTGGGGAGAGGTTGACTAAATGCAGGTTTGGGATTATTTATGAATTTCAGTCGCTGCACTTAGGTTTATTTCCATTACCACTCCCCTCCCTCCATTCATATTCCTTAAGGTAACCAAGAGCCAGCTGTAGAAGATGGGCTTATACTTGGGTTTCAGACACCTAGAAGATATACCAATAGAGATTTTTAAAAAGAGGTGCAGCCTTATCGAAAACTACTATTTGATAAGCACAATTGGATAGAAAAATCAGAGAGAAGAGAGCAGGAAAGGAGAGATGAGGCTATTTCCAGACTCAGAGTCCTGACATCCCCAGGGATGCAGGATGCTCATACAAATTCATGCCTTTTCCAAATTTGACTTGATTGACAACGGCAAAAGCCGTGTTTTCCTGTTTTAAAGAAACCAGTTCATATACATACTTAAAAGCTTTAGGTATCATCTTATATGTGGACTCACTCTTGTCAAACACTATTATAATAACTTAAATGAAAATGAGTCAGAAAAATGATTTTTTTAAATCCCTGAAATACATACAAGTTTAAAACTTAATGAGAAAATTATGGCCTCTGCCAAAACTAAATGGTACGAAAAAGGTAGTTTGAGTCATTCAGTATATTTAAATACAATCTTGTTCTTTCTTCTCGAATATCCTGGGTATGCACATTAGACACTTTTGTTAGTGAGAAAAGTTACCAGAAATACTGTAGTCCAACTTTTCCTGTGGCTGCTGCTGAACTTTCAGCATAATTATTTCTTTAGAGAGGAGAGGCCATTTGTGGGTTTTTTTTTTTCCTTCTTCGCTGCCCTTTCTAGCACCCTTATGCAATGAATAAACTACTCTCAGCAGCAGAGGCAGATAAGTTGCCAGTCAGCACTATCACACTTCTATGGAATTAGCCCCAAGGATTGGGGAAAATCACAGGGGAGAAATAAAAAATGGGCACGTTTTATGAAATTCTCACGGGGTCACAAGTTTACTCACACCATATTCAGAGACGTCCAAGGAGGGGGGAAGTGTACCAATACTTTCTCTGTCGTTAATCCTGCTCTTCCCCATCTACCCTACCCATGAAGGGTGGAGTAAGAAAATAAGTAGATTCAACCCAACCCTGGACTTTT
Source organism: Grampus griseus (assembly GCF_964374135.1). Classification (NCBI taxonomy): domain Eukaryota; kingdom Metazoa; phylum Chordata; class Mammalia; order Artiodactyla; family Delphinidae; genus Grampus; species Grampus griseus. The sequence goes on from NC_138998.1 coordinate 74,639,625, forward strand.
CATCTGCTGCAATAACTGAAAACAGCTTCAAGGTGAATTGCTCAGTCTCTCAGATTTTTCCTCACTGCTCCTCTCTTCAAGGTGGCAGTTGTTCAAGGAAAGTGGTGATGCTGGGATCACAGAGCAGCCAGGAGGAGGGTTCCCACATCCCTTGGTCCTCTCTGGCATCTCTTTTTTTTGTTTGTTTTTGCGGTACGCGGGCCTCTCACTGTTGTGGCCTCTCCCGTTGCGGAGCACAGGCTCCAGACGCGCAGGCTCAGCAGCCATGGCTCACGGGTCCAGCTGCTCCGCGGCATGTGGGATCTTCCTGGACCGGGGCACAAACCCGTGTCCCCTGCATCGGCAGGCAGACTCTCAACCACTGCGCCACCAGGGAAGCCCACTCTCTGGCATCCCTTGTCTCCCTGGAAATACTCATCTGTGTGGTCACTAGCTGTGCAGCTGAAGTCTTTGGTCTCTCTCACAGCACGACGGTCCCCCAGCCAGCTCACCTCCGTTCTCCCTGGTGCTCAGGGCCTCTTTAAGTCTCTTCTGGGTTGCCCTCAACTGCTCCCTGCCTTTGATGCTCTGTGTCACAGCCGCTCAGCACCTTGGAGGTGTCTGAGTCCTCTCCTCGTCCACATACCTCACAGTAACCAAGAGTGACTTCGGAAAATCAGATTCCAACCCTCCCTCTGCAGCTGTAAGGTTTACTTTGATATGGCTGCCACCCAAACTGGGCAGAGGAAACCATGAGGTGAATTCTTTCTACCTCCCTGCTAAAACGGGGAGGTTGGCCTAGATGTTCCGTGAGGTCCTTTGATCTCCAACATCCTGTGGTTCAATTCCACCTTCTCTGCTTCCACAGAGACACCATCAGGCCTGGCTCTGGATGACAGTGGAGCCCGCCAATTCTGAGAGGCACTCAGGTGTCTGACTTTGCTCCCCATCATCCCTATGTCAAAGAACACCTAGAGGTTAGGGCTTCCCTGGTGGCGTAGTGGTTGAGAGTCTGCCTGCCGATGCAGGGGACACGGGTTTGTGCCCCGGTCCAGGAAGATCCCACATGCCGCGGAGCAGCTGGGCCCGTGAGCCATGGCTGCAGAGCCTGCGCGTCCAGAGCCTGTGCTCCGCAACGGGAGAGGCCGCAACAGTGAGAGGCCCGCGTACCGCAAAAAAAAAAGAACACCTAGAGGTGAAGTCAGCATGAAATTCTAGTCTGTAAATAAAGGGTGCCCTATGGATCCAGGGCCCATCCCATTTTGCCCACTTGGTTCGTGTTGGACTATTGCTGGGAACTTAAATGTAAGGGTGGTCAGGATGTCACCATCTGGAGGAGGGTGGCACTCTTGCTAATTGCTACATTCTTGGAGGCAAGCCCAGAAATGCCCTCCTTTCTTTGCCAGTTCACCAGCCAGCCATGATCTCTGGGCCATGTGGAAATCCAGCCCCCTCCTTATAGGAGAATCTAATGGCAGGAATTTTAGGAAGCAGGTGCATTTACTTCCCGAATCTGCATGTGATTCACATTGCTACAGTATGCAGACCTGTGTTCCTCTTCCCCTTCACCACTCCTTCCTCTAGAATACCTACCAATCATATACAAGAAGAGATCGTGTAATCGTGTTCACTGGAAGGAAGGGCATGTTTTGTTAGCAAATAATTCACTTTCTGAGCCTTTCGCCTCTGAGTTTGAAAATGAGGCTTGTAAGATGCTTACAGGCTATCTCTATGGAGTGGATCCCCATCTGACCAAAAATTCTTGTGCAATAGAATGCAGATATCTGTCTACTTTCGAGTTATTTAAGTTTACCAAAAAGCTCCAGTCTAGAGAGTTCTTATCCATTCATCTGTTTATTAAATATTTGAAAATCATATAAGGGCAATAGAGTTTTAGTTATCTGAATAATCAATAAAAGATGTTCAGGGTAGAAAGCACCTTTATTAGTGTGCTAAGGCTGCCGTAACAAAGTACCACAGACTGGGTGGCTTAAACAACAGCAATTTGTTTTCTCAGTGTTTTGGAGGCTGGAAGTCTGAGGTCAAGATGTCTCATTGGCTTGTAAATGGCTGTCGTCTCCCTCTTTCTTCACGTGGTTGTCCCTCTCTGCATGCGTGTGTCTGGTCGGTCTCTCTCTCTCCTCCCATTCTCTCTCTCTGCATCCTAATCTCTTCTTATAAGGACACCAGACCTATTGGATTAGAACCCACTCTGATGACTTCATTTTAACTTAATTAGCTCTTTAAAGGCCCTATCTCCAAATACAGTCACATTCTGAGGTTCTAGGGGTTAGGGCTTCGACATATGAATTTTGTGGGGACATAACTCAGCCCATAACAGCACCCCAATTTGGATGATGCTGTAGGAAGAGGACTACAGAACAAAGGCAATAGGGGAGTAGGCTTTTTTTTAGAAGCAGAGAGGATGAGCTATAGATGGAAATTGGGAAGTTCAGTGCACACATGCTCACAAAACTACCCAAAATCACTGTCATGCTGACCGCAAGTCAAGCACGTGGCCTCCCATCCTCTCTGACAACCTCTTACCAGCCTCCTGTGTGCCCACCCTCCCACCCTCCTTTGTGGAAGGGCCTGGCACACTGCCTCACACAGTGCTTCACGATGACCTCCAGGAGAGAACTCCCAAGGGCAGGAGAGAGGAAATGAAAGCGGTCTGCTCCCCTCCTGTGGCATTGCTCCAAGTGTCTCACTGGAGTATACAAGCTAGACTAATCATTTCAGCCCCTTAGAGAGAAGACTGCAGGGCAGTAAGAAGAAATCATTCTAATTTTGTAGATTACAAAAGCAAATTCCCCTCCTTTAGTGAGATTATTCTAATTAAAGTAATAAATGTCTTAAAGCATTCAACAGCTTATAAACTTAATTCCTTGAAAGTATCCCTCCAACCAAGAAAGGAAAGGAAAAAGAAAGGCACCCAGTAGATACTCAATATTTTGGGATTGAGTTAAATGACATTTGGGTGTAAAAAATTCAAGCTTTCCAGAATATTACATCATCCCCACTTTATTTTACGAGAGCAAGGTGTTCGTTTCTTTGTCTTTATCTAAACTGATCTTAGGAATTTAGTTTGGAATAGTGACCTTCTCCTCATTTAACCTTATGGCTTTACAGACCATTGCCAGAACCCTCAAGATAGTGTGTGAAGTGCTATCATCTGACCACGATGGTGGCCCTCC